>NW_024609868.1:64076118-64148322 GCF_016920785.2 Ixodes scapularis
TATCTTAAAGGGACACTCAAGCGGTTTTTGGAGAAGCTACTTTTTGGTGCGATGGTGTTAAGGAAGTGTCAGTGAATGAGTATCTTCAGTTTTAGAAGGCAGAAACGCCTATTAATCACGCAGGAATAAAATACGTGCGGACTCTTTTCTGTACTTGCGAGGACCAAAGAAATTATCGTATGTTTGAAAATTTTGGCGGTCTTTTTAAAGTTTCGCTAAAAAAAAACAATTTTCAGTTCATTTAAATATGTTGTGCATGATAATTTCACAAGACGTAAACTATTTCTAGTTTAGAATACGCGATAGCGCAATTATCGTTTCACAAACAAGGGACTACGTTTTCTATTTGCCTTCCTCCGCGGAGGGTGAATTTCCCGCTCCCCAGGGATGCGCGGAAGCGCACGTATCTCCGCGCGTTGCAGGCCGGCCGGCTCCTTCTATCCGCAAACGTGGCGTCGGTGGTGATCGTCGGAATGGACGGCCTGGTGAAAGCTCATCGTTCCGCGTAAAAGCGCTATTCTTGACTGTGAATTTTCGTCGTGTTTCGCTATGATAACCCAGCACGTACTAGAAGGGAACATCCACCTACTCGTGCGGCGATGTCGTGGCGGCACTCTCAAGATAGCAGAAACGCCCGTGCCGTCGTGTTTGTTTACTTCAACTACAGTGGTGCTTTCTAAGCATTTGTGTCCTCGAACATCGCCCGGATTTCTGATTTGGCGCATTTCATGCGTGTGCTCAAGTTCAAGGTATTACTGGCGCGTACCGTATAAAGGATACGAATTTTCACGCGTTTTCATCACCGGAGAAAAGTGATTAGGGTTAGCAATCCTGAACGCTCGCAACGTCTATCTGATCACGAAATCATATTTCTACGTTGCTATATCGCTGCTAAGATTACATTGTCTTTTATAATCGTAGAAAGGGCGTGTGGCGATATTTGTTCTATTGCAATGTCGTGTATTAGAGTTAGGGATGCCGCGAACTTTTTTCGAATCGAAGTTTCGATGATCGAAACAAGCGGTTCGAAAGGTTCGAAAGATTTCGATTTTTCGAATTGTCTATATCGTAAAATTCGACGGAGGTCGAATTTTCGAACTTGTTAAGCTAAGAAGTGCGACGCTTTTCGAACCGTCGAACTTATTACGCTAAAAAATTCGATCTTTTTCGAACTTTCGAACTTATTGCGCTGCAAGGTTCGATGCTTGTCGAACTTTCGAACTTGACTGACCAAAAAATCGATAAATTTCGAACTTATTTATCAAGAAAATTCGAAAAGTTTCGAACTTTCGAATTTTGAAAAGTCAGAAGTTCGACGAACTTCGAACTTATAGGGTAAAAGTTCGACGTTCGTCGAACTTCGAAAGACCGGCGGACGGTTTCATTTGATTTCAAGTAGTGGGGTACATTCGTAATTTGTTTTCTGGAACTTTCACACGCGGTGCTGCGTTCCTTACGAAAGACAATGTCATTTATTTCAATGTTCTGGCATGCTTAGGTTTAAAGAAATAAATCCCCGAAGGGGCGAGGACGGACGGTGTCGTCCCAATCCGGCTGACGCCTCAATTCGGCTATTGCCTCAATTCGGCTAGAAGTTTCAATTCGGCTGGACGTTCCAGTTCGGCTACATCCTCAATTCGGCTAGAAGTTTCAATTCGGCTGGACGCTTCAGTTTGGCTAGATCTTCAGTTCGGCTACAAGTTTCAATTCGGCTGCATGCTTCAGTTCGGCTAGACCCTTGCTTCAATTCGGCTGGACGTTCCAAGTTGATCAAGCTAGGCATCTAAACATAAGGTGTCCCCAATTTTTTTAGAGAGACGTTAACTATATCTGCATCTTGCCTTAACATTGCAACATGCAAGCTCAGATCAATAAGTTCAAGCAGCTACGCAGGCTTTGGGCACAGAAACATTTGCGTTTGTGTTGTTTGTTCTGTGAAGCTGCTGTGCAAACACCAGGTCTCTGCTTCAAAGAAATTTATTCACTTGCCCAAAGAATGGATTACAGCAGACCAAAGATTGCTTCTTCCAGTGCTGGCCACTGCTCACGTGAAAGGGACAGGACTCCTTGGCAGCACCTACGTCGAACTGAGTTGAAGAAAAAAAGAAGATACCTGTATCAGTTATGAGACAAAACAATATGGTAGGGGCTCAATCCAGTGATTTACATCTTCAGGAGGCTAAGGAGAATGTAACAGTATACCTGTAAATTTTTTTCAAGGTCACAAATTTGCCTCAAAATTGGCTAAACACACTAGTAGCTATGACTGACCTCGTAACCAAAACCTTACGTCCGCAAAAAATTGTTTGGCGACATTGAATTTTTTAAATTCGGTCCTCATCATATTTTCAAAGTGAAAGTTGCTACTGGCAGTATTAAAAATATGGAGGCTCGGGCAAGCTGGTGTTGCATACTCCTCTACAGCGCGACCGCAACCAAGCACAAGCACACACAAAAGGAAAAGACATTCATGAAGCTCTGACTTGCAACTCAGTCTTGTATTATTTCTTCTCTGCCTGCGCCTGTCTTTTTAAACAATAAGATTTTTTTTTTGTTATTTTTGGTTTTATCTGGATGCAAGATAATCTAATTCTTTTTTGTAATAAATCTGGACAAGGTTTAGTGACAGTTCTCTTCTAACCTCGAAATCTTTTCAGCTTCAATAACTTCCCTAATTAGTTGGTTATTATTTTTACTTATTACGGGGCAATGTTTTTAGTTCTGCTTGACATCTGCAATCTTGGCAATGTATGCCTTAGTGTCCAGAAGTGATTCTGTTTATGTCGTAGTCGTGTTCCCCTTGTCTATGTGACATCAGCATTTGTGACGTCGGGGTGGGGAGGGGTTGGGTTTTGGCAGTAGAACTTGTTTCCAACTGATTAGAAGAATTTCGATGGCAACAAATAAAGCCTGCGGAACCCCAACAATAGCTCAGCAGCACGAAAGAAATATGTTCCATTCTGTTCTCTGATGTGGCTGTGCTAGCCATGCTCCAAACAAGAGTTTCGAACAAACCATTTGGGCTTCGTAACGTGAAGAGGGGTACAGTTTCTATCATGAAGGAAGCCATTAGCCCGCAGATTTTGTGGGACGAGCGAAGGCGGCGGAACTTTCTAGATTTCACACTTCACCCCGCACAGCCATGCAGCATGGCACGTTCCCGTGGCACCTACGGCTGTGAGTAGCAAGTATGTCAGGGAGCCTTTAAAAAGGTGGGTAAAACAAAGTTTTTCAGTGACCGAATCGAGGAGACTGATAGCTTAATGTACCGACACTTGGATAAGTAACCCTGTTGTTGTTGTTGTTTACGGGTTTTATGGCGCAAGAGCTCCGACGGCCATACTGCGCCAAACTAGGTAGGATAAGTAACCCTGGTTTGCAAGTTTTGTCGTGGGAGAGTTGGTATTAACTGGGGTGTACTGCGAGTTGTAGAGGATCTAGAGTCACACCGCCATATTCAGCTCAAGAAGCCTCGTCTAGGCACAGGCAACTCCTTCCGCAATCATTGAGACTATAAATTAATTAATACACTTGTGTCTGGTTATTTTTTCTGTTTCTTTTGACTTTTTGAGAATCGAGAAACTCAGCAAGCTAATATAATATATAAATTATTCTGAAAAACTGAGAATTTAATCAAAACAAGCTCTGAGAAACATCAGTTTTCCACAAAGGTAAACTCCAAAAAAACACCCTCCAATGCCGCAAAGGATTGCTTTCTTTTCCCCTGTCTTTCTTCTCCGACATTGTTTCCCTGCTTTTATCAGTCTCGGGTTTTCTAGATTATGATCGACAAAGGATTAATTCTGGAAACACGGAATGCCGCTTATAGTGATGCTGCTATATGTCACGCTAGCGGTAGCCAGGCAGGCTCTGGTGCAGCTTGGTTATGACCTTCCTCGCAAAGGGAAGTTTTGGCATTGCCTATGAGGCGATACTTGCCCAAGTCTAGAGGTTACCTTGGCAAGGTTATGGAAGCACCCATGCTCACAAGTACGGTAACTGCCCAGGTCACCTTGGAACATCTCAGCACACGGCAGGCACCACCGTCTGTCGTAGGTATGATGTGCTGCAATGTCTGATGACACAAACTGCAGCAAAACAAAACATATTTTCCTGTGAAACAGTATCCATAGCTGCAATCTCCGTACCAGCACACTGCATGAGTAGCTGATCTCATTGTGCACTTCTTTCTACATTAGAAGCACAGTTTAGCCTGAAGGCGTCGGCATATTTCGGTTCCACGTATAAAGTCGCTCATACAGATTTACGTCAAACAAACATATTTCGCCACGTCTGTGGCTGTGGCAGAAAATACTAAGAAAGGCGAGATAAATCTACGATTGCATGCTTGAAATGGTCAGAAATGGGAGGAAAAAGCCCCGAGACACTTTCCTCCCATTTCTCCTCCTGTGAACAGCAAGGTCGAGGGAGCACACCAGTGGTGCAATCGGTGGTTTGTACGCGGTGCTCGAACGTGATTATTTTACGATGTTTGGATACCATCATTTCAGCCATGTTGCGATTACATCGATACATTAAAATTGTCAAACGCTGACTGAAAAAAAATTGCACCGGCTCATTCACGACTTTCTTAGCTTTGGTTGCTCCCATTACGGAATAAAGGGTTTGTTCACCAAATAAACAACGCACTCCCGAGCTTCACCCAGTTTGTCACTGAAGGCTTTGTTCGTGTTCGAAGCTAGATCTTTGCTCAAAAAGCACTTCGAAATTACAAACAAATCTACAACGACTCTCAGCAACCCTCGTCTCATTGAACCGCAGCGCAGTTTTCGCCCAAAGGAGCCGCAAGTAACGACTCTTGAGAGCAAAATAATTATCTATAAAAGCTAGACACAATGCATGGTTCCGGCATTTGAGCACAAGGTATTTGACGTCTTTCGGAGAACGCTACAAAAGCTTAATATTCCGACAAGAGCTTAAACGTAAAAAAATTTCAGTTTTCTTCATATCTGCCTGAACCAGGCGGAGCCACCTGAACGACCCGACGTATGCAAGATCCAAAGCATGTGTCGCAAACTGCTGTGTGCAGCACGCCGGAGCAGCCATCTTTCCGACTGTTTGCACGCTGGCTCACATTGTTTCGATGCACACGTGTCTTGCGTTTAACGTTTCGATGGCAGCCTTTCAATTTTAAGAACAAAGCGTCAAGTGCTAGCCTGGCTGTCACTAAAGGCCCGACCACACTAGCGTGAACGGCGCCACCGGGCGGCGCCGCCGGGCGGCACCGCCGTCCGGCGTCCCAACGCGAGGAGTCCACATTGGCCTCCGTTTTGCAGGCGTCACGTGACAGCACTGGGTCCCGCGATCGCGCCTCCCGTCGAATGTCCCGCTCTTTCGTCGTCTGCTCTTCGTTACATTCTTCCGTTCCGCACTCGCTGCCACACATGGTAGGAATCCATAATGACCTGGTGATCAGCGTGAATGTGATTATCCTAGCCTGTTCGTTGATCTTGCGACGTCGCCGCGCTCTGAAGGGAAGGAGGCGCAGGTTTTGGGTCCGGCCGAGTTGGTTCTACCGAAACACCGCGGGACAGGACAGGTCTGGCGCGCCGCCGGGGCTTTGCTGCCCCGGCGGCGCGCCAGAGATGAAGGCTACTTTCGAAAGTGTCACCAAATCAACACGACATCCGTCACAACACAGACGACATGCAACAAGTGCCACGGAGAAACTCACTTGTAATTCCGAATTCCTCTCCTATAATTTCCCAGCGGTTGTTCTTAGCGTCCTTATCTAGGTAGTCTGGCTGCGTCTTGTCGTATAAAAAGGGAAACAGTCGCACAGTTTCAAGGAACCGCTCCGTTGGGGAAGGCATCGGGGGAAAATAGGAAGAGCAGACGACGCGAAACACGTCCTTCGGAACGTGAAAGACGAGCCGAGGACCGGCTTGAGCGTTGCCATGGCATCGCGACGTCACTATCTACGCCACTTCCCATTGGCTCCTCTCTTCTGCGGCGTGCGGCGCCCGGCTTTGAACCGCGCACGGAGCGGTTGACTCTGCGGCGCCGTACGTCGTGCCCTTGAAGCCGAAAACTGGTTTGGGTCGGCAAACGGCAGCGCCGACCGCCGCGCCGCAGGCCTCCGCGACGCCAATGTGGTCGTGCCTTAACACTGTTCACACACACAGTTGCTCAATGCGAAGTGTAAACAACTACGCCCATGACATGCTGGAAAGGACAGCCTGGCGCCTAGGCAGTACGGCCATGCAGGCCCAATCAAAGCTCGCAGGATGCTGTACATAGACTGCGCGACACTGTTAAGCACTAGACACAACAAAGAAATAAATGCACCTTGATCCTACGAGAAAACTCTGATGACACAGAGTATAGTAAGACTTGCGAAGCTTGTAACTGGGTTCATGAGCTTTTAATCACTCCCGCGACACACACCTGCACACAATGTGTCATCCGAATTTACCCATTGGATCAAGGTACATTAAATATTTTTCCGCTGCCAAATGGAAGGGAAGGTGCGACAACATTATCCTTTTCTCTTACCCTCGCATGAACTAGCTGGTAATGGTACAATTACAAGCGAGTTGCTTTCACTGCTGTCCCTCCTGCTCGAGCTCTCGTACAACCAAACCGCAATTAAACGCAAGGCGCTTGCCCGCACTTGTAGCCACTCCGGCTAGTCCATGCTAAGACGCGACAAAGCATGGCAGGAAGCCTGCCACTACAGCACGTCGGCCGCCGGGCATGACTGGCGAGTGCAAGCGCCACGCGAGTCACATGAATGTTCTGCAATAGCTGCGTGACTTAAAAGAACCCAGATGGAATGCCGTTCGTTGTGCCATTCAGTGGTGCAGGGGTAGAACATCGGGCTCCTAATCAAAAGGCTGTGGGCTCGATCCCCCTATAGGGGAGACATATCATTGATCTTCTTTCATTAAGTGAGCCCTATCTTTGCTTTTATTCTCTGTTCTTCTCATTCGACGTGCTTCCGTGACCGACTGGGTAATCCATGTTGATCTACAACAACTGGATCGGTCGTTGCATGCTCTCAACCCTAGATATATAACACAGAGCTGCAAACAAAATCACAAAATTTTCAAGAGCCGCAGAGGGAGGGAGGAGGCGGGGAGGGGGGGGGGCACGGCAGGTTTTTTGTTTAGAGCAATAAACGAAACTCAAACTAATTTCGGTCTATCTTATATGAGTCAAAAGCAGTCCAATTCTGCGTAAGGCAGCAGTAGCACATTTAAAACGCGTTTCATTTCTCTTTTTGGGGAAGTGCTCCGAGAGAGAGGGGGGGGGGGGGAGAGAGAGAGGAGGGATAAGGGAGGTGAGCGGCGAGCCGCACTTTAACACGCAGAGAGCCGCAGCTTGGCCACCCCTCTACTAGAGGATCGCCATGCAGGTTCTCAAGGAGCTTGGGAACGGCCTTTCCCTCTAAATTAATTCCTGGCATTGTATACTAGGCGATACCTGCTGTAGTCTATGGGTTACCTTTGCAGGGAGATGGGGGCATCGATGATCACACGTACGGCAATTGTCCATGTCGCACATCATCAAGGAAGGTCTTCATGAAGCAGGCAACTTGTCCTGTCGATGGAGACCCAAACATATCCTGCATATGTGGGTAAAGTGCCTAAAATTTAATTTAATTACAACTACAACTACTTCTCTCCAAAAGCATCATGACATCAAAGCTTGCCGCTTTCCATAGATGGACTCGCTAGCACAGC
The DNA here is from genome assembly GCF_016920785.2 of Ixodes scapularis. NCBI lineage: Eukaryota > Metazoa > Arthropoda > Arachnida > Ixodida > Ixodidae > Ixodes > Ixodes scapularis. The sequence continues at coordinate 64,083,825 of NW_024609868.1, forward strand.
CTGGCCTTTTTCGGTCGGCCAGGGTGTCGAGAGTGTTTTGTAGCGACCCGCCACACGCCCTCAAAGTTGAACTTGTGTCTTACTCAAATTTCGGAAGAGAAGCCTACTACCAAGTATGATAGAATTGTAGCAGGGGATCATGATGTTAGATCCGTAGCCCCAGCAACCCAACCTCCATTATCGCCAGCCCCTTTGCCGTCTACTTCCTCGCTCATCACGACTACCCGTCATCCCTTGTGGTTGACGCTTGTTCGTAGGGAAGGACTGGCTGGCACTGCTGGGCTCTGCGCCGCTACTCATCCCAATTCCCAAATGGAGACTGCGGCTGACCGATGACATCTGTCGTCTGCTTCCTTTCTTCGGTACTTTGCTTCGGTTAAGGAACTGTTTTTTGCAGATAGTATAACGTGTTGAAATCGCTTACCTACTAATTTCAACGGCAATTCATCTTGGAAGTGCCAGCGCAAAGCTGGTGCCGCAATGTGTGGTGATATCAAACGCAGAGAGTGCCTGAAGAATTTTGAGGTTGCTCAAACGATTTGTGGATATGTTTGGACGCACTTTATGACAAACAAATCAGCGGCAAGCGGCTCATAGTCAAGCGACACTTCCCTGATGACTTGCTAAGTGCTTGGATATGGTCAAAAAACTTCAGAGTGAAACCTATTCCTTCAGACTACGGATACGGAAGGCTCCGCTTCTCAGGGCGCGATGACCCAGGTCCCCTCTACAGCCCATCGAGACTTTGGACGGCGCTCGAATGCGTGCTCAGAGTGCAGTCCAGTGTTACTTTAGTGCCATCGGACGGCACTCAGATGCAACCTGGATTAAAACAGTTCGCTTTTATTGTTATTGCGGTCACTGTGTAGGTCACTCACTGAGGTGAAGAGGAGGTGAGATGGGGTCCAGTCACCGCCGCGATCAACGACCGAAATCCAACAGTTCCGCAACTTGCTGACCCTTGTAAAACCAGGAGAACTGCCCACAAATTCACTTTACTGCGAATTGTATTATGCTGTGGGACTGAACGGTGAAATGTAATGCCTGCGGAAGAATAATCTCAACGGTCCTTGTAGTCGCGCACACTGCAAAGCCCCATCCTGGCCCCTCCGACGCGTGATGCCACATACTTTCGATTCCTAGAGCTCGCCTGTTCATCGCAGTTCGCCCAGTCTGCCGCTCACGGCAGCGCTCGCTATATCCCTTCCGTTCTGATAAAACCCACTAGACAGAACAAGTGAACGGGTGTGGTTTCGGAAAACGTAATGTCTAGAAAACTGTCCGACGGCACTCTTGCAGAGCGTTCAAATGCCATCCGACGGTACTCCACTTGCGCGTTCAAGTGGCGTCCGAAAGTCTCGTATAAAACGAGTTCTCAAAACGACTTTTACGAAGGGGAGTGTGGCGTATTGGTAAGATGTGTCACATAAGAACGTGATCCCGGGTTCGATCCCCACTGCGGGCTTACTTTATTGGTTTTGTTTTCTCGAACATTTTATTTTGCCGACGCATTTGGCGATATGTACATTTATTTTTTTACCATTAACACAGGAAAAAAACGAATGTTGTCGCCGAAATTTCGCTGAACGAAATAGCATGGTACTTCGTTTCCGGAGGTGCTTCGGGGAAATCGGGGCTTGGTTTGGACGCCGCGAAGCGGCGTGTACGACAGGGCCAAATGGGTCAATAGCTTTGTAATTAGCTGCCGCATACTGTCGCCGCGAAGCGGCGTGAACGCAGGCGGGGGGGTGTGTTAAGCGCGAGACACATGCGCGTCAAAACTGTCCGATCCGGCGTGCGAACTGTCGGGAAGATGGCTGCTCCGAATCGCCGCACAGGACGGTTCGCGACACATGGTTTCCGACGCGTCGTTGCGTCGCTCCGTTCAGCTCCGCCCAGTTTCGGGTGTCCCTCTACCAAATGTATAGATGAATACTAATGGCTATAGTTATAACGGGCGGTAGCTCGCGCCACCTAGCCTAGAAAACTAAGATACTTCCCTCGCCCTTCTTGGTTTTTCTGACTTTAAAACAAACATAATATTTTTATTACTTTCTATTAAAGTGTGGGTGTGTGAAGATTTTCCGTGAGGCTATTGTTCTGCTCAAAATCACTTAATCGCGAAGGACCGCAGCGGACGTTAGAGCCATCCCAGCGAAACGAGCACTGCGTAAGAATCACGTGCCTACGTACCGCGCACATCTCTCCCGAAGCTCACTTGACATTGGAATGGCTCGTAGCGTCCGCTGCTGTCCATCGTAAGGTGAAACGGACTATATTCGGGTTTCGACGGGCTCGATCGGTCCCAGAAGGCAGGCTTGCTTTGGCGCTCGAAATCAGCAGCTCGTTTTGTGCGCGCGGGAAAACTCGATGGCGTCCGTTTCCTTCACAACCACGACTCGCCGCGCGTGACGCAACGCGCACCGCCACATCCGCTTCCCCGAACCACGCAGCGCCTCCTCGCCCGATCGGTCTGAAAGTCACTTGACAACATGACCTTCGCCATCCGTGCTCATTGGCTGCGGCCACTGCGGCCTTCCGAAAATCGGACCGTGCGTGCGGCGATATCTGGCAAGTTGGACGCATGCGGGCGCCGGACGGAGCCCCCGTCCGACGCTCCGGTGCGACGAAAACCCTCGCCCTCGGACGTCGTTCCGGCGGTTCGCACGTCGGATCGCATGGCTTTTTCGCGCATGTGTCTCGCGCTTTAACGAGCTCCCCAGTGATACACGCGCCGTCCGACTCCCGGACGGCACTTGTAGGCGCGATTGGAGTGCCGTCGGGCGGCACTGTAGGCACAGCCTTCGGAAAGTGCTTTGTGGCCCCTTCCCGAACTTGCGCTACCATGCTTTCGTGGATACTCACCCTTGATGAACGAACTGTGAAGTGGGACCGGTCAGTGATTCGGTATTACTTTCGCTGCAATCGGAGGCGTTGATTTGAACCGCTCGTGCCGTCGGGCGGCACTGTAGACACAGCCTTCGGAAAGTGCTTTGTGGCCCCTTCCCGAACTTGTGCTACCATGCTTTCGTGGATACTCACCCTTGATGAACGAACTGTGAAGTGGGACCGGTCAGTGATTCGGTATTACTTTCGCTGCAATCGGAGGCGTTGATTTGAACCGCTCGTTCTCGAAATAGGAGCCTTGTCTTGAACAAAACCATCCAATAACTCAAAGGCCGCAACCACGTCGCACACAACTCTCTACCTACCCCACATGCGTTGCGCCATCTTGGGTCCCAGTGTTGCCAGGTGAGGAAAACAAAAATCAGTGGATACTGGATAGAACTCAATCGAACTCCCTAAAATCAGTTAATAAAATTATGCACTTTTTTTACTCCGAGACTAATCTTTTAGCAAATATCATAAGCTATAAAACAGCAGTTTAGATAAAACTGTACTCCCAAATTGAGCTATAATTAGTATTATTTTTATTGAGTCACTCTGCTGCAATGTCCGACAGAAATGTTTTAACGTCCAAAAGTCGGTTTGATTGTATCAACTATTCCGATGACTTGACTCAACGCTGCAATACAAAAACCCAAACTCCTCTGCGTGAAAACGGAACTACGTGGATGCGAGTTGCAAAACCTCTTCGTGGTCTGGAAACACTGTACGGGCGGCCGTCTTGAGTTTCGGTTTCTCCGCATTTCCTTCTAGGGCATGGACAAGGACGCTCCGCCACTGAGTGCGATTCGGAAATTTTATTGTTTTCTGACTTCCGACCGATCACCCAACGTGGCCGAAGAGCTAGGCCGTCATGCGCTTCATCTCTGAGGACACTCTTTTTTCGATGCGAACACCGATGAAATCGTACTGTTTAGCGGTAGACTGCCTACCGTGTTACATGCGACTCATTTTTTTTTTTTTATTGACAAAAGTGTTTTATTATTTTTTTTTTTTTAGAAAGCTCTGTGTTTCAATGGAAACTGTGCCCTGGGAAATATTTTTCAGACGTTGCAAGAGCTAAATTGGTTTCAGATAGGAAAAATTGGGTTGTGTGTGTGTTTATACAGCCTAGAACTTGGTCTGCCTCACAGGGATGACGAGTCTCCCAGCTGTAGATGAGCAATTTAGCCAGTGCAGTACAATCGCTAGCCTGGGGTCTTGAACGTGCACCACGCAGTATTGATACACGACCGCACGCCGGTACGATGCTCATCCAAAAGATAGCACTTACCTCAAGCACAGTTGACGGATGTTTCGCTATTATTGAAGATTTGTTCAACCCTGGCAGGATAACTGCATTGACTTTCTCAAGACTAAACAACTTTTTTTTCACCTCGGCTGCGAAAAAAAAACGATGTAAAAAAATTAGTGTGAAATGAGGTTGGCACCACCCGTGTTGCTCCACTCGACGTCCGCAACGTAAGTTTTCGCCGCCGCGGCCGTCGAATTTTTAGCCACTGCGATAGCAAAATCCCTCCTCCATGAATGGTGAGCAAACAGACACGTAGTCTGTGTCTGTTATGTTTTCTATTCAAGAATATTTCAACAACAAACTTCTGTTTTGTTTTAGATGTGTTTTACAAACCTCGTTTACCGACGCCAGACAAAGTGTATGGAAATCGCTGCAAAGCAACGAGGTTGTTTTAATGGTCCAGGCTAATGTGACGGAGGCTGATGGCGCGTGCTCTATTTTGGTTTTCTTAGTTGAAATATTTTTATCCAGTAGCGCGCGTGTATAGAGGCTGTTGTGTCGCTTTATGTAGGCACGCTCGCGTCCTCGCCAGACGACATGGCGCCGCTTTAAGTTCCATCGCCGCTCCGCCATCATTACTAAAGTCCCTCTATCCTGGGAAAAGTGGTGGCATTCATTGCTGTTGAAATGCTCGAGACACGTGACACGCGCCCCTCCTGGGAAGAACATGGCGTCTGAAATCTCTCTCAGTGCTGCGTTGTGCCGCCATGATCTTCCCAAGACCTGCACGTTGCACTTGCCTCGTGCATCGACGCGCTATGCGCTACTTCTAAAATGTGAAGGGGCTTTTATCATTACTAAAGACCCTTCATGGTAAAAAAAAGTAGCGCAAGATGCGTCGATACACGCGGCACGTGCAACGTGCAGCCCTTGGGAAGATCATGGCGGTACAGCGCAGCACTGAGCTATAGATTTTAGACGACATGTTCTTCACAGAAGGGGCGCGTGGCACGTGTCTCGAGCATTTCCACAACATTGAATGGCACCACTTTTCCCAGGATAGAGGGTAGGGTGCCTTCATACAGTTTCGCCACGTCTGTCTTAGGGTGGCGGCATCTCGGCCATTTCTATGCCCAGAATGCGCGCGCTTCGATCTCGTTCGGAGCGAGCGCTTAGCCCTGCCCGGCGCTTTGGCGCCCCACATGAAAAAAAGCTGCAGTTTCCAGCTGGAAATAAAGATTTACAGCCGCATTTTCGGCTAATTTATACAGCACCAGCTGGAAATTCTGTTTACAGCTGGAAATGGATGCCGCTCATCCTGGAAATCAGAAATTCCAGCTTGGAAGTACATGATCCACCTGGAAGTTTCCCAGCTAGAGGAGGAAAAATCTAATTTCCAGCAAGAAGTTTGTCCATTTCTGGGTGGAAACAGCCTGGAATCCGGCTGGTAAAATAGATTTCCAGCTCCAGCCGTAGTCGATTTCCGGTTCCATAACACAGCCTGGACTGGAAGCATTTCTATGTGGGGCAATTTTAAAGGGGCGATGCAACGATATTCAATTGGAATGTTTTTCACTTTACACGAGCTCACTGGCACAAGTGGGACTCAAGGATACTCGCACGCAACGCCACTGACCAAAAACAGCTTCGTAGCGCTGTAATTTCGAGGAAAAAACCGAGCGTTTTCATTCATTCTCTCCTTCGCAAAACCTGATGACGTAGCTGGGCGGTGGCAGTCCCGCCCAGTGACGATATTTGAATGCGGCTCATAGATTGGACCCGAGCAATGCGTGGGCACTTGATTTGGGCTCGAGAAGCTCGAGCTCGAAAAGCATTAGCTCGAGAAGAATTTGGGTAATATCCTGCGTCTAATCGCTGCAATGACGACAACAGCCTAACCATAACAATGTCTGGAACTCAGCGCGTGTCCTGTGCCTTGCCAACCCCAGCGCACGGCTATGATCAACATTGGCGGCATATAATAGGCTCCAGATCACGTGGCCGCTTGTTATGGTTGCGAGTTGAGGGGGTGAACGGTGCTCGTTTTTCTTTATTTTTTTTTTCTACGACTTCGATTGCGTGTGGTGAAAGACGAACGGGTATTTCACGGGTCATTAGCGTTAGGGATCCGTTTTAAGCGGTATTTGCGCAAATACAAAAATCGTTGCATCGCCCCTTTAAGGTCATTCGGCATGCGCAGGCAGTTTTCAATACAACAATGAGTGTCTTCGCACATTGAGGCACCCTAATAGAGGGGTGGTTCGCGCTCCCTCTAGCCGGACAAAGGCGCCCCGCAAAAGATTGCAGCACTGATCTCTAATCGATGACATAACAGAACTAATAGAGCAACGCTGCTGAGCAGGCAAAAGGCAAAAGTACAAGACAGCGAGATTCAAAATCTTTGAAGCGGAGTGCAATCCGTTCACCAATCATAATTAATCAAGCCGCGCTCAATTTTGATGTCACGTGCAGTTGTTGATCATGAGTCAGACCCATGGGTCAGACCACTGATCAGTGATGAGCTAATGTTCCTTGGTATTCTGTAACCCGTAAAAAAAAACGTACTCCCCCCCCCCGCCCTTCTTCCGCCGCCACTTAATGCTGGATGTAGCTCGTTTCTGGACTGCGAGTGCCGCAAGTTACAAATACAGTCGGCAGAGTCAAGTAAAACGCTGCTGTAGAGGCACACACACCTTCACGCACATTGTACTAGTAAAACAGATCCACATGACGTCGAATCCTGATCGGTATGCAAGCGTACGAAGGCACAGAGACGTAGCACTTCGGCGTGACAAGGAAATTTTGATTACGTCGCGAGACCGGTGAAACTTGCTCTCGACGAATTGTGCCTTTTTCGTGCGGCCCTGCACTTTCGTAAAATTTCCCACGTGTTCTCAACAGTAAGTCTCAACGCTTACACAGGGTCTTGAAAAACCTCTTTTGCGAATGACGACGAACGAGTAGAAAACGTTTCTCCAGCACGCTGACGGCTGCCTTTGTAACGCTAGCAAAACCGCAATTTGTTTATTTGCAAGATGGCCGCCCGGTGACTTCACTAGCACTTCAGCGACCAAGCGGGTATGCGCGATCAACAATAGACCTATCGCCAAATTACCCAAGCATCAAGGAGAATGCAGGGATTGGTGTTCCACGCGCCGCACGTGCTGGCCTCACATTAGTAACTTTCCAAAGCAGATGTCTAAAACAAAATGCATCTTACACGCGCGTTCGTCAACGCTTTATTTTGCTTATTTACTTCGAATCTTTTACACGGGGAAGGCATAGGCGTGCGGCGCCTGGAACACCAATCCCTGCATTCTTCTTGATGCTTGGGTAATTTAGTATTAGGTATATTTTCATAGAGATCAATACTGCAAACGTCCCATCTTTTGCGGGGCTCCTTTGTCTGGTCAGAGGGAGTGATGGCGGAGCGGCGGCCGTGCTGTCTGGCGAGGGCGTGAGCGTGCCAATATAAAGCGGCACTACAGCGTCTATCCACGCGCGCTAATGAATAAAAATATTTAAACCAAGAAAACAAAAATGGAGCACGCGCCATCAGCCCCTGTTCGAAATTCTATACTTGGTGTCAATAATTTTTACAGTTGGTCCTGCAGCTAGACCGCTCGTTTAGCCGTGCCGCTGTCACACTAGGAGGCTCGCGCTCGTAGCCTTGGGGCTTTGTCCGCACTAAGATAACACGAATGTATTCCCGGCGAGAACCACGTAAGGGGCGCTTCAGCGATCCTCACTCTAAAGCCCGTTCACGTTTCAAAAGTAGCGCAAGGTGCGTGGATCCACGAGGCACGTGCCGCACTTGGGAAGATCATGGCTGCACAGCGCAGCAATGATCAATATTTCAGACGTTATGCTCTTCCCAGAAGTAACGCGCGGCACGTGTCTTGAGCATTTCCAAAACAATTAATGACGCCACTTTTCCCAAGATGAGGGGCTTTACCTCACTGCGGCGGCTACACGCGCTAATCAAGCGCTGAGGTTTTTGTTCCCACATACAGCACCGATGTAGCTTTCATGTTAGAACCGGGAGTCACCCCGGCATGTCCGGCCGTGTCTCGTATACCGCATTTAGGTTGCTCCTGTTGCTGCGCTTCATGCGAAGTACCTATGTCCCTGTTTCTAATGTTGATTCAGTGCTAACGTAGCCAGATAGCCCTGCGTTATCTGTGAAAAAATACATTTAAAAAGGGGGAAAAAAAGAACATCGATTCAATCTTGTTTTGGGATGCGAAAAGTATCCACCTGATAGCGACTCCCAACCCAAACTTCTCGACGTAAGCAGGACTGGTGAAGGCGAGCGGGTTGAACATGAATACATAAAATTGAAAGAATGAAACACAGAGGAAAAGCACAGGACAACCACTTTCTTTCACGAAAAAAAGTGGTTGTCCTGTGCTTGTCCTTTGTGTTTTATTCTTTCAATTTTATGTAAGCAGGAACGGGCGTTTTTTCCAGCTTTTTTTAATATTGATATTTTGTTTCACAAATCTTGAGAAAAATGTAGGAAAACAATCAATGACAACGCGAAGAAACATGCGCACGTTATCGCGCGGCGTGAAGCCATTTACAACTGTTAAACTGGGCTCTAATCTTTTCACGAAGTTGTACCGAACCTCTCTATGAATTTTTTTTTATGCGCGTTGTAGAGTCGTTTTTCTTGATGCGCAAGTAGCTCAATGTGTGCGGAAAATACCGAGAGTTTAAATATTCTACACCACAGAGGTCTTGCTTTAATGTTTTGGAAAGCCAAAAAACAACCTCGTTGCTTTGCAGCGATTTCCATACACTTTGTCTGGCGTCGGTAAACGAGGTTTGTAAAACACATCTAAAACAAAACAGAAGTTTGTTGTTGAAATATTCTTGAATAGAAAACATAACAGACACAGACTACGTGTCTGTTTGCTCACCATTCATGGAGAAGGGATTTTGCTATCGCAGTGGCTAAAAATTCGACGGCCGCGGCGGCGAAAACTTACGTGGCGGACGTCGAGTGGAGCAACGCGGGTGGTGCCAACCTCATTTCACACTCATTTTTTTACATCGTTTTTTTTTTTTTTTTTTTTTCGCAGCCGAGGTGAAAAAAAGGTTGTTTAGTCTTGAGAAAGTCAATGCAGTTATCCTGCCAGGGTTGAACAAATCTTCAATAATAGCGAAACATCCGTCAACTGTGCTTGAGGTAAGTGCTATCTTTTGGATGAGCATCGTACCGGCGTGCGGTCGTGTATCACTACTGCGTGGTGCACGTTCAAGACCCCAGGCTAGCGATTGTACTGCACTGGCTAAATTGCTCATCTACAGCTGGGAGACTCGTCGTCCCTGTGAGGCAGACCAAGTTCTAGGCTGTATAAACACACACACAACCCAATTTTTCCTATCTGAAACCAATTTAGCTCTTGCAACGTCTGAAAAATATTTCCCAGGGCACAGTTTCCATTGAAACACAGAGCTTTCTAAAAAAAAAAAAATAATAATAAAACACTTTTGTCAATAACAAAAAAAAAAAAAAAAAATTGAGTCGCTTGTAACACGGTAGACAGTCTACCGCTAAACAGTACGATTTCATCGGTGTTCGCATCGAAAAAAGAGTGTCCTCAGAGATGAAGCGCATGACGGCCTAGCTCTTCGGCCACGTTGGGTGATCGGTCGGAAGTCAGAAAACAATAAAATTTCCGTATCGCACTCAGTGGCGGAGCGTCCATGCCCTAGAAGGAAATGCGGAGAAACCGAAACTCAAGACGGCCGCCCGTACAGTGTTTCCAGACCACGAAGAGGTTTTGCAACTCGCATCCACGTAGTTCCGTTTTCACGCAGAGGAGTTTGGGTTTTTGTATTGCAGCGTTGAGTCAAGTCATCGGAATAGTTGATACAATCAAACCGACTTTTGGACGTTAAAACATTTCTGTCGGACATTGCAGCAGAGTGACGCAATAAAAATAATACTAATTATAGCTCAATTTGGGAATACAGTTTTATCTAAACTGCTGTTTTATAGCTTATGATATTTGCTAAAAGATTAGTCTCGGAGTAAAAAAAGTGTATAATTTTATTAACTGATTTTAGGGAGTTCGATTGAGTTCTATCCAGTATTCACTTATTTTTGTTTTCCTCACCTGGCAACACTGGGACCCAAGATGGCGCAACGCATGTGAGGCAGGTAGAGAGTTGTGTGCGTCGTGGTAGCGGCCTTTGAGTTATTGGATGGTTTTGTTCAAGACAAGGCTCCTATTTCGAGAACGAGCGGTTCAAATCAACGCCTCCGATTGCAGCGAAAGTAATACCGCATCACTGACCGGTCCCACTTCACAGTTCGTTCATCAAGGGTGACTATCCACGAAAGCATGGTAGCACAAGTTCGGGAAGGGGCCACAAAGCACTTTCCGAAGGCTGTGTCTACAGTGCCGCCCGACGGCACGAGCGGTTCAAATCAACGCCTCCGATTGCAGCGAAAGTAATACCGAATCACTGACCGGTCCCACTTCACAGTTCGTTCATCAAGGGTGAGTGTTCACGAAAGCATGGTAGCGCAAGTTCGGGAAGGGGCCACAAAGCACTTTCCGAAGGCTGTGTCTACAGTGCCGCCCGACGGCACTCCAATCGCGCCTACAAGTGCCGTCCGGGAGTCGGACGGCGCGTGTATCACTGGGGAGCTCGTTAACACACACCCCCGCCTGCGTTCACGCCGCTTCGCGGCGACAGTATGCGGCTGCTAATTACAAAGCTATTGACCCATTTGGCCCTGCCGTACACGCCGCTTCGCGGCGTCCAAACCAAGCCCCGCTTTCCCCAATGCACCTCCGGAAACCAAGTACCATGCTATTTCGTTCAGCGAAATTTCGGCGACAACATTCGTTTTTTTCCTGTGTTAATGGTAAAAAAAATAAATGTACATATCGCCAAATGCGTCGGCAAAATAAAATGTTCGAGAAAACAAAAACAATAAAGTAAGCCCGCAGTGGGGATCGAACCCGGGATCACGTGCTTATGTGACACATCTTACCAATACGCCACACTCCCCTTTGTAAAAGTCGTTTTGAGAACTCGTTTTATACGAGACTTTCGGACGCCACTTGAACGCGCGAGTGGAGTACCGTCGGATGGCATTTGAACGCTCTGCAAGAGTGCCGTCGGACAGTTTTCTAGACACTACGTTTTCCGAAACCACAGCCGTTCACTCGTTCTGTCTAGTGGGTTTTATCAGAACGGAAGGGATATAGCGAGCGCTGCCGTGAGCGGCAGACTGGGCGAACTGCGATGAACAGGCAAACTCTAGGAATCGAAAGTATGTGGCATCGCGCGTCGGAGGGGCCAGGATGGGGCTTTGCAGTGTGCGCGACTACAAGGACCGTTGAGATTATTCTTCCGCAGGCATTACATTTCACCGTTCAGTCCCACAGCATAATACAATTCGCAGTAAAGTGAATTTGTGGGCAGTTCTCCTGGTTTTACAAGGGTCAGCAAGTTGCGGAACCGTTGGATTTCGGTCGTTGATCGCGGCGGTGACTGGACCCCGTCTCACCTCCTCTTCACCTCAGTGAGTGACCTACACAGTGACCGCAATAACAATAAAAGCAAACTGTTTTAATCCAGGTTGTATCTGAGTGCCGTCCGATGACAGTAAAGTAACACTGGACTGCACTCTGAGCACGCGTTTGAGCGCCGTCCAAAGTCTCGATGGGCTGTAGAGGGGACCTGGGTCATCGCGCCCTGAGAAGCGGAGCCTTCCGTATCCGTAGTCTGAAGGAATAGGTTTCACTCGAAGTTTTTTGACCATATCCAAGCACTTAGCAAGTCATCAGGGAAGTGTCGCAATCAGCAGTTCAGAAGATCTGACTATGAGCCGCTTGCCGCTGATTTGTTTGTCATAAAGTGCGTCCAAACAAATCCACAAATTGTTTGAGCAACCTCAAAATTCTTCAGGCACTCTCTGCGTTTGATATCACCACACATCGCGACACCAGCTTTGCGCGGGCACTTCCAAGATGAATTGCCGTTGAAATTAGTAGGTAAGCGATTTCAACACGTTATACTATCTGCAAAAAACAGTTCCTTAACCGAAGTAAAGTACCGAAGAAAGGAAGCAGACGACAGATGTCATCGGTCAGCCGCAGTCTCCATTTGGGAATTGGGATGAGTAGCGGCGCAGAGCCCAGCAGTGCCAGCCAGTCCTTCCCTACGAACAAGCGTCAACCACAAGGGATGACGGGTAGTCATGATGGGCGATGAAGTAGACGGCAAAGGGGCTGGCGATAATGGAGGTTGGGTTGCGGGGGCTACGGAGCTAACATCATGATCCCCTGCTACAATTCTATCATACTTGGTAGTAGGCTTCTCTTCCGAAATTTGAGTAACACACAAGTTCAACTTTGAGGGCGTGTGGCGGGTCGCTACAAAACACTCTCGACACCCTGGCCGACCGAAAAAGGCCAGGCTGTGCTAGCGAGTCCATCTATGGAAAGCGGCAAGCTTTGATGTCATGATGCTTTTGGAGAGAAGTAGTTGTAGTTGTAATTAAATTAAATTTTAGGCACTTTACCCACATATGCAGGATATGTTTGGGTCTCCATCGACAGGACAAGTTGCCTGCTTCATGAAGACCTTCCTTGATGATGTGCGACATGGGCAATAGCCGTACGTGTGATCATCGATGCCTCCATCTCCCTGCAAAGGTAACCCATAGACTACAGCAGGTATCGCCTAGTATACAATGCCAGGAATTAATTTAGAGGGAAAGGCCGTTCCCAAGCTCCTTGAGAACCTGCATGGCGATGCCCTAGTAGAGGGGTGGCCAAGCTGCGGCTCTCCGCGTGTTAAAGTGCGGCTCGCCGCTCCCTCCCTTATCCCTCCTCTCTCTCCCCCACCCCCCCTCTCTCCCGGAGCACTTCCCCAAAAAGAAAAATGAAACGCGTTTGAAATGTGCTACTGCTGCCTTACGCACAATTGGACTGCTTTTCACTCATATAAGATAGACCGAAATTAGTTCGAGTTTTGTTTATTGCTCTAAACAAAAAACCTGCCGCGGCCCCCCCCCCCCCCCCCCCTCCTCCTCCCTCCCTCTGCGGCTCTTGAAAATTTTGTGATTTTGTTTGCAGCTCTGTGTTATATATCTAGGGTTGAGAGCATGCAACGACCGATCCAGTTGTTGTAGATCAACATGGATTACCCAGTCGGTCACGGAAGCACGTCGAATGAGAAGAACAGAGAATAAAAGCAAAGATAGGGTTCACTTAATGAAAGAAGATCAATGATATGTCTCCCCTATAGGGGGATCGAGCCCACAGCCTTCTGATTAGGAGCCCGATGTTCTACCCCTGCACCACTGAATGGCACAACGAACGGCGTTTCATCTGGGTTCTTTTAAGTCACGCAGCTATTGCAGAACATTCATGTGACTCGCGTGGCGCTTGCACTCGCCAGTCATGCCCGGCGGCCGACGTGCTGTAGTGGCAGGCTTCCTGCCATGCTTTGTCGCGTCTTAGCATGGACTAGCCGGAGTGGCTACAAGTGCGGGCAAGCGCCTTGCGTTTAATTGTGGTTTGGTTGTACGAGAGCTTGAGCAGGAGGGACAGCAGTGAAAGCAACTCGCTTGTAATTGTACCATTACCAGCTAGTTCATGCTAGGGTAAGACAAAAGGATTATGTTGTCGCACCTTCCCTTCCATTTGGCAGCGGAAAAAAATTTAATGTACCTTGATCCAATGGGTAAATTCGGATGACACATTGTGTGCAGGTGTGTGTCGCGGGAGTGATTAAAAGCTCATGAACCCAGTTACAAGCTTCGCAAGTCTTACTATACTCTGTGTCATCAGAGTTTTCTCGTAGGATCAAGGTGCATTTATTTCTTTGTTGTGTCTAGTGCTTAACAGTGTCGCGCAGTCTATGTACAGCATCCTGCGAGCTTTGATTGGGCCTGCGTGGCCGTAGTGCCTAGGCGCCAGGCTGTCCTTTCCAGCATGTCATGGGCGTACTTGTTTGCACTTCGCATTGAGCAACTGTGTGCTCAATGCGAACACTGTCGCATTGAGCAACAGTGTTACTGACAGCCAGGCTAGCACTTGACGCTTTGTTCTTAAAATTGAAAGGCTGCCATCGAAACGTTAAACGCAAGACACAGGTCATCGAAACGATGTGAGCCAGCTTGCAAACAGTCGGAAAGATGGCTGCTCCGGCGTGCTGCACACAGCAGTTTGCGACACATGTTTTGGATGTTGCATACGTCGAATCGTTCGGGTGGCTCTGCCCAGTTCAGGCAGATACAAGGAAAACTGAAATTTTTTTACGTTTAAGCTCTTGTTGGAATACTAAGCTTTTGTAGCGTTCTCCGAAAGACGTCAAATACCTTGTGCTCAAATGCCGGAACCATGCATTGCTTTTATAGATAATTATTTTGTTTTCAAGAGTCGTTACTTGCGGCTCCTTTGGGCGATAACTGCGCTGCGGTTCAATGAGACGAGGGTTGCTGAGAGTCGTTGTAGATTTGTTTGTAATTTCGAAGTGCTTTTTGAGCAAAGATCTAGCTTCAAACACGAACAAAGCCTTCAGTGACAAACTGGGTGAAGCTCGGGAGTGCGTTGTTTATTTGGTGAACAAACCCTTTATTCCGTAATGGGAGCAACCAAAGCTAAGAAAGTCGTGAATGAGCCGGTACAATTTTTTTTCAATCAGCGTTTGACAGTTCTTAAGGTATCGATGTAATCGCAACATGGCTGAAATGATGGTATCCAAACATCGTAAATTAATCGCGTTCGAGCACCGCGTACAAACCATTGATTGCACCACTGGTGTGCTCCCTCGACCTTGCTGTTCACAGGAGGAGAAATGGGAGGAAAGTGTCTCGGGGCTTTTTCCTCCCATTTCTGACCATTTCAAGCATGCAATCATAGATTTATCTCGCCTTTCTTAGTATTTTCTGCCACAGCCACAGACGTGGCGAAATGTTTGTTTGACGTAAATCTGTATGAGTGACTTTATACGTGGAACCGAAATATGCCGACGCCTTCAGGCTAAACTGTGCTTCTAATATAGAAAGAAGTGCACAATGAGATTAGCTAGTCATGCAGTGTGCTGGTACGGAGATTGCAGCTATGGATACTGTTTCACAGGAAAATATGTTTTGTTTTGCTGCAGTTTGTGTCATCAGACATTGCAGCACATCATACCTACGACAGACGGTGGTGCCTGCCGTGTGCTGAGACCTTCCAAGGTGACCTGGGCAGTTACCGTACTTGTGAGCATGGGTGCTTCCATAACCTTGCCAAGGTAACCTCTAGACTTGGGCGAGTATCGCCTCGTATGCAATGCCAAAACTTCCCTTTGCGAGGAAGGTCATAACCAAGCTGCACCAGAGCCTGCCTGGCTACCCCTAGCGTGACATATAGCAGCATCACTATGAGCGGCATTCCGTGTTTCCAGAATTAATCCTTTGTCGATCATAATCTAGAGAACCCGAGACTGATAAAAGCAGGGAAACAATGTCGGAGAAGAAAGACGGGAAAAGAATGTAATCCTTTGCGGCATTGGAGGGTGTTTTCTGGAGTTTACCTTTGTGGAAAATTTGATGTTTCTCAGAGCTTGTTTTGATTAAATTCTCAGTTTTTCAGAATAATTTAGATATTAAATTTGCTTGCTGAGTTTCTCGATTCTCAGAAAGTCAAAAGAAACAGAAAAAATAACCAGACACAAGTGCATTAATTAATTTATAGTCTCAATGATTGCGGAAGGAGTTGCCTGTGCCTAGACGAGGTTTCTTGAGCTGAATATGGCGGTGTGACTCTAGATCCTCTACAACTCGCAGTACACCCCAGTTAATACCAACTCTCCCACGACAAAACTTGCAAACCAGGGTTACTTATTCTACCAAGTTTGGCGCAGTATGGCCGTCGGAGCTCTTGCGCCATAAAACCCGTAAACAACAACAACAACAGGGTTACTTATCCAAGTGTCGGTACATTAAGCTATCAGTCTCCTCGATTCGGTCACTGAAAAACTTTGTTTTACCCACCTTTTTAAAGGCTCCCTGACATACTTGCTACTCACAGCCGTAGGTGCCACGGGAACGTGCCGCGCTGCATGGCTGTGCGGGGTGAAGTTTGAAATCTAGAAAGTTCCGCCGCCTTCGCTCGTCCCACAAAATCTGCGGGCTAATGGCTTCCTTCATGATAGAAACTGTACCCCTCTTCACGTTACGAAGCCCAAATGGTTTGTTCGAAACTCTTGTTTGGAGCATGGCTAGCACAACGACATCAGAGAACAGAATGGAACATATTTCTTTCGTGCTGCTGAGCTATTGTTGGGGTTCCGCAGGCTTTATTTGTTGCCATCGAAATTCTTCTAATCAGTTGGAAACAAGTTCTACTGCCAAAACCCAACCCCTCCCCACCCCGACGTCACAAATACTGATGTCACATAGACAAGGGGAACACGACTACAACATAAACAGAATCACTTCTGGACACTAAGGCATACATTGCCAAGATTGCAGATGTCAAGCAGAACTAAAAACATTGCCCCGTAATGAGTAAAAATAATAACCAACTAATTAGGGAAGTTATTGAAGCTGAAAAGATTTCGAGGTTAGAAGAAAACTGTCACTAAACCTTGTCCAGATTTATTACAAAAAAGAATTAGATAATCTTGCATCCAGATAAAACCAAAAATAACAAAAAAAAATCTTATTGTTTAAAAAGACAGGCGCAGGCAGAGAAGAAATAATACAAGTCTGAGTTGCAAGTCAGAGCTTCATGAATGTCTTTTCCTTTTGTGTGTGCCTGTGCTTGGTTGCGAATTTTTCGCGCTGTAGAGGAGTATGCAACACCAGCTTGCCCGAGCCTCCATATTTTTAATACTGCCAGTAGAAACTTTCACTTTGAAAATATGATGAGGACCGAATTTGAAAATTAAATATCGCCAAACAATTTTTTGTGGACGTAAGGTTTTGGTTACGAGGTCAGTCAAAGCTACTGGTGTGTTTAGCCAATTTTGAGGCAGATTTGTGACCTTGAAAAAAATTACAGGTATACTGCTACATTCTCCTTAGCCTCCTGAAGATGTAAATCACTGGATTGAGCCCCTACCATATTGTTTTGTCTCATAACTGATGCAGGTATCTTCTTTTTTTCTTCAACTCAGTTCGACGTAGGAGCTGCCAAGGCGTCCTGTGCCTTTCACGTGAACAGTGGCCAGCACTGGAAGAAGCAATCTTTGGACTGCTGTAATCCATTCTTTGGGCAAGTGAATAAATTTCTTTGAAGCAGAGACCTGGTGTTTGCACAGCAGCTCCACAGAACAAACAACACAAACACAAATGTTTCTTTGCCCAAAGCCTTCGTAGCTGCTTGAACTTATTGATCTGAGCTTGCACGTTGCAATGTTAAGGCAAGATGCAGATATAGTTAACGTCTCTCTAAAAAAATTGGGGGCACCTTATGCTTGGATGTCTAGCTTGATCAACTTGGAACGTCCAGCCGAATTGAAACAAGGATCTAGCCGAACTGAAGCATGCAGCCGAATTGAAACTTGTAGCCGAACTGAAGATTTAGCCAAACTGAAGCGTCCAGCCGAATTGAAACTTCTAGCCGAATTGAGGATGTAGCCGAACTGGAACGTCCAGCCGAATTGAAACTTCTAGCCGAATTGAGGCAATAGCCGAATTGAGGCATCAGCCGGATTGGGACGTAACCGTCGACCCGCATGGACGTGAGGACACCAATTTGACATTGACAAGGCATCGACCTTGGAGGGGGATAAAAGGTGGGAACCGAGGAAGCTGCTGGAATCTTGGTTCATCCAGAACGACAAACGCGGAAGTGATTCATCGCTGGTAAACAGGAACCGTGGCCCCCTGCCGGACGTGTACACAAACTTTATGCCTAAATAGCCGAACTTTTTCGTGCGACTCTCACTCGCTCTGTGCTCTACTGAAGATGCCTCCCGCATTGGAGGCGCAACGTTTAATTAAATTGTTATTTTTGTTATGTCAAGCCGTTTTTGTTATTACATAAATTAGGAGCGCAACCGGGACATTCTCTCCCGTGAATGACGATCGGGTGCTTGGACTCCGAAGCAGCTCTTTCGGCGTCCATTTGATGTTCTCGGAGACGGTCGTTGAGGCATCGCCCCGTTTGCCCGATGTACCTGGTCCCGCAGGACAGGGGGATCGCGTACACTTCCTTCGCTTCCTCTCCTTCCGCCAAGATTTCTCTTTCTGGTACTCCCACGGAGCGGGCGGGTTTCGAGGTTGAAGCCGAACATAAAGTTCGCTCTTTCCACTTTTTTTGCGTTTCCTCCTCTCCTGCCCTCCTTTCCTCCCTTCACCGCCCTCCCCCGAGGGGCCAACGCGGAGAATGGATTAGGAGACGCCTCCGTTAATCCGGCATAACCCGCCGTAGAGGGGGCGTGCTGCTTGACTAAAGATTATCTCGCTGCACAAAAAAATAAATAAATAAATAAAATAAAAATAAATAAATAAATAAATAAAAAATAAAAAGGAAAAAACGTCGCGGGCAGCGATTTAATGCGCTTTGCCGGATGCGTAACGCTTCGCCCGCCTCGAACAAGCTGGTATGCATTGAACTAACATTTTTCGAAGCGCGGCAGGTTTAGTGTAGGTCCTATCATAATGGTCCTGCAAGGCTTCCCTGTCCGCCACAAGCTAGCCAATAATTCAAGGACATAACGACGGCAGCGTATTCAAAGAGTGTAAAATAAAATGTATATAATATTTATAAGAACACCATCGTCTTCACTGCTTGGCTTTCAAATTTTTAGCGCCGCAAATAATCGTAATCAAAATATTTTTATGATTGAAGACCCCTCGTCGTGCATCGAACCCAAAATTACGCTTACGTGAAACATGATTCGGCGCGGGAGCAACTCGAGTCACCGTAATTTTTTTTTTTTTTTAACGTGGATTTTGTTTTTTAATTTAACTGAGGTATTACTGGCAGAACACGAATCGCATACTTGGAAGGATCTGAAAACTCATATAGCTGGTTGAGTGAATGCAATACTATCGCATTCGTTGAAGCTCGATTTGTTGATTCGAACTTCAACAAAACACACGCACCCATTCTCCCTATTTCTGTTTACCCAGTCATAGTCGTTCCCTCACGATGCAATACGAGTACAAGTAACGGCAGTTTATGCAATGTTGACGATACACAGCCGTGATCGCACGGTTTTTAGAAGCGCTATAGAACGAGCACAAGCGTCTAATTTCGGTACTCTGATTGATTTCTGTCTTCCCGCAGTGACACCACACGAGAAAAGTGATTTCGTTCTGTCCGTGAAACTAGGAACAAAGAAATCAAGATATAATCCCGTAATAAAACAACGCGAAATGGATCTCTGCAGCCAATACCCAACCGTTCGCGAGGTGACTGGGCAAAAGCATATATTACCTCCGTGCCTTTACCCTCTGCGCACCGCCAGAGAGAGTCATACAAACTCCTTTGCGCTATTATCAACACGATTGCGTTTGCAAGCCGGTAGGATTCGTCCCTTCTGACTTTTATAACTCTCTATGAAACCAGAAAGGTAGATACTTTTCTCCATTGGGTTGGTTTGCCCGGGGCCTCCAGTTATTTACGGCCAAAATCACACTAGAGGCGCTTCAGCAATGTTCACTCTGGTCGACACACGTGCTCCTTAAAAATGCCTGTCGTCAACCCTTTTCCAAAAGATACTTGAAGAGCCAATCTTAGAGACCGACGGATAACGAGGCCTTAGACCTCAAAGAAATTATCACACAAATTTGGCGTCGTCATTCCCAAACTGGTTGCCGGACGAAATCCAGGGTTGGTAATAGTAACATAAGATATGTACGGCAGAATTCCCTGCCATAAATAAAACGATTTGGCTAACGCCAATGTAACGCGAAATAGGTGCATAGTGTTTTTCGATAGGAAGCATAAACCGAAAAAAAGGAAAAAGAAAGAAAGAAAGAAAGACTGAAGAAAAGGAGGAATTAGAAAAAGAACCTCTGGTGACTTGGCCAAAAAAAAATTCTGTTCATGTGATTTTTCTTGTCACGTGACCAAACAAAAAAAAAACGAAAAAAAAAATAACACGAGAAAAAAAACATACCCTGCCCGGTTTCGAAGCTAGGCCCTCTTGATCGTGAAACTAGCGCGCTATCCGTTGCGCCAACATAACTTTTTTTTCTTTCTTTATTGCAAGTTGCGCCAACATAACTCTGCCTGTAATGCTCACGCATTCCCACATCATAGGCAAAAGCTTAGGTGCCTTCGCAGTTTTTCATGCATGTGTTATTTTTATTTGTGGCAAGAGTTCACGTCCAGAATGCTTTTAGAGCTTTCGACCAAAACAAGTTTTCTTCTTCCGAGTCACCTTCTAGAACCAGTAGACCGCACTGGGTCGTCCGGCTAATCAAGCAGCTATTTTCAAATTCTCTGGCGTGCCCGTCCTCGGATCCGAGGTCGCCGTTTGACAAGCTTAACTTTCTTCCACCTTTTAGCCGGAACCCCACGGCAGCTTTGTTCCGTCCCCACTCCCTCTCGAGAGGATGGCTCGCCCCGAGGCTAATCCCATTCTCTAAACCTCCTTCCATCCAACACTTGACCTTTCCCTCCCCGTCCCCCAGCTTCGGGACAGAAGGTTCTTCTCTGCAGAACGTCCCGTTTGTACAGCGGCTTTAAAGTTCAGAGATTGTCCGGTCTTTATCGTCCCTTTTGTGTCTCCACTTTTTAATGTTTAAAAAGTATCAACACGCTAAAATAGTACAATTTCCGGGATTTCATTTTCATCCCCCAAGTGTGATGCGGGAACCGCGCCATAGAGCCACGGTCGTTTCCGCACTTTGTTATCGCTAGGATTTGACAGTGCTCAATCACGATGCAAGACACGCACAGAGCCACGCTCGCTTTTGCAATGCGCCGCCTAAAGGGGTGTCCAAACAGGACACAACTCCGACAAATCGTGAAAATTGAAGCGGGCTTGAAGCGGGCGCGTCCGCTTCAATTTTCACGATTTGTAGGAGTCGTGCGTTTTGTAGTGTCCTGTTTGGACACCCCTCAATAATGATATATCTTGTTGAGACGTGCGGACAGCACTTTCTGTAAAGGCGGATTCACACCGGGGATAGCAGTCGCGCGACCCAACTAAATCGCATCGCAAAAAAAAAAAAAAAAAAAAGAAAAAAAAAGTAATTAGTTGGTCAATTTGGCGTGCGCGATGAGCGAGTCCAATGCCTTCGTTGGCGAGTCGCGTCTCAAAAACTCTCGCTCCGAACGCCGTTGGTTGGCTCGGCCTCTCCGCGACTAGAGTGCATCGCAAAACGTCGGGTCAGCAAGCGACTGCTCAAAACCCGTCACTTTTTGCCCGCGATGGTCGCTTTTGCGATGAAAGTTATGGCGCGACTAGATCGCGTCGCCGGTGTGAACGCGCCATAATGTCGAACCAGTCTCACGGCGCGTCCCGATATTGGCTTGTGTACCTACGCGCGAGTAAAACATCTGGCACAATTTGCGTTTGCAAAGCCTGCTCCAGCCGCGTCAAAACATTCAGCCAACCTTTGGACAGCAGAAATCAAGAGACAACCAAAATAAGATAAAGTTGCCAGCCGAATAAAACTTGATTTCTATTTAATTAAGATGAAGACCACCCGCGTACATCAAATACCTCACCAGCCGAACTCCAAGGCAGTAAGCCTAGTTCTGGCACTTGTTTGGCACCTTTGGCCCGTCGCTGGCAGATCACAGCCAAACTATCGGGAAGCGAAGCCTAACTTGGGCACTCGCTTGGCGACTTGGGCCCAAAGATGCCAGATCTCAACCGAACTACAAGGTAGTAAGCCTAACTCTGGCACATATGTGGCGATTTTGGCCCGAATGTGCTAGGTGACAGCCGAACTGTCAAAAAGTGAAGCCTAACTTTGGCATTAGTTTGGCGATTTTGGCCCGAAAATGCCAAAGCTCTGCCGAACTACAAGGTAGTAAGCCTAACTCTGGCACATCTGTGGCGATTTTGGCCCGAATGTGCCTGGTGACAGCCGAACTGTCAAAAAGCGAAGCCTAACTTTGGCATTAGTTTGGCGATTTTGGCCCAAAAATGCCAAAGCTCTGCCGAACTACAAGGTAGTAAGCCTAACTCTGGCACATCTGTGGCGATTTTGGCCCGAATGTGCCAGGTGATAGCCGAACTTTCAAAAAGTGAAGCCTAACTTTGGCATTAGTTTGGCGATTTTGGCCCAAAAATGCCAAAGATCTGCCGAACTAACGGGCAGTAAGCCTAAATCTGGCATTTGTTAGGCGATTTAGGCCCGAAGATGCCAGATAATAACCGAACTACCCGGCAGCGAAGCCTAAGTTTGGCACTTGTTTGGCGAATTAGGGCCAAGATACCCAGACTGTTGCCAAGGGAGGTCAGGTTTGGCACTACTTTGGCTTCTTCGGGCTTTTTAATGCCCTAAACTGCCAGACGCAAGCCAAGTTTTGGCCCAGAACTTGGTGCTGCCTGGGTAGAGACCAGTGGGATAATCCCCACAGGGCCGCCAGAGTAGAACCGAAAATACTAAATTTAAAATATTGATTGTATAATTCTTGGTTATAATCGCCGCATCTGTCAATTTTGCGGTGAACTTTTCTTTGGTTAGGTTTTCTCCGGCGAGCTTTGTGGTGGTGCGCCGTTCTCCGGCAAAGAAACGCCCACCGGAAAACCGGCCGATGCGGAAAAGAGCTCACCAGACTGACTATTCATAGATGCATAGAAAAGCTTACCTCTGCGCACCTATCTAACATTATACTTCGTCTCACCCTACGATGGACTAAAGACAAAAGCTACGGACCGCCACATCCAATCACGAGCCACTTAGAAATTGCGTATTGCGCTTTGAGGCACGTATCAGCGCCCGCGTCTCAGATTACTGATGGAAATCGGTGGACAGTGTTTCGAATCGAAATAGCACTTAGTGACTTAACAATTTTGCATCGCAAAAAAGAGGCCGCTTGCAGTGTCTCAAGCTATAGAAATGATGCAGCGTTTTTTGGGTTCGGAGCATGATTAGTCCACCCCTAATCAATGATAGGCATGTCATAGTGTAGCGTGGGACGTGATTGGACCTGGCGGCCCGTGGTTTTGGCCTTTAGTTCATCGTAGGATGAGACAAAGTATAGTTCTTCGCAGCTCTTGATATTTTATCGAACTCCCTTCTATCAAAGTACTTTAATTAAACGCCATTTAATTGAACCCAATTTCATCGAAGCCGTTTTGTGCAACGCCGTTTTATCGGACAATATGTTTTCTGGCGAGATCGTTTCTCGTTTTTGTAAATAGTGTTTTTTTCTTTGCATCCAAAGGATAAGGATATTATGTTCCGTTGTTTGTTTCTTTGTAGTAACCATTGACCTCTCTCGGTGATGTGGTCTAAGACGGACTTGATACTTTTTGGGATGTCTGTAGTCGTCGGGTGCTGCAGAGTCGAAGATCATATTGTTGCTGTTCGCAGGACTCAACTTCGAGCAATATCCTGTCTCCATGTAAAAGCTAACAGAAAAAGAAAGAACCGAAAGTAAGTAATTGCTATTTTTTTTGGGTTGAAAGAGAGCACTTGGTTTTACTAATATACGAACACGCAAAACGCGCAACATGAGCGGTAAGCGAAGTGCGGACGTGAGTTTAAATATAAACACCGTAGTGGGAACGATGCCGAGAATAATCAATTCTAAATATTGAATATAATATTGTGTAAATGAGCTTTCTCCGCATTTGTCGGTTTTGCGGTGAGTATTTCACCAGTGAGCTTTTCTCGGGCTCAGCTTATCTCCGTTGGCCTTTCTCCGGTGAGATTTTCTCTGCCGCCTTACAGTAACAGCCGACCAAGGGCTCATCGCGGCCAAGACACTGCTATCGACGAACACAACAATAAAAGTGGATCCGGACAGAATGGTCCCGGACAAAATGGACCCGGACAAAATGGTCCCGGGCAAAATGGTCCCGGTCAAAATGGTCCCGGACAAAATGGTCCCATGCCATAACCAGGGCAAAACGGTCCCAAGCAAATTTTGAGACATAGTTTGCTTATTCTTCGGGAGTTAGTCGATTTTTTGCGCTTGCTGCATATTGGACATTGAGAAAACATTTTTTTCTGAATACTTAAAAATGAAACGCTAACCATTTTACAGTTTACATATTCAGTTGAAAACACACTGCATGCCGGTAGTTGAGACAAGACAAGAGAAGCGTATACTATAACAATAATATAGAAGTACATATATCAAATAATACGTCTGTAATATTTGATTTAATCAAGACGAAAAGAAAGACGTTGCTCCATAACACGCCATCCCAAACAATATATTTGAGGTTTGTGTTTACAGACGTTTTCTCTATCCTGTCGTTCTCAGTCGCGTGGGTTCCGTATCTGGTACACTCTTAAAAAAAAAGGTGCGCAAAGGCACCAATCGCCATCTTTCATCCCCGCGACCCTAGCGCCCTCTATTCAGAAGCGGTAACTCGAGCAGTTCGTCCCGCGGGCATTTCGTTGCTCCCGCTGGAGTTGATCCCCTAACGAATACTTCAGTCCCCTCGCCAATAATGGCTGCCGCAAGCCTTCGATGAAGTGGACGAAGCAACACTCGAGTAGCTATTTTGGAAAGAAGCCTTGGCAAAACAAGATTTTGGCCCCGGGATTTAGAAATTGTGACTACACGAGCATATTCGGTGAATGTTTCCGGCCGCGAAAAACATGAGAACGGAACCCGAGCGACGCGGAGGCGCCGGAGACGAGGCTACCTACTCTCCGACTGCAGCGCGCGCGCCCGAGTTTGAACTGGAGGAGACGGTTGACCCAGTTGACCTGTGGCGGTGCGGTGGAAGCCTCGTCGGATGCAGTCGGAGTGGCAACCGATTGGACGGTGAGTTTTGATGGCTTTGGCTACTTGTAGAGCAGCAGAAATGTTATAGTCATTTCAGAACGTACTTCATAAAGTCGCAGGGTTACCCTGTACGATAGGCGCTCGCTCTCTGACGCGGTCGGGCTCGTACTCGTCCATGTTAGCGTGCAAACGAGGCCTAGCACTTCAAAACTAGACCCGGCGGCAATCAGTTCATCAAACAAACGATGTAACACCGGCAGATGGTTTCGTCGACGCAGCAGCGTTTTAATGCCACTTAGGTTCATCGAAAAGTACCCGTGTTCGTTTCATCGACCAACCTTGCGACGCTTCATCGGAAGCGTCTTTCCGCACATATCGCCTCGGTCGGCGACCAAGGCGATGCGAGCTTGACGAAACCGTTGCGGTTCGCATGAGGCCTGGTGCGAGTTCGCGCCTCGAGAGTAAAGTTTCGCGCTTACGCTCTTAGGCGAAATGTATGGTCGTATCCGATATGCGTAAATAAACATGTTCTCAATCAATATTAAAGTGTCTCCGAGCGGAGCGAAGGGTTTCAGCGCGTAGTGCTAACGGTTTGAAAGCGGCGATGGCCAATTCATTTGTGGCGTATCAGAGTCGCCTGGGCAAGTCCGCTTTAGTTGAGGTAGGTTTGCGGCGAACGAAATTAAACCAATAATGCAATCCCCGCGGTGAACGAAACAAAACAAAGTCGACGAAACGTTGTAGGAGCACGTATCGACGAAATTGAGCGGTACCGCGAAGTCGTGCACGCGCGCGTTTAGTGAAGCATTATTTTATGTTTTTACTTTCTCTGCGGGTTTCCGAGCGTCTTTCGGCCCTCTATGTTTCGGCCGATGCTGGTCGGCTCCGCGGCACAGTTTATAGTTTCAACCATGGTCGGGAATCACCAAATTGGAATTGAACTTGAACGCTGTAACGATACTATTGTTTATAGAGCCCAGCGTAGAGGTGTTTTGTCTTTTAATACTTCTGCTTCTGAGATCCTCACTTCGGAGTTTGCTTTCGCCTTGTGTAACTTGTGCTCGTGGCTTCGAAATGTGTGTTGTATTCTTCAAAGCTGCTCTTGTGATCTTCCTTCAAAAGTTTTTTTTTTTTTTTTTTTTTTTTTTATGCTTGTTGTTGATAGCTGTGTTTCCTTTGGGCTCTGAGCATTTTCATTGCTTTGGACTCTGAGCGTTTTCAAACAGTCTGGTTAGGACACGCGTGTCGAAAAATAAATTTTACGCGAATAAACAACAACAAAAAAATTTAGAGTAATATTTATTTATTTATTTATTCATTTATTTTTTTATTTATTTATTGAAAATACATGCAGGGCCCGAAGGCATTACAGAGGGGGAGAGGCGCACACATAAAATAAAGATATTAATATAGTAACAAGTGAACAATATTAAATATGCAACAAACAAAAAAAATCGACAGGTCATGGGTCAGACGCCATTTAGTCGGTAATCACGTCCTTTCCACTTGTTTTCTTTCGAGTGCGGGGAGGAGAGGTGGATTGCCTTGGCCATCGCGTTCAGGTGGAGAAATGGTATGCCAATCTTATTGACAGGAAAATTGCGTATTATTATTCTGTGACGTCATGAAATTAATAGAAAATTAATCTCGCGCCGTCAATATTGCTAAAAAATGTTTTTGCGCAAAATTTATTTTTTTGGCACTTGTGTCCCTTATAAACTGTTTAAAATAATTTTTTTTCAGGGGTCCTTTAGGGTGCAATTTTCTCGTCTTGACTGTCATTCGATTTCGCATTAATAAATTCTGGTTATGACAGCCACTATGCTTTATGACAGTATCTTACATAAATAATAGGGTATTACCACATAGCATCGTCATTTTGGAACAGAAGTAGCTGCAATCAAAAATAAAAACAAGTCACGTAAAAATAAATTTGCACATGCCATGAACAGTTATCACGACACAAAATGTTGCTATAGCTTCATTTAAAGGACACTTTAATTTTGAGTTGGCCTAGCACCTCCTAAATACCAATACCTTAGCCCTTAATTTTCTTTCTCTGTTATCATATTTCAGTGCAGGGTATATAGTGGACAGTGCTATGTTAGCATTGGCCTAGAACTCGTGTTCAGTTGGTGAGAATACGTGTTCCAGCTGAATGCAAATGCAGCACTTTTTCCAGTCAGCCTTGCGATGACCTATGAGAGGGGGTAGAATCCAGCAACACTAAAGCCTTGCGATCTAGGAGGCATTGAACTAACTGAGTAATCTTTGATTATTGAGCTCATTAAACTATTGATTTCGCACTTGTAGGCTTCTTTGTCTCTTGAATGTTATTAAAGAAATACTTTTGATGTAGCAAAAAAAAGATTAGACCACAGGTGGAGAACAGACATATGGAAAAGGGTTGATTTATGAGGTTTAGGGCGAAAACGAGCTGGTGCTAGTTAATTAAGACTATGTCTGCCTGTCCTTTCTTTTTCGAAATCTCTGAGTGTTTTTACTACGTTCAAGGTTGGTTTACTTCGTTCCTTCTAATTTTCAGAAGCTGCAAGCATCCTCGCCCACGACTGAAGATTGAAATTTCATAGCCGGCCACATGGACGCAATGAGAAGAGAAAGGAAGGGAGCTACTACGTATATGGAGATGGTGAAAGATGCCATGGAGAGGACTTTTTGGGCAAGGAGGGTACATCAGCATACACCCTACAATCTTCAACACCGTAGACGACTATCCAGCCCTAAAGCTCACAGACCAGGTAATATGTTGTTTACTAACGATGTTGCTCATGCTTTTAGGAGCAGTAAGTTCCCTGATAAGACCACGACCACCCCCATTATGGTGCATTCGCGCTGCTAGCGAATGGAAGCTCCTGCGGGGAGATCTCGGTGACGCGGTTGGGGAAAATGTTCCTCAACGCACAGATCTGCTTTGCAGTTGCGGCTCCAGTCCTGGCATAAATGCGCCGTTAGTCCTGTCATGGTGAAGTCTGGCACCATGATGGGTCTCCTTTTTTATCCCACTTACATCAATTACGATTTTGTTACAACTGATAAGTGATGATTTTTTTCGCTTTTTCTTTTAAAAAGGGCAGTTTACAAATATCTTCAAGTAAACTGAAAATGTGAAAATAATGTTTCTTGCAGATCTTTGCAGTGTCTTTTCGTATTAGTACTGGCGCCAAGGCAAAGGAGCGATTTATGAATGTTGCCTCAGAAAACCTGCCAACTGTTCTCATGGTGACTGAGGGAAAACCAAGACGGGCCCTGTTCTGCGAGATCATTGTAAGGCTTCATGATGCAGAAGATATAAAAAAGGTGCACTTTACCCTTTGTTGTATTACACTTTTCTTTTTCAGCACATTTGCAGTAAATGAAGCCGTTCGTCTTTTGCTATTAATTTCCTTCCAAGGGCTCAGCTTACGGGTTGGCAGAAACTTTGGGCTCTCGGGACAAGTATTTCATTACCTGACCCTGCCCTCATGCACATGAGTATGTGCAGAAAGCATGGTCACCAGTTTTATGATCGACAGCTGGCTGGATCTGAGAGCATACTCAATGTGATAACAAGGTTTAAAATGGCACTGCCCTGCCAACCTGTTGGAAGTTTTCAAGAGAGCAACCACACTGTCCTTGCCCTGTTGCTCAATTCAGTGGGAATCATTCAAGTTCAACATGCCTTTAAAAAAAATTCTCCTCATAGGCCACTTCTTGCTTGCCTTTTTTATAGCAGCATTATAAGAAAATACTTGCGTTTTAGTTATATTTTTGGAGGGCTAGAAAACCGAGCAAATAGCTTTATATTTTGGTAGGTTCCTCCTGCTGAGCGAGATTTGGTGCAGCTGAGATGTATCTGATCGTAACTGGCCAACCAAAAACACTGCACATTCTGAATTAGTTGGCTTATGTGGAAAATTGGGGTGCTTCATACTTGTTTTTATTCCTTTGTTTATTTTAAAGTAAGTATTAACAGCACTTCTCAAAGCACGGGCAAAACTAAATGTGATCACAAGCATAATGAGATGTGCTTGGAACGAATTACTTTCAAAAAACTGATAACAACATCATAGTCTTATTAACTGGCACTTCCTCCATGGCAAAAGCAAGCACCACGAGTCTTTTATTATTCCACTGACATCTTTGCAATTACGATTCTGTTTCTCATAATAAATTGGGAATCTTTTTTTCTTATCTCCTGCTTTTCTACAGTGTAGTTTACGATTTATTGGCTCACTAAAGATCATCTATTTTTATTTCAGATTTTTGCTGAGTTTAATCGCATCACAAGCATCGATGCCGAGCAACTCTCTTTTTAAATTGCCTCAGAAAACCTGGCGACCGCCCTTGAACTGACAGAGGGCAAGACAAAGCCGGACATTTTCTACCAGACTGTTGAAAGGATGGATGATGTTAAAGAATCGGAGAAACAAGGTATACCTGCTTTACAATTTAGCCTTCATGGACTGTTAGCGGAAGTCCCAATCCAGCTAGCTTTCTATTGCAACCGAATTGGTGCCGACTCAGTTCATGTGATAGGTGGGTGCAAACTATGTAAATTAAATTCGAGATATCTAACAGTTATCTGTACGGCATCTGAAATTCCAAATGCTTCTGTACATTAATTTTAAATTGTGAGTGACCGTCTGGTGATGAGTAACATTAAAAAAATGGGGGAATGGCTGTATTTAAAAAGAAATATAAATTTGCATTACTGATGTGATGCTAAAATAGAGCCTTCATATTTTGTGTTGAATTGCTGTGACACTTGGCACTGAGCACAATTGAAAGGATTAGTTTAAAAAACAATCTACTAGCATGGGTGATTATTCTGTTATTAACTGTGTGCATATGAGGAAACAACATCAGGCCCTTATTTCTCACCTGGTAGGATTTGACTGCATGGTATTACTGTTTCACCCTATGTCCGGATGCAGCGGATGCTAAGAGCAATCCCATTTAATCGTGCTCTTTGAACATAGCACATAACACATGTCGCCGCGCCCACTCTCTAAGGACACATGACACCCGCACAGCTTTGGATTTGCTCTGATGGCTCGCAGCCTCCGCTGCGCCCTAAGGTGATACAGAGTATAGTGTAGAAGGTGGTTGGACAAAAAAATTCTGAAGTGTCTGTGCTCTGTGTTATGAAAATATTTTAAAGGGATACTTAACGAAATTTGAAATATACCCGTCCTGTTCAGATATGGGCTGAATATGATCAACAATATCCGTAAATGACAATCTCACGTTTGTATTTTGAGCCTGAAGGCTGAATTTTTCGTTATAAACAAAATACCTTTCTGGCTTTAATGCAAGGCATTAGATGAATCCGTGTTAAGAGCCTTTTCATATACATCAACCGCATCTAGGAGTTTTAGATATCGCAGTGCTCCCGAAACTTACTGTTGACCGGAGATGGTCCATCTTTTGCGTTGTTTGTGCTACTCCTTTGCTCACCAGTCGAACAACGTGGTGAAGTTTGGGTACCCGATGATGACCTAGCCTGGAGAGGATATTCCAGCTGCTGCAATGACCAATTTAGCTTTGATTTGCCAAGAACAATATTAGGGTAACTGGTTTGGGGTGTTAGGTTTAGGGAGTATGTACTGAACCTGTTTCAGGTAGTCTATCAGGTACCTGTGTCTGCTTATCATCAGTTACTTGTATCTGCTCTAAGGGCAGGCCTCTCTTTTTGTCAGAAAGCCTTCGATTTTATGATTTGTTTTAATTCCCAACCTTTGTTCCAGACGTTCCCTGCAGTCTACTCCATCGAAGTGTGTCCCAGGACCCCAACAGAGCGCTGCAGTGTGCTTTTTGTAAATCTGGCTTATGAGACAGAGGGCCCTCTGGAAGCTGTGGCACTTCGTTTCTGCCTGGCATGGGCTTTCGATCTTCAGTACTTCGTTAAATATTTTTGCGCATTTGTTTGTTTAGAGAGACTTGTAGGTCTCAAACATTCAAAGCTGGGCTGCATGGGCACAAGGCTGATGACCAGCCTAAATTTAAAAAAAAAAGTTTTTTTTCTGCACATGTTGTTAAAAGAATGTTGTTCTGGGCTTGTGTAATGCATTGAAGGAATGCATTCGCATTTAAGTGAACATTATTTTTACTTTCTTGAGCACATGCATTCCTGAAGGTCTAAAACCCATGGCAAATTTTTTGTTCTGTTTTTTTTTTTTTTTTTTTTTTTTATAAATATAGGGTGACCCAAGTCACCGGGCTCGATCAAAAATGGACCATAAAAATCGTCGCCTTCACGTCGTAGACCGTGGCAAGTTTATTCGCCCTATTATTTACAGAAAAAGAGCTACGCTTTGTAATTAAAAAAAAAACGACCTGTGAAATACACCTTTGACGAAAAATTTAGATCGCTACGTACAGGCGTCAATTTTTACGGTCCATTTTAGGTCGAGCCTGGGGACTTGAGTCATCTTATATACTAGTAATTTCTTGAGCAGATATGTTCCTACAGGCCAAAAACCTTTCCCAGGTTTTTTTCTTTTTTTTTAATTTATAAATATACTAGTAATTTTACTGCCTCACATTTTATGATTGGGAGCTCTTTTACTAAGGTTTGAGTTTTTCTAGTCATTTTCATTAAAAAAGGGAACAAACGACATTAAAAAGAGCTGTCTCTTGTAAGATTTTTTTTTATACAAGTTTTCTTATTTTTGAATGGATATTAGGGTGTCTACAATATGTTTTAGTGCTGTGAAACGAGCCAGAACAATCAGATCCTGCATGTAGAAAGCTCAATTAAGATTTCACCAAATGTGAATTTTTCCTGCAGAAATTTCAAAGCTTAGCTCCCTTTACATGAAAAATAAGACCAACAAGCTGGCCAGTGTCAATAGCAGTCATGTCTGCAGATGATAGAGTTAGCGATGGTTGTAACTCCCGGTAGGCACAACGAGCAGATGAGATCGCCTTCTGCTTCCCTTGCTTAGAACAAAATGACGTCGCAGTTTACAAGCATTGCTAACGCTGCAAGCATGTCCACCGTAGGCCCTGGCAAGTTCGTCTAATTTTTCACAGGAAGGAGGCGAAATTCCTTACAATTTCAACAGGTAACATGCACATTCAGTGAATGCTTTAACTTTTAATGTGCAGGCACCAATTTTTTGGGCTCGTTCAACAGCACTAAGAACCATTGTAGATTCCTATATATGCTAGTCATGTAAAATTTCGGCAAGTTCTTCAGTGCCAAGATGGCAGTATTTTCTGGTATACTTTCTTGTGATGTGCAATTGTTTTCATTTACAGTGTTGTGTAGTTCTAGAATAAATATATTTCCACAATGAAAATGGTAGTTTTTTTTTCTACAGATAGCTGGTGCAATGTTCCGTAAAATGGTGATGTTAGCTGTAAAAAAACCTGCCTGAAAGTTCTACGAGTGTTGTCCGCATATCCAGTCTTCGCAGCTTCTTTCACAACAAAGGCTTGCTTTTTCCAAAGAAAGGTGTGCGACTTTTCATATGTACTGCAATATTGAGCTGTGAATGGGAGTGAAAGGTCTGAGGTATTGAATACCTCCCTGCTCTGAAAAGACACTTTGTGCAACTTTTCAGAAGATATACCTTTTCAAACAAGTTGCACAATCTGCCTTTTCTGAATAGGAAGCTGTTCAATGCCGCAAACCTTTCACTCCTATTCACAGTTAAAGGGTCTCATTACTAGTAATTTCGGCTCTAAAAGTGTCAAAATTCGTTCACAAAAGGACGAAAATTACCCTCTCAATACTATAAAATTAATCCCTAAAAGGGTCAAAATTGATCCTCAAAGGGACGAAAGTTACTCCCCCATCACTATAAATATCGTCCCTTTAAGTGGCAAAATTAATCCCCAAAGAGACGAACTTTAGTCCCCAATAAAAAAAAAAGTTAGTCCCCCAATCACCACTGTTGATCCCCAAAGGGATCAAAGTTACTCCCCCAATTATAAACACGACGGCGCTCAAGGGACCATAATTAGTCCCCTGAAGAGTTAAGCTTAGTCCCCGATGCCCTGCTGTAGGGATCAAAAGCACTCCTCTTAACGGTTCAAAACTTTGACCTGAAGGGATCAATGGAAAGGGACTAAAAGAAAAGGAAGGGACTAAACCGGGGTTTTGCCGTTTTTGGGGGATCACTCTCAGTGACATCGATTTAGTCCCCAAAAAGGACGAAGTACTACTCCTTTTTTTTTAAGAGTGTATGTGGGACGAAGAAATAATAAAACATTTCATCTTGGAATTTGCGAGAAAATATAGAAGAGGCAAAACAAGAATGTGTGACCATCACGCAGTTTTCGTGAACAACTTCCAGCGGCGTGGAGAGATCAAAAGGATGTTTCACCGGATACCAAAAGTGACGACATTCCAGATGGCTGCGACATTGTGGATCACACAATAGTGATACATGATTGCCCTCACGCAACACAACTATGTA
Organism: Ixodes scapularis; assembly: GCF_016920785.2. Classification (NCBI taxonomy): domain Eukaryota; kingdom Metazoa; phylum Arthropoda; class Arachnida; order Ixodida; family Ixodidae; genus Ixodes; species Ixodes scapularis. Next base: position 64,117,235 of record NW_024609868.1, read on the forward strand.
ATATGTGCATGACGATGTCTGAATCATCATGTGCGTACGTTTTCTTGCAGCGCCATTGCGTTGATTTGAAATTATACAAAATACTGCCGAATTTTCTTATTTTCTTCTCGCACCTATACTACGTTTTACTAAAGTCACAGTGCAGCCGATGCTACGAGCTGATAGGACAAATGAAGCAGTACTGAAAACAAAACGCGCCGATGGCATTCGTCGACTTTTTTGTGCATGTTATTACCGGCTAGTCTAATGAATCGCAGAGTGCATGGCGACGTTGCGCTTTTATTGTGCGCGCGTGTCTTTTCGTGGTGGCTTCCAAGCGCCAGCTTTGTACAGTGCTCTGACTAAGGCGAAGAGGAGCCATAGAGCCAAGTGAGCAATAATATAACTTTAATTAAATTTCGGACTTCTTTAGTAATTTCCTCAAATGTATAGAGCAAAAACCTTAAATATATTAAAGTACATATTACACGTGCGTTGAAAACACCTTCATAGCAGCAGTTAACTAAAACTTCCAAGAGCGCCCAAAGTGTCGACAAATCGCTTGGGACCATTTTGTCCGGGCTTGAGCTTGGGACCATTTTGTCCGGGACCATTTTGACTGGGACCATTTTGTCCGAAACCATTTTGTCCAGGACCATTTTGTCCTACGGGCTCTTGTCTAAAACATCCGCCTCTATTTAATAAAATACTGAATCAACAGTGCGCTCGTTGGGGTCGACCAAAGAATCCTCAGCGCAAGACATTCACAACTTCAAAACAGCAACGTGGGACGCCTACTATCAAAAAGCTTGTTCTGTTTTAGCCTTACTGAATACATTTTCAGAATGTTTGTTTTATTACGGTAGAAATCCGCCTCCACAACTTGATATTCAAAGCGAATGTAGGAATTAAAACGAAATCGACGAATTAACGTATGTTTCTTCCGCATTTAAAACAAGTATTAATTTTAAATCGATCTCTGCAGAATATTTGAAATCGCCTTATCAAATCACCTCTCCTACTTCAAACAGAAAGAAGTAGCAATACAGTATCGACCCTTTGACGCTTCGGTAGCTTTTGTCTGCCTGCAGCTGCTAACTTCAGCCCTCGCGCAAAGACCGCTTGAAGCGTGAAATCGTTCACCCCCCATTTCGTGACCCAAAACGCCCAGAAAGTACGGTTCGCAACGACGCGCTCGGTCGATTGACGACTTATAAGTTATGACCTACATCCACGCTGACCGCAAAATATCTTCGCCAGCGAACGGAAAGGGAAAAAAAAAGAACGAAACCTTTCACTTGCACTTGTACGGCTCAAAACACCAACAAAAAACGGAACATCCTCGCAAACGACGCGCTCGGGCGATTGACAACTGCCTAATCCCACCCGCGCTACGGGCAAAATATCTTGCCAGTAGAAAAAAAAAAAAAAAAAATTCCGCCCCCCCCCGCCCCCCCCTCTCCCCCCCCCCTTTCAGTTTTTCGGGAGGTGTTCCCCTCAAATTCCCGAGCGCCAAACGACCGACCTTGAAGGCGCAAGTAGTCCAGGACGCAATATCACATTTTGCAATTTCAAGTGGCATTATTGCCAACACACTAATAGAGGGCACCAGCTGACAGCTGGATTTGTGACATTTTGATGGGCTACGGACTTTGTTAAAATTGATCAAAATGAGAGTCTCTGGAAAAAAGATATTGTTAGAGATATATTCAAAAGGTCCTGGCCTTTAATATTGTGGCGCCTGAATATGTATTTAGGCCCTGAACGAAATAAGGGGTTTTTCAAGCAAATTGAGTTCCCGTAAAAAAGTTTAAACTTTAAAATCGGGAAATGTAGAGCTACAATATTACTCAGTCTTTTTTATTATCTTTCTAATAAAATCATTCCCAAATCAATCACTCCGGTGGTTGCTGAGAAGAAAAAAACATAGAAATCCGATCCCCATTCTACCGACTCTTTCAAATTTTTATCCAGGGATGTCTGATGGAGAATTTTTAATACACTTTCTACACACTTTTTAAAACCAAAGTCTATAGAATAAAGACAATAGATATTCTATAAAATTTCTATCATCACGTTTCAGTAGATTTTATGTCACTATGTTTTCATTAAATTTCTATAGACTAGAATCGATAGAATAATAAGAGGCAGTGCGGAGAAGGGACATCCCACCCAGTTGGAGCCTCCTTGCGGAAGCTGCTTTTTTCGAAGGTGTCAAATAATGATCGCCTCTTGCAAAGCTTTTTGTTGGAGCAGTTCACCAGCTCTTTAAACCACATTACGTATAAATTATGTGCGAAAAAAAGCAACAAACTTGTGATATTTTTTATCTTCTGAAATGACACTCGTTCAAGTGATTGCATTTCAAGTGTAAGGTATATATAGCGGGGGAACAGTCAACACTACTAAATTACTAGTGCTAAAGCGCGAAACACATGTACGACGAAACCGTCCGATCCGACGTGCGGACTGCCGGAATGACCTTGGGGGGAGAGGGTTTTCGTAGCATCGGAGAGCGTTGAAAACCCTCGCCTCTGAACGTCGTATTGCGCGGTCGGACGTCGGATCGGACGGTTTCGTCGTACATGTGTTTCGCGCTTAAGAGTGATCTGTGCCGTGTGTATTTGTGAAGTATGAATATTTTCGTATGGCAAGTGGCGACTGTACGTTTCCATAGACGTTTCGTGAGAAACCTAAAATTAATATTAAAAATGTTTTTAATAGACCTATTTTTGTAGCAAGGGGATAGAAAATGTGTTAAAATTTCTCTAAATTTTTTATACAATTTCTATGCAATATACAAACACTGAGTTTTAAAAGAAAGTCTACAGAAAAAAAGCGGTTAAAGGATTATGAACAGTAGATAGAAAATGGACTCATTTTATTTAGAATATTGCCGCGCGCGCAGCTGGCCAAGTAGGCAGCGCGCGTGGCCTAACTGTTATCGCGTTTGCTTTCCACGCTGAAAGCCAGGCGCATTTTTGTTGACACTGTAATGTGATGTTCCGGTGAATTCGAGAACCGTCTTGCTGATTCGAGGGTAGAATGTTCCACGCGCCGAACCTTCTACGCCGAACGATCCAGAAAGCCACGAGGGTACATAAGGAATTCCGCAAGGCGAGCGGAGTCAGTCTCGCCCCAGCGTTCGACTCTGCTGCCGCGCCGACTTCGGCGCCCGCGACGCTCTATTATTATTTTTTGTACTCTTTTATTTTTGGCACAAGTTCGCCACATTAAACGTTTATTTCTTCCTGTTTATTTCCTGTTTTGTTTTGGTCACCACCCGTGACAATATCAATAGCCTCTATAAACTATTTTTCATAGAAATTCCGCAGAAAGTAAATATAGATTTTTGCAAAGCCGGGGTCACACTGCTTATGCATCGTACAAAATACAGTCCTTATACAGATTCGATCGCGAGTCATCGCGAGATCCGTGTTCCGAATACCGCATGGCAATGAGTTCGAAGAGAAACATGGCACGTGGCATTCGAACCACAGATATTGCGGTGAGTCGTGGTTGCACACTGTCTTTTGTATGATGTATAAGGGGTCTGACCGCGGCTTAAGCGGTTGCGACGAGGAGCCGACGAACTTCGCCCCGTGGCGAGTTCGCTTTGCGCACAGCACAACAGCCCCTCTTCGGACGCAACACGCCGAGCGAACGCCGCCGGGGGAAAGGTCGATTTTTTTGCATATATTTGCAAAAAAAAAAGAAATGTATAAAAAAAATTATTGGCAAACAAAAAGAAAAATTATAAAGTCGGAGCTGTCGGAACACAAAAAAGAACATTGTAAAAATTATCTCCGCATCTGAGAGTGGATTGTGGTTTATCGGACGTAGGTGAAGGGGCGCCTCTGGCTTAGCAACTCGGGGCCTCGAAGCGATGTCGGGCTGTGTCGTACGTGGCGACCCAGCTTGTCGAGAGACACCGCCTTGGCACCATGGCGTGGACGGGCCAGCTTTCAACCGCCGTAGCCGTCCGTCGAGGCTCGTTGGTCAGCTTCGAATCCCACCTCGTTCTCTCGTGCCTGCGTTTCTCACGAATCTTCCTCTTCTCGTTTTTTTCCTGACGTTATCATCGTCATTACCGCTTGACAGTTATCGTCTTTGTTCTTCTCTTCTAGATAAAATGTTGAGTTGTGAGTTCAGCGTTTTTCCTGTCTTCTCTATTCTGCTGCAGTTTCCTACCTTTTTTTCGCTGACTTCAATCATGTGTTATAGGTCACGCCGGAGGCACCCCATGCAATATTTTTTCCCCTTTTGGGACTAGCTCATATTGTCGCTGACTGTAGATTTTTCAGTTTGTAATGCGTACGAGAGAGGATATTACTCATATTGAAGCAGCTTAGACAGGACAAAGCGAAGCTTCCATTCGAAACGAACAGACGCAAACACTTAGAATAACACTTAAAAAAAAAAAAATGTCATTCTTGACGTCAATAGGTTTATGTACGACAAAAATTTCTCTGGCATGAAGGACTCGACTCGCAAGGGCAGCTAAACCAAGAAACTCTTAAAATGGGTGTTTCGCGTGCCTTATTGATACCAAGTGTACGACCCTTACTCCAACCAAAATGTCTAAACAATTGGCGGTCTACGTATTATCATCTTATTTCGCCCTAATTAACAGGTGTCTTCTGAAAACAATGGCCGGATTGCCAGAGTTTTTGTACCATCCTGATAAGTTGGATGTCGAAACTTCCGGGGCACACTGACATTTATTTGTTGACAGAGGAGTAGACAGTAGACACCAGCAAACAGCCGACTCCCACGACCATGATCACAGCCAGTCATACTCGGCTGTTGTGTCTCCGGATAATGCTCATTCTCGTCGGCATGGGTAATACGCTTTGGCCATTAAAGACATAGACCGAAGTATTCGTGATTTGTATAGCTAAATGGGCGTCAGGTGCCTCATTAGGCACGGCTCGTAAGCTTGGGATGTATGCGTTATCTCATTTTGTTCGAAGGCGCGACCGATGGTTGAATTTTATGACGTAAAAACTGCCGGACGCAATTGCGTCACCGTTACGCGCAAATCTTGGCTTATATTGCCACGCGCGTCGGCGAGCGAGCGCGTGCGTGGCCGAGTCGTTATGCAAAAACCGCCGGACGCATTTGCGTCACGCGCGAATCTTGGCTTATATGCTGGCTACGCTAAACCCTGATCGCACAAGCAGTCGTGCTACGCGCTGAAGCTAGCTCGTGCTTTTCCTAGTATATGTTAGAATTATGTGTAGCTTCAGTAACGGCACAGTACTCCACTCCTGTCAAGGTTAAACTATTCGTCACTTCTAGATAGTATTCCCTTATAGTTTTCTGCTCAGAATATGTAAAATACCATGAAAATGATTTATGACGTCATTCCCGCAGAAATCAGCACGGCGAGAAATTCGGCTTACTGTGTGGGAATTCCCTTGCTGCTACCCGTGTCGGGGAATGACACAGCAAACTGGTTAAACAACACGTAGATATTTAATGACCGTTATCGCCCGCGCCGGTATCACAAGATTCCCCTCGCAAACGCTGCGACGGCCCTTTATCAGCGGCGGAGCACCGCTCGCGAGGCCAGTTGGTTTTGGCCCCCTCGCGGTGCAAATGAACACTGACAATTTGGCAGTGGGACAACCTGCGCCAACGCTATTGATCCCCAGGTTGCCCGGAACTGAAAAATCCCAAGGAGTGAAGCCCTTGCTTTAAACCAGAGGTGCGCAAACTTTTCAGGAGCGCGACCCCTAAAATACACGAACGGCATCCGGAGTCCACACCTCCCCTACGAAACTGTCTTTCTGGAATACTCAGTCAGATTAGTTTTCTAAAGCATAAAATAATTTTTAACAGCGCACCTAATCGCAAATATTTTTTCATGCATCTGCTCGTGCGCTTCCTCCCACGATATAACGAGGAAATCGACGTCACGTGACCTCACTCACGTGTCCCAAACACCAAATCAGTTTGCACGCTAAATTTAGCGGCCAAATTTAACTCACGTAACCAATAGACCAATTAGATATATCGACTCAATTTAGTTGAAAAAGTCATGTCACGTAACCTAATCGCAAATTCAGTTTCCCCGAGAACATTAGTGGGACATTTACGTCACTTGAACTGATGTCGCGTGACTTCTGCACCAATTTAGTTTGTTCTCTAAAGTTAGTGGTGAAATTGACGTCACGGAACCTAATAATCAATTCAGACTCCCCACTAAATATAGCAGGCGATTTGATGTCATGTGACTTTACAACGTATGACCTATACAACAATTCACTTTCCCCACTAAATTCGGCATGGAAGTCAAGGTGAACTGACCTATACATTTATCCAGTTTCTTCGCTAATTTTAACAAAAATATTGAGTTTTCTTTTTCACTCGCGAAACGAGTTTTTATGTCTCCTAAACAGATTAAAACGATCACTTCTTAAATATTAAATTTCCTTCAATTCTTTACTTTAAATATGAAGGTCGGTTCCCTTTTTTATTTTTTATTTTGTGGATTTTACAATTTTATAACGTAATGTAAACACACATGCGTCTTAACTAATGTTCAATGAACTATCTATTTCGGCTCCCTTGCTCCATTCTTGGGTAATGCCTGGCACCCCAGCGGTTCTTTTATAGGCGTCATGGTTTGCTAAGGCTGTTTTTTATGTTACTCCGCCAAAAGACCGCAGATAACACAGTCAAGTCTCAGTTTCGCGATTCTTCCATACAAGTGTCAAGGAATTCAGAATACAGCAGCAAATGAATGATGTCTTCAAATGCGAATGGAACCCAGAGTTTTTTAGGCCGAAACAAAACGTACGATGAACCGTCTGACCACTCGGTCGGGAGCTGAACTCGATGGTGAAGAATCTACAGTTCCTCGTAATAGGTTTACTAAAGTAACCTTTGGTGACCGATTTCTTTTAATGTTTTGTTTTTAGCGCGACATTCCCCAACTCTGTCTCTGCACACTAATGCTACTCATGTCGGGTTTATTTCGAGTGTCTTCCACTTTCCTCTGCACGGAAAATGGCATGTGTGCGTAATCAAAGCAAGGGCAGCTTCCACCCCAATGGTCGCAAAATTCACCACGCCGCGGTGCCACCCGTCTCAGGAAACTTTAAAGTATTGGAGGCGTAGGAATACGAGCGTGATCACGTGACACAAGGTTGACACATAACTAAACCAACGAGCTCGTAGCTTCCACCAATTTTTCAGCTTAGGAACGACTGGAGTAGAGACGCAGCTGTCTCATGAGAAAAGCAAAATGCACCACCTTTTTACCGGTAGAGAACAAGAGCCGAAGTTCCCGATCCCCCTGGAGCGATTGATCTCTGACTGCCTTGATTACGAGGGGCTCAATACGACGCCTCTTTCAAGGAAGTGATTTGAGGGACTCTACGTGGTTTCAAGGTCAACTATTGCTCACAGCGATCTCGCTGCGCAAGTACCCACCACAAAACATGAGGCAATTGGTTTATTTTGTGCTTCATCGACAAACGCTTTTTTACGACGCTAGTCACCAAACCCAGGTGAAGAAGATCATCATTAAGTGATCACCACTTTCCAGAAGCACTGACCCGCCACTCTTTCGTAACAGCCGAAAACCTTAACCCCACGCCGCGGGCCCCAGCACAAATACAATTCGACGCACAGCATGTCGTGCCCACTTAATAATGTAATAAAAAAGCAGTCTTCGCCGACACAAGTAGGATTGTTATGGATGGCGGGCGGGAGCACCGCCATTTTATGCCATAAAATGTAAGCTACCTTAATTTGTCTTTTAATCAGTGGTCGTTTCAATTTGTTTAAAATAAATTATTAAACTGTCCTTTCGGTAGTGAAGACGCACATAAATTTTTTTGTTTCTCCGTAAAATGTAGCTACGATGTTGCTAAACATATACGATCTTCTTCACCCTCAATATTTATCTAATGTCTTCTAAACAAAGTGAAACAATCGCTCCTCAAACTGAATTGCCGTGCAGGTCGCGTGACATCAATTTCCCCGCTAAATTTAGCGGGAATTCTTAATCAACGTTGAGATAATGTGTCGTCAATTTTTCCGCTAAATTTATCGGGGAAACGGAATTGCTATAAAGGTCCCCAGAGATCAGCTCACGTGACGTTGATTTCCCGCTAAGTATAGCGGGGAAACAAAAAGTGGAAGCCGTTTACAACTCCCTGTAACACCGAATTAGAGCGCAGCTCTTGAGGAGGAGGAGCGAAGGGTACTGGGTGGGGGTCACGTGACCTAGGGGGGTCACGTGTCGATGACGATGCTGATGACGTCATCAGTAACGATGACGATGCGGATACCGATGACGTCATCAGTGATGATGACAATGACGATGCGGATGCCGGTGACGTCATCAGTGATGATGACGATGACGATGCGGATGCCGGTGACGTCATCAGCGATGATGACGATGACGATGCGGATGCCGGTGACGTCATCAGTGACGTCACTGATTACGTCATCAGATATGATTGACGATGACGATGCGAATGCCGGTGACGTCATCAGTGAAGATGACGATGACGATGCGGACGTCATCGTCATCTTCAAGGTCACGTGACTTTGGGTGTCACGTGACCTTGGGGAAGGGGTCACGTGACCTTGGGGTGACCTTGGGGAGTCACGTGACCCCCGGTGACCCTTGGGGAGGGGTCACGTGACCTTGGGATGACCTTGGGGTCACGTGACCTTGGGATGACCTTGGGGGTCAAGTGACCTTAGGATGACCTTGGTTACGCCGACGGCGACGGCGACGCCGCTCAAGCCGGGAACGGGCCCCTAGGAGCTGCGCTCTAAAATAGTTGTAGGCCAGGTGATGTCACGTCAAGTGGAGTCATTTGTCCCGCTAAATTTAGCGGCAGAAAAAAAACTGACTTATGGGCCGCGTGACGTAAAGTTTCCCCTCTAAATTTATCGTGGAAAGTAAAATGGTGTTTTAGTCACGTGACGAGAATTTAGTGGCTAAAATTATCAGGGAAGCTGAATTCGTGTATATATGTCCCGTAGCGTCAGGTCAGGTGACGTCAGTCGTTTGCTAAATTTAGCGGGAAAATGCACAAAAGGACGGACGAACGGATTGACAGACGCGCACAATTTTGGGATTATGGCGCTCCGTTAAAAGGCATGGGCTTTAAAGGGGTACTTCGGCGATTTTTGGAGCAACCCCTACAAACATTATTTTCGGAATTGCCGGCACTTACCCTTCCGAATGTGCCATTTACTGTCGCCAAACTCAAAATAGTTATTGTAAAATCGGCAAGTGAAAATAATACCAAAACCAACATTCAGACATACCCGCGGCTTTCAGTGCCGTGGCGTCAAGGAAGGCTAGCTTATGGGATGCGCGGGCACTCAAAGAAATAGACTATGCCGAGCATTTGTATCGCGCTGCTGCGCGAGTGTTGGAGCGAGCTTCCAGAGCATTTTTTGGCACTGTGAAACTGTTTGTGATTAGTTGGGAATAATATCTACAGTTCAAGGACAGAACCCCTGCCTTCCCCTGAATTTCTGTTTTCATTGTAGCCAAAAGAAGCTCACTTTGAGAAACATGGTGAGGACCAAAATTGTAAATTCAGTAACTTCGCCCGAAAAGCATTTTGGCCTAATATTTAAGATACTGTTTCAGCGATGCTTGTTATCGTGTTTGGCAAATTTTCATGCAAATCATGAACGATAAAGGGAACGCCGGAGCGCCTAAAAAAAAAGAAAAAGAAACTAATCTGCAGGGTGATTGCACGTCACTTCGTGCAATGGTGGTCCGGGCCATATTTTTGATATTTTCGTTAAAAATAGATACGAAAGCCATACTCTTGGGAGGAACATTCAGCTATATATGAACACCGTAAAGTTTTTTTGTTTTTCTTCTTTTTTTTGTTTTTTGCTGATATATAAGATAGAGCAGCTCGAGGCGTGGAAATTGAGAAGTTTCCGCGATGCTACTTTGCATAGTCGTCATTTTCTCATTAAAGCTTTCGCGTCTCCTTAACTTTTTAATACATTTTACGTAAAATATACAACACACACACAAAATTATAGAGATATCATTAAAATATTTTTATGCAAACAAAATTATTAAACATGTCATAAAAACGCGTTTTAGAGACATATCCACAATTTTTTTGCAAATAAACAATCTGTCATAATACTTAATAAAACATAACTAAATGCGCGCATTTTAAATATTCTTTACCAGTATATAAAGATAATATGCCAACCCTTATTTGTCTTCTTGTTATTAACGCGGAAACGCAGCTGATTTCTGAAACAGTGGCAAGATTGGGCGTCGATATTTTAAAAAAAAGATTCATCTTTTATTTTATTTTTAAACTCCACTCGGCATTTTGCTTTGACTTGAACTAACTTGGGATAGCAAATGATTGAGTAACATATGACCCCCAAACGGTGAGAGATACGACAAACCTTCACTCGAGCGAGCCGACGTCTTCGTCATAGCGGCTTTGTCGCACAGCACGAAACATTTTGAGCGTCTGTTATGGCATGTATTTTATATTTTTCAAATTCTTTTCTTTGTAAAGGGGTGAGTATATCTGACGCAAAACGGAACTTTGAACTAGAATACCATTGCTTACAATTCACAAAAACAAAATGGCCCCACTCTGCAAATTCGCTTACTATGCATAAATTAGCTTAAAACTCTCAGATGTGCGAGTGGCCATATATACATCCGGCCTCTCGGCATATGATGACTTCTACAAATGAGATGCCTGGATTCCTCTCACAGGTTATACGGTGGTCCACTCTGCTTGCTTCATCGCACAAAACTCTCGAACCCGTTCCGCAGACAGGTGGAACATGCAGACATTTGTGACTTTTTCACGCAGCACTTCCACTAAGTCTTTAGGGGTGACAATCATTGAGTTGAGCGAAGATCTCAAGTTGGTGAGTGTTGCGTGGCGTTTAAGAACACCATCTACTCCATCACAAGTGCTTTTTCCGTGTCCAGTGACTGAAAAGATCCATCTTGCCGAAGAGTACGGCTTCCGAGACAGTTCGTGCAATTGAAAGCGATTCTGAAATGCGCCGCCACTCCGTCTGATACAAAAAATTATTTCAGAAAAGACGGGTAATGTTTATCAACATACTCTTCTATGGCCTCCAGGGCGTGAGCTGTGTCATGTGTCGTGTCATCGCGGACAACGGCAAAGCTTTACGTGCCCCTCGTGGATGTAACCACAGATGTGAAGAGAGACACAAGTTTTTTTTCCAACGAAAACTCTGCACTTTGGTTCGGAGGATTACTCCCCAATTTTCCGCAAAATCGAAGTGGAACATCACTGCCTTGGTTGGTAGGCGGTTCTTGTGTCACGTATCAGGCTTCCTTGAAGGTCACAATGTGAGAATGCTTCATATACTTTTCACTCCATGACTCTAGTTCCCGCAGGAAGGCAGAAGTGTGCATAACCTTTTTGACGAGTTCGCCGGCGTCCCATGACGCGAAACAGATCTGTTCGTCTTCGTCGAGATGAAGCGACTGCAGTGAGACGCTCTGCATTTTTGGGCACTTATCGCAACGGCGCCGGAAGCAATCATGCTGTGGAGCGCTGCAGAGGTAGATGCGCTTGAGGTCGTCTTCAGTAAACGTCTTCTTTGAGGCATTTGTTATTGCCGTTAAAAGAAACTGAAAATTGGCGCAATATATGCATGCGCACCTCGTGTTTCGGACTCTTTTTTACCCATTTTGGCCGTAGGGAATAAAATTTGGAGATGCCTAGTTCTCGATCGGGATTGTCCTTCCTAAACAGCTGGTAAGCTTCATTATTAGAGCGGGTCATAAACCTTTTTACGACTTTGGTCTTGTCGTTGATTATGGCTGGATACATGGTTTTGCGCAAAAAAGATGGACACAAGAGCGAGAAACAAACACGAGCGCAACTTACAATTGTGCTGAGGAAACCTTTCGAAAACATTTTTCCTCAATACAGTTGTAAGTTGCACTCGTGTTTGTTTCTCTCTTGTGTCCGTCTTTTTTGCGCAAAACCATGTATCCAAACGTTCACCAATTTGCCCAACAACAAACTATTTTACAGTTGATCATGGCTTTGGCGACGTCATTCTTGCAGGGGCTTCGAACAGAGCATGCGAGGTCGTCGTGTGTGTAGTACCAAAGCGCAACCCTCACGTCTTCGGCATTCGCCTTTTCCCTCATGTAGGGATCAGGGGTTGATTATACACCACCTTTACGCTTCAGTTTTCTAGTTTGATCAATCATGTTGGCAGGCACTTCCGGCACAAGACGCAATATTTCTTTCTTCGAGATGCTTGGTGGTAAAAGCTTGTACAATCGCTTGCGTTCCTGGTGGGAACTGCATGCCTTCAGCACCTTCGCGGAAGACGTCACACCATTCCGTGTTGTGCTCACTACTGTCTCCGCCGGTTTTCACGTCATAAACGCTTGACAGCTTTCTTATAATCGAAGAACTCATTTGAGCTTGTTTTTTTTTCTTGAAATACGCTTCGCGCCTTTTTTGTAATGGTTTTACGTTGTTTCAATGGGTTACCGACGGACTAGCAGCACACAAGTCTTGACTCACTTTGGCCAGAACTTCATCAGAGTCCCGGAAAGAAGAGTTTGTGAGCAAAATTTTATTCTTGAGGTATTTGTAGCAATGATGGCATAAAAGGTCAGATTCGTTCACTTTTCGTAGAGCCAGTAACGTTTTCAACCGCACTTTGTTGAGTGTGGTTGGAAAAGCCTGGTGTATACATGGCCACTTGCGCAACTGTGAGTTTTAAGCTGATGTATGCATAGTTAGCGAATTTGCATAGTGGAACCGTTTTGTTTTTGTGAATTGTAAGCTAATTAATGGTATGCCAGCTCAAAGTTCCTTTTCGCGCCAGTTATACTAACCCCCTTTGAAAAAAAGAGTTTGAAAAATATAAAATACCTGCCATAACTAACGCTCGAAATGTTTGGTGCTGTGCAGCAAAGCACCTATGGCGAAGACTTCGGTTCGCTCTGAGTGAAGGTTTGTCGTAGCTTTTCTAGTTTAAATGTTTTATATTACTCAATGTTTTGCCATCACAGGTTAGTTCAAGTCACTGCAAAGTGCCAAGAGAAATTAAAAAAAAGATAGAGTTTTTTTTTTTTTTTAGATATGAACGCTCAATCTTGCCACATTTGGAAAAATGAGCTGCATATCCGCATTAATAACAGCAGGAGAATTAAGGCTGGGCATATAATTTTTACATAGTCGTAAAGAATATTTAAAGACGCGCATTTTGATATGTTTTGTAAAATATTATGCAATATGGTTTATTTCCAAAAAAAAAATATTGTGTATATGTCTCTAAAACGCGTTTTTATGTCATGTTTGATTTTTTTTTTGTTTGCATAGAAATATTTTATTGGTATATTTAATTTTTGAGTATGTGTTGTATATCTTTCGTAAAATGTATTAAAAAGTTATGGTGACGTGAAGTCTTCAATGAGGAAATGAAGACTGTGCAAAGTAGGATCGTGAAACCTCAATTTCCACGCATCGAGCTTCTCTATTTTATATCTTAGCGAAAACAAATGTTACGGCGTTCATATATAGCTGAATGTTCCCCCCAAGAACATGATTTTCATATATATTTTTAACAAAAAGATATGAATTATGACTTGGACCATCATTGCATGAACTGGCGTGGAATCACCCTGCATTTACCACGCCATATTCACAGGTCGGCGCTCAGATTTTACAAACTGTAGCTTTTTAAGAGTCCGGAAAAGTATAATGTTGTGCGTATTCATCATCTCTTTGTTCTGATTTGTATTATGTTTTTACTCATGATACAGTGCTAGCGGCTTTAATAGTCAACACTACTCTACCTTATAACATCATGCAGCGACATGATGGTTCACGTCCCCAAAGCAGACCCTTACGGAACGATCGAGACCATTTTGCGCAGAGTCGGATGCAACATCGTTCAAAAATTTAAAGCCGTGTCTTTCGAAACGTACACAGGGTAAATATCTTAAGGGCACAGGCGAGCTGATGAATATTAACCATGTTGAATTAACCTGAGACTGGGGTAGAGAGGATACATCAAAACGGTCCGAGAATGAAATCATACACAAAGAGAGGGACGATGTAAAGAGAGTAAATAAGTTAGACTGTGCGGATAAAACCTCTAGGCAACTGTATAAGTCAGGTTTTGCTACAGTCCGGAAGCAATTCAAAAAGCTTTCGAAAAATGCAATGTCAATCCTTTTTTTTTTTTCGTAAGTGTTACCTGGGTTGTTTGAAGTGCGACTTCGACTGTGATCGTCCAAAAGAACTGTAGAACACACTTTTTTACGTGTGTTAACCCAGAAACCGTTTCGTTGTAATTTTTTTAGTAGGTGGAGAGGGCGTTTTTTGGGGGGGGGGGGGGGGTCAGAAGTGCGAACTGTTTTTAGAATAGAAGGAAATATTTTTTTTTCAAGTTTGAAAGTGGTTGGATGTTGCCTTATCGCGCCGACCTGTAAAGTTGTGCGAAATATTGCATGGTGTGATGGAGACTGTTGCCTTTAAACTGTATAGACTAAACCATGTTGAATAAACCTGAGACTGGGGCAGAAATAGACACATAAGTCGAAGGAACAGAAAAGGACGGGTCGAAGTCGCAAACTCAGCTACCAGGTTTATTTAGTCCGCCTCCCTCCAATCAGCCACCATCAACGCAAGGGGGAAACCTCTGAATAGTCCAAACGCCAAACTCTCCAATACACAACGTAGTACTTGGACGGCCTTCAGATAGATACCTCTACAATCTCCCCCAAAAAATAACAAAATGATCAGTACCTATTCTATTCCAACCAAGTACCCAAGAAAACGAGACCCCTTCTACCGAAAAAAAAACATACTAACCCCATGCCAGCATAGAAGGGATGACACACACTAACCTGAAAAATGGGGCAAAAATATGCACACACATCCCGTAAAAAAAGAAAATTATATTCTTAACAAGTTTTTGGAATTTTTGCCAAACTGTAACGAAGCCTGACTTATAAAATTACCTAGAGATTTTATCCGCACTCTCTTCCTTACTATTCTTTTTTGCATCATTCATCTCCTTGTGAATGATTTCTGTCTCCGACCAAATCGCAGTGCAGTTGTCATACTCGTGGACATGTTTTGCGATTTATGAGTTCGGTGCACTGTTCTGCACATTTTTTTTTTGTGTGTGTGCTTACTTAATTTGTCGTTGATGCATCGTGATGTTTGGCCTACATACTTAAACCTACATTCCAGTGGTATCTCGTACACAACACCATTATCACAATTTACCGACTTTTACCGATGGTTCTTTTTGCAGTAATTCGCACCTGTTTGAGATGGCGTCGATCTACTCAGTTTAAAATCTGAGCTAAAAACCGCGTCTACTCCAAGCCTTTTCTCACATGCCTTCAAGTTATGAGAAATTTCATGAAAATATAGGATCACAGCAAATCTGGTCCTTTCACCTTGTTCTGTTTTTCTCCTTCCTTTGATAACAATTGGCAACTGCCATTTGATAAAACTCTAAAACTACACTGATCAACCTTTTTCACGGTCTTTCAACCGAATCAGTGATAAAATTAACACACGACCTGTGTAGCGCGTTTCTGACCAACGACTTCATAACCCCATCTTTTACGGTCATCGAATGAGAGCTAATCCTTTGCAACACCGGTTTAGAATTTTCTTTTCCGTATTCCCAACGTAACCATTGATTCACATGAATATGTAAACTAAAGTCTAGGAACTCTAGAACTTGTCTCTCCGGTTTTTCCCTGGTTAACTTCATTCCGGAGCCGCTGATCTTATCTCACGTTCCAGACTGGCTAAAGACCGTCTGTTACCGTGCATACTATGATGTCGTTCACATATCTTCTCACTAACGCAATACCCGGTGATATATCTTGCAGTTTATTATGCACTACACGATCCAAGGAGTTTAAGTAGACTTCGGCTAAAATCGGCCCGATCGACGAACCTATACAAACACCGTCTTTTTGTACTGCCTCCCTTCGTATTCGACTACCGTCGACTTCAGATAAAGTTCGAGGATCGCTAAGAAACTAGGATCGCTAAGAATACCGGAATCTGCTTGGAACTTTACGAGATTAAATCCAATGTCCCTCACACTCTCTGCATCAACCGACTTTTTTCTAGAGAGTAATAAATGTCCTTAATATTGCTGCCCATGATACTTAATTGCTGCACATGATACTTTTCCGACATGTCGATTAAATCAATTGAATTTCTCAGAGACAATGATTTAACCAAGCATGCGCAGTTCAATTCTCTCTGGAGAATCTTTGAAACTACTTTCTTCCAAGTACCGTTATCATTAATGACCGCTCGCAGAGGCATTTCAGGTTTATGGTCGTTGAGAAAGAACTTGATATTTAATGTTGAACTTGTAGCACTCGCGATATTTTTTGCAATCAGAAAACAAAGATTCCATCGCAACTTATGTTGTTGTTTTTCTTGAATACAGCCGTAAGCAAGACGGCAAACTTTCCAGACTTATTCGTTTCCAATAGTCTTGGAGTCAGAATGTTGCATGTTCAAATCACGTCCGGGTCACCAAATCTGTTGGAGCTAGGACGAAATGAACCTGCTCAGACAGCGTTTGGATTCGAACTGCGTTTATGTGCCCGCGCCGCGCGAGCCCCGCCATTTCTTCATCTTTTTCTGTAGACCGGCGTGTGCTGACCGTGAGGTTTGCTATAGTTTAAAGGACTTCGTTTCTAACTCCCTCTTAACCGCGTTAACTTCTCTGAAATTTCTTTTGTTCTTCGGGTACGCGTCCCCCTGACTTTCTCCAGATTCCGAGTCAGGAAGTCCAACGAGTCCATATTGGAACTCTTGACTCGTTGGATATCTTGACTCGTTGGACCTCTTGACTCGCCATTGATCTCTTGAGGCGTTAGATCTCTTAACGCGTTGGACCTCTTGACCCATATTGGATCTCTTGAGTAGTACCTGCCGAGTCAAGAAGTCCAATGCGTCAAGAGATCCAATATTGAATCTCTTGATCTGTTGAGCCGCTTGACTCACCATGCGATCGATTACTCAAACAAAAGGAGGGCTGTCTATAAAAAAAAAACGGGACAGAAAAGAAAGAGGAGCGAAAGGGAAAAAAAGCAGGGGCTAAGTGTCTCCACGTCCGCTTTGCGTCGGCCTCCCCGTCCTTGACCCATGCGATGTTTCAACTCGCAATGCAGGTCTGCTGCACGTGTTACGTTTTGTCTCGGAAAGTCCAAGAATGGTGCAAAGGTTTCTCCTTTTTTTTTCTTCATGGAATGCTTATTGCGTTTTAATGGCATTATCGTAGGGGGGACAAAGAAAGTCAGCGCCGTTCTTGTTATTTCATGTGTCTCTTTTCAGTTCGTGAGAAAAAAAAATAGTCACTTCAGACGGCGGAAGCTACCAATGTAAGGGGATTATAATAATCCTTTTAGAAAATATGCAAGCGGACGAAGCGCACTCAAACGCGGAACCGGCCTTTTCACTATGCCCCGTAACCACTACGAACACAAAAGACGATGAGCCAAAAACCTCTTTTTCTGAACGCGAAGATATTTAGAAAAATACTGTCAGAGGAGGAGTGCCACAAGCTGCAGGGATACAGAATTGGAGACTGGTGCTAGGTCAATAATTTAGTGCTCAATAGAACGAAAACGAAAGTTGTCACCTTATTCGCAAAACGGAACCGATTATGTTACCCTATAAAGATGAGTCCCAGAGAATGGCGCGGACTGAAACAGTTTGAAATCTGATTGTTTATTTCGACTGAAATATAAAGTTTCGCTCTCATGCAGATACAACATTTGTTACTGCTATTAAAACGTTAGGAATGATCAGCCGTATAACGAGGAAATTCTTGCAGCCTTTCGCATTTAAGACACTTTTTTAAAATTCTTTGCCGATCTCGCTTGGAATAAGCTTTTGTAGATTGGAATCCGTTGGCGTTATCAAATGGAGCTTTACTTGACCGCTTTCAAAAGAAATTCGCCTACATTCTTAACTACCGCTACTTGAAAAACGAGCCATATAGTTATTCTAGTGTCTGTAGCCACAACAACATCGAATAGACCATTTGCAGTCCTCCCAAGCGCCCCGGCGCGCGCGCGAGGAATCTTGGGATCGGTGTTCTGTCGGCCCCCGTCGTCTGGCTGCTCTCCGTTGGAATCGCATCACCTCGCTCTAGACATACTTTTCATCTTCGTTGTTTATACTTAATAATCCTCTTTTTTATCTACTCCAGTGTATTTTTCTTGTTCATAAGTGTATCTATTTCGTTCAGCGCTTTGTATTTCTTCTGTATATTACGTGTTTTTGTGCATATTCCATCGTTTTCGACGCGGCCGTCGACGGACACCACGCCGCTTCGTTCGCCGCTCCCGGGGTGAGTACTGACTGTTGCCGTTACGCTCTATCCCGCTCCTAGGCCGTTCATTTAACTCGTGTGCGGTCGCGAGAGAGCAGTTTCGAACATCACTACAAATGTCACCGCTGTAAGCAGAGAAATAAAGTAGTCATCACGAAGCGAAGGCCGACATGCCTTCGCTTCGTGATGCGCTCGCCCTGTGAAATGTG
Source organism: Ixodes scapularis (assembly GCF_016920785.2). Lineage (NCBI taxonomy): Eukaryota > Metazoa > Arthropoda > Arachnida > Ixodida > Ixodidae > Ixodes > Ixodes scapularis. Next base: position 64,135,789 of record NW_024609868.1, read on the forward strand.
AGCGTGGGATATCGAGTACTGCTTGCGTGCTCAACATTCGGGACGGTGCTTTGTCGTTGCGATCTTTTTGCCCTTCGGACGCTTGCGAAGCTGTACCAGCGGTCGGCGTGCCTCGGCAGCGCTCGTCAACAACCGTCCGCGCGGCGTCACTTTTCTCGCGTTCGCTGACCGTCCGCGAGCGCCGGTGATTCATCGTCGCGGCTGGTATGCGTATGTAGTACATCGCATAGCTTCACAATCGCTCTTAACAGCGGTTGTGAGTTGAGCGGGCCCTTAGCAAGCGAGTTATGTCAGCAACTGCAACTTTGAAACTGATGGTCACTTCACTTATTTATTTCACTATTCGAGATGTCAGCTGAATGTAGTATCTTCTTAGGTCACCCTCAGAAGCCACATGACGGGCGGTACAACCTGCTGTGTACCGGGCTGTGCCCACACCACTCTCACTGCCAAGCATGTGTCCTGGAATCGCTTTCCGAAGAACAGCCATCTACGCAACATTTGGGTACAGCGAATCAACAGGAAAGGTATTTACCATATTTTTTTACTTGTTATCTACACTTTCCTGACAATGATCAGGAAGGTACAGTGTGTGTACTGTCCGACGTGGCCCAAGTCATTTTACCCATATGTACAACATACCTGCGAAACACATTTTTTTTAAAAATAAAAATAGCATTCATTATTTTTGACCTATAAGTGCAACATACGACTGAAACAAAAAAGACAATCTCAAAGAATCCCAGATGTTGCATGTGCCCTTTTCACTCTCTTGGCCACTTCCACCTGCACCGACATACCAATATTTGATTGCATCGCAGGAATGTCGCTTCATCTCACTACCCTACAGCTAAAGCAAAGATACTCTCACAGTGCTTCTATCATTTTCAGCGTGCATCCACTCCAGGTTTGTTAGGCATAAACTATGTGCTTGTTCTTAGTGCCCGCTGCACAATGGTACTGGAAGTGTTTAGAAGGCGGTGGGGTGACGATGGGGGAGGAGGAGAACTGAATTCTACCCCCTTGCCCGGATAGTTTACTGACGCCCCTGTTCAGACGCCACGGCTGCTGCATCCATTCTTACCACTGAGATTGAGTTGCACTTGCTCCAAAGTTGAATGGGTGAATCTTAATATGGTGCTAACTGCTTCTTTTGCATGCAGGTACCACTGGACGGTTCTCTCTGTGGACGCCAACCTCTGACAGCAGAATATGCGGCGCTCATTTTAACGAAACTGGGAGAAAGAAGTACGAGGACAAAGCTCCCCGGTTTTTTCCAACCAGGACATTTCCGAAGTGTATGTTATTTGCCTATTTTTGTTTCTTTCTGCAATAGTTGTTTTTCCCTGCTTATATTCTTGCTTGTGATCACTGTATACATGGGTCGTTTCTCACGTGAGCTACGTCACTGCTGGTGGCGTCTGGTGATTTGTGGACAGCGGTGCTACCCAGTGAGCATGGCGAAATACGTGACCTACGGAAGCAATCATCGCTCTCATAGAAAAAGACGGAGCTTCAAGCAATCGTAATGTCAGATTTTGTAGAGCTGCAGACATAATAACAATGTTTTGTCTGAATACATGAGATCTCTCAACGGCTAGACGACGCAAATGGACTGCAATCGAAAAGAGGTTTTGCGACGTGCGGTTAAGTAGCATCAAGGATATCACTGAAACTGAAAAAGTATAACATTCTCGTCCGTCATTAAATTTGCAGTGGGAATAGGTGGCATATAAACCTACTGACTGCCTTTTTCAAGGATTTGGCTTGGCTTAGCTAGCTTGCTGCTCAAGGCACCAGGGGATGTCGCTCTGCTGCCTTCATCTCTGATGGCCCCAAATGACAGCTTTTAATCCAGCTCTCTCGTTGTGGAAAGTAGTGAAGGCTCTGCATGTTTCCTGTCGTACATTGAAGTGCCAGCTCATCTCGACTCTAAATAACAGCAGTGTGTTTGAACGGTACCAGACGATGCTTCTTTATATTTCCGACTGCTCTATCTGACACAGTCGGTCACAATGCAAGAGGACTTCAGCGAGCTGGAAAACACTCTCTTAGCACATAGAAAAACATAGGAGAAAATGTACCAACATGAATTCTAGAAATATTTTGAGCGAAAACTGACGTCAGGTGCAAGGACTCTATAATTACTGTCCACCGTGTTTGCTTGACTAGGCAGCTTCCTAGTGACCATTCAAGCAGATAGAGTTGGACATGCCTTGTCAGGAGTTTGCGGTCGTAATATGCTTGAGCCAACTGCTTTGTAAGAAGTTGCAGCTGTGCATATCGTTCGTGTCACAAATGGAAACACATATGAATGCGGAAATATAATTATGTTTAATAAAGGGCCCTTTAGGCAAGTATGGACAGCCTAAGATGGCACCGAATATAGTCGATTTCACAGTAACATGGCAGGTGGCAGACTCTATAACCCCTGTGAACTGATTGAAGTGTTGAAGTCAAATGTATGTGACAGCTCTTTACTAGAGAAGTGTACTCTGATTGGCTCGCTTGGGACAAACCTTTTGTTGTGTGCCAAACTATGTTGAATAAGGATATAAACTTTGTTCCCTTCTTTTATACGCCGGTGGCTGTTGAATGCACTTCGTCTCAGAAAGAACTGCAACAATCGCTATTTGGCTACAACATTCCAGACCAGCTACCAAAGGGTAGAAACAGTGACCGCTATTGATCCAGCTGAGCTCTTGGTTGTTTGACATGTTATGTGCTCCGTACAGTGTAAGCTGTGCCCTGTGCTAGACAGAATTCCAGCCGGTATGTAATGCTTATAAAATAATTGCGTGAACAATTGCCTTATCCTTGCCTGCAGATGTTGCGGCCTGCCCAAAGGTCCCAAACATGATCTGCGCAAGGAAGCGCCATGCGCTGCAGCCGCTGCCGGCCTACTTTCTGTCGGACCTTGACCTGGCACAGACCGTGACCCTGCCTGCTAGCCAGGAGCCAGCACAACCCGGCAGCCCCTTGGCCTCCGCTGGTGCCCCTGACACTGATGATGTAATAGCTAGCGGTAAGCTCCTAACATTGAGCATCAGTGTTGCTCGTCTGTTTATTTGGCATCCCTGTCAACTGTGCAGCAGTCCCGATAGGTGCATGGAACACTTACATGCAGTACGTCGAACTTTACAAACTGTACTAACTCAGTCACCGCTGGCTATAGCACGCAAGTTGTGGCCGTTCCATACTCGCAGCACCATATGGCACGGTGCACTCTAAGATACCGCACATGCAAGGTACCCGCGGAGTTGTTCTTTCAGATTGCGGTCACACCCTCACTTCATTGTCTGCCAGGTACAAAGGAGATGCTGCCACAGCCCTGCTTGCATGTTATTTGCCTCAAGATCCAGATTGAAAAGTGGGGACACATGCTTTTGTTTATCCATTGTTTCCTACAAGGCAAGCGGCGATTCTCTGGCGTCCACAAAAAAACCATCCCCACTTTTGTTATGGAGCACGGGCAAGGCTATGCATGCTCTTAGAATTCGCAGTTGACTCCAATGCATGCGCACGAACGCTGCACCGGAGCCTCTCAGGGCTTCGAGTTAGCGTCCGCAGCATTCTCCGTGCTCCAAGTAAGTGTAGAACAAAGCTTAGTTCCGCATTTCCCCGCAGCACCCCTGACGATCGGATCTCAAGGCGAATAGCCAGCATTCCCATTATAGCTCCTTCGTGTGGAACAGAGCAGCATTAAAGAGGTCATAAACCGACTCAGTTACTTCTGCTAAATGCTGCTGTCGCACAATAAAGCTTGAGAACAAGCAATATTCTGCTCTTCCTCACAGCCAGGTAAAATAATCACATGATTACTGTTAGGGGTTAGCTGCTACTGTTGGCGCAGTGATTAGACACAAGCCCAAGCCCCAATAGTTACCATGGCATTGATTGTAACCAAATAGTCAGGTGCTCACTCAGTGCTTGGGTCCAGTTCATAAGCCGTCTGTATTCAAGTGTCGTCACCCTGGTGTGAACCCTAGGCTTTCTCAACATTGTGATTTCTGACTGTAAATTAGCCTTCTATTCCTCAGAATATAACCTTGGCAGGGGAGCCTCTGGTTTGTGGTATATAGATTATTATATAGATTATATTTGTGCTACAGACGTCAGTATGCTTGTATGAGGTGCAGAACATCCAAATGCATATCGTTTCTTGGCCCCTTTAACATGTGATGCTTTTTTTGTATGGCACATGATATGCTATTTGGCAGAGCCAAGGCAATTACAAGGAGAAAGCCTAGTTTTTTGTTTTGATATTTGACTGCAAAAATGATGTGATATTTATTTTGCTATCTCCCCATCTGGCAGACCACCAGTACAGCATCACAGGATGTATCGATCAAGCCCTGCGTGATCGCATCAGGCAGCTAGAGGAGCTCGCTTCTGCAAACGAGAAACTGCGCAAGGACAACGACCGTCTACAGAAAGAAAATGAAGCTCTGCGGAAGAAAGTAGCCCATCTTGAGGAGATGTATGACAAAGCAGAGGAGGTCATCGATGCTACAATCCCCTTTCAGAACTTCACGCTCACAGCCGTGCAACAGGACCCAAAGAAACTGGCCTTCTACACGGGATTCGACTCCCTGGAGAGATTTCTCGCCTTTTACAAGTTTGTTCAGGCAGGTTATGAAGCTCACAAGGAAAGTCAAGGTCCGCAGAGAAGGTCACCTTATCTATCCATGGATGATCAGCTGCTGCTCGTGTTGTCCCGCCTGAGGGTGGGACTTTTGGAGCAGGACCTTGCATACCGGTTTCGTATCCACATCAGCACAGTCAGCCGGGTGTGGACATTCTGGATTGGTTACCTAGCGGACTACCTTGCTCAACTCAACTACTGGCCGTCGCGACAGGTTGTGAACAAGCACATGCCGGAGTGCTTCATCGAGGCGTATCCATCGACGAGAGTCATTCTGGATTGCACGGAAATCTTCATCGAGACACCTAGCGACTTCAGGGTGCAGAGTGATACCTACTCAAGCTACAAGTGCCACAACACTGCCAAGGGACTGCTGGGCATCACCCCCAATGGGTTCGTGTCGTTCGTGAGCGACCTTGCCCCTGGCCGCGTCTCTGACAAAGCCCTGACCGCATGTTCCGGGCTATGCAACCTTCTTGAGCCCGGAGACTCTGTCATGGCGGACAGAGGCTTTTTGATCACTGAAGAGGTCGAAGCTGCAGGGGCTAACCTGAACATTCCACCTTTCCTTGGGGGAAGGCTACAGCTCTCCCTGGAGGACGAAGCGAAAACTAGGGCGATTGCGAAGGTCCGGATCCACGTGGAACGAGTGATTGGACAAATGAAGTGTTTTCGAATCTTGAGGGGTACTTTCCCAAACAGTATGAGCAAGAGCCTGGACTCTATCTGGAAGGTCTGTGCTTTGCTGTGCAATTTCACGAGAGAGCCACTGCTCAGTCGAAGCTAGAGCTGCAGTCTTGTGGCTTCGTAGATGGTCGTGGAGAAAAAAGAGGCCATATCTCTCTATCTAGCTCACTTCAGCTCCGGCAACTTTTTGTGCCCACACGCCCTCATGACCCATGACGACCATTAGCACCGACTACGGCCCTCGGGACTTTCCTCTACCCAACGAAATGGACTCACAACCCACCGAGGCCACGCTGGCTTCTCCCGCTGTCTGAAGCTTACCGCTCAATGCACCACCCACAGCCGGTGCAACCACTCCTGCCGTCACGTCGCTTCTTGATGCACCACTTGTTGCCGCGTGAATTCAACCTGCGGTCTTTACTCAGAATCCATTCTCCATCCTCGGCGACGATGATCCCGAAAGCAAGTTGTCGCCCCTCAACAACAGTTGCCACATCCGCACTGCCGCCAATGAAACGAAGCGTGCTCGTGGCATTTTTTTCTTCGGCGCCGCTGCGACTAAGCTTACCACCTCACCCCGGTGCATCCAACGTGACTCGAACCCTGACTCGTTCCCCCTGGAGGACGGATGGCATCCTGTCTCTCGCCGACGTAAGGCGGCCCCGCCCGCGGCGCCTCCAGCAGCATCGTTCTGCAGTGAGTTCTCCCACACTGTCATTCTACGGCCGGCCAAACCATGCCGCATCATGGACGGGGTCTTTCTTGCCATTGACTCTGCAGTTGCTGCACAGATAGACCTCAGGTCTCCTACACCATTGCAGCCCCCTACCAAGTGAGGTACCTCGACTGCAGTAATCAACTTGCAGTTGATGCTGCTTTGTCTCAAGTGTGCGATGCATTCCTCAATGTAACATACATCCCGATCGGCACTCTGCAGGTCTCCGTGCAAGGCTACGAGGCCATTCGCCGTGGCCAGGTTCGCGGATTCATAAAAAAAGTCTGGCGACCTGGATTCTGCGTCCTAAAAAACCTTCATTGCCGGAAATCTGCTATCCTCCAGGCCGGTCCTCTCACAAACTCTGGGTCGGCACTCATTACATTCGACGGCACCAGCCTCGCGTTGCCCAGTGCCCCAACAGCACCCAAGCCAACGGCACAACACAGCGTCGTCAGTTGCCTTCATCAACATCCAAAGAGAAGCCGGCGTCACCACCAGTGACGCCTGAAACTAGCTCCTGCTCAGCAAGCTGTGCTGTTATCTGCGCCCAAAGCCCTCATCGCAGCACCGAGGTCTGCGAAGCAGAAGACTGACTCCCGCCCGGTGCTCGCCACAAAACTCCTAACGCCGGCACACAACATCACCGCCGACCTCACACAAGTCCCAACATCAGAACCGCCTCGGACCACCTTCGCAGAATCAGCGAGAGCTGTCAACAGCACTAGTGAGACGCCTGCCCTACTTCCGTCAGGGTCAGACTTTACTGGCTTGCAACAACAAATCACCCTTTTCACAAAACAAATGCTGGCAGCCACGCAGCGAATTCCGACGATGCAAAACTCGCTGTTTACTCTCGTGGATACCTGCACCCGTGCAGTAATCGGGCGCCTCGCGATGCAGGGCATCATTCCGTTCGGCGGCCCCCCACTATCACCACGCAAACATGGTTAGCGCCCCCAGGATTGTTCAGTGGAACTGTTGCTCGCTTAAACAGAAGAAGGCAGACTTCATCGAAAAATTTTATCTTCACTCGTCATCCGACATGGCCGCTGCGTTTGCTCTACAAGAAATCAACGGCCCCCTCCCTTCTTTGCCACAGTACGATGGACTTGCTCCGAACATTGAGACTAGTGCCCCCTTGCCTTGGATTCGTTCCGCCCTGTACGTTCATCGATCAGTGTGCTTCACTCTTCTCGACACCTCACAGAGGTGCTCTGCAATGACCAGCGTTACGGGTTGCCGCCAATTCCTCAACGGCCCGTTTTTCTCTTCTCTGTCTATGTGGCTCCAGACACATCGCTAAACCGCTGGACAAGGCAGCCGCTAAACATCCCTTTTTTTAAGCACTTCGCCCGTCTTTATCCAAAAGACGACGTTCCCGTTTGCGGTGATCTTAATGCCAAACACACGCATGGGGCTACGACATTGACCTTCCCCACGGCACGCGGCTTCTTGCAGACCTCACAGGGCTGAAACTTTCGTTCCTCAACATCCCAGACACCCCCACACGTATCAAACAATCCTCCCAACAGCAGGACACCTGCCCCGACTTTACCTGTGCTCGTTACCCTCGACGCTGGAGATGGCATGTCGCCGGCGACCGCCTCGGCGGTGATCACCTCCCCATTATTTTACGCTACGACTTCCTATCCGCAACCCTATCTCACTGTCGCGCCTGCTGCGACACATTCTTCACTAAGTGGGACAACTTCCGAGCAGCTCTTTCTTCTGTCATGGAACTTGCTGGCTTTTCCGACATTATACAAGCTATCCAGTCCGCCCACAAGTCTGCCACAAAGCGGCTAACCGTACCGGACGATGCCGCTTTGACGAGCATTTACTTACTGGACCGCCGCATTCACCTGTTGGCCTGTTACCGCCGTTCTCGCAGACCACGACGACTCCTCAAACCTTCACATAAACTCCAAAAGACTATCTCGTGCTACACTTCGGAACTCGCTTCCAACTGCTGGACTTCCCTGTGCAGATCCATCTCCGGCAATAGCCATCTTTCGAAAGTTTGAAGGCTCCTCCGTTCTCTCCTCGGGGACCACAAACCTAGGCAATTTGCTGCCACTGTTGCCCTTCGCAAAGGTGTCTCTCCCGAGGAGCTAGCTGAACGGGCCTCGGACGTCTTTTTTCCGCAACCAGCGCAACATGACTCTGGATGCTACACTTGTGTTCACCCTGTCACCAAGCTCTTGGGATGGATTGCCCGTTCACCCTCCACTCGCAGTGCACCTGGCCCCCAACAACGTCACAGTCGGGCAACTTCAGAACCTCCCTACGGCACTCAAGGAAACCATACTCGCCGAGATCAACCAGGTGACTCCAGACTACTGAAGCCCCAGGAGTCCCTGATCGCTGCCACTTGTCTCATTCGCCCTGGAAGCTCCCGAGAAGATTAAAAGCTTTTCCTCTTTTTATGCCCAAACAGCAGGGCAGATATGGTGGCCACTTCTTTGGTCGTTAAATAAATGTTTCAAAGCAAAGGTAGATGGTCATGATGAAAGAAATCAAGGACGTTAGGATTCCTGTCAGAAGTACTCAACGCAATAAAATGTTGTCCAAACTTGCCAGGTTTTAATTTTAGATTGGTTGCACACTACACGACAGAGTAGCGAGCATTTGATTATTCTTAATTTTTAACTAGGACTGATTAAATTAATTTCAATACTTTTGGATGTTTTATTTTAATACACACATATCCTCTAAAAAGGGCGGAAATGTAGTGGTTAATAAAGAAAAATAGACGTAATGGTGGGGCCACAGTCGACTCCTAGCAGAACTGTTTGGTGGGGCAACAGGCAGACTGAGATTAAAGCCCCTCTATCCTGGGAAAAGTGGCGCCATTCATTGTTGTGGAAATTCTCGAGACACGTACCGTGTGCCACTTCTGGGAAGGACATGGCGTCTGAAATCTAGCTCAGTGCTGCGCTGTGTCGCCATGATCTTCCCAAGGGCTGCATGTTGCACGTGCCTCGTGCATCGACGCACTTTGCGCTACTTTTAAAACATGAAGGGGCTTTAACTGAGATGCCATTGCGTGTGCCACAGGCAAAAATTCAAGATGTTGAAAACAAGCTGTTGCATTGTAAATTGTGCGAATTACTAAAATTCTCCGTCAATATGCCCCAGCAAATGAAGATTAGAGGGTTTACAGATTAAACCAAAGGAAGATGTCTGTCACCCCAGAGGAAGAACATGTGGGGACCTTGACGTGCAACCAAAATTTCACCATCAATAGCGCTGAAATCAGTAACGACACTACCGTAAACCAATTTTGCTCCCAGGTGGGCCGCCGGAAGCGGCGTTGGTAGCCACAGCACATGGTCGTTGTTGGAACTTTCGCGCATAATGCAGAAGAGGATCATGCCCTCTTTAGGTGTCACACGCTCCCATACCATCTTTAGTGTTTGTGTGTATGGCGCGTGCTTTGGACGGTTTCACAACTGACGACCACGCGCATGCTAGGCTGTGAAGATTACACGCTGGGGCGTGGGTTTGTAAACAATGGAAAAGTGTATGAAATTTAGCATGCACAGTGCACAAACTCTATTTTCAGTACACAAATATTGCGACTACTATATCGGACAGAGGTACGCGCTACAGTTTGCAACAAATTCTTGTGCCGACATGAGCAGTCTGAGGCATTCCAACTACTTGTCATGACAGCCACTTTCAGTTCACAAAAGTTGGTTTATTATATGTTCTCCAAGTCTTTGGCATTAAAAATGAGGTTGATTCCTTTGTGACACTGCCGTGCCGGGCTGTGGCCGGCGGTGAAACTGCACAGCCCACCAGCGACGGCAAGCAACCAACTGAGCGTCCAGAGCTAGGAACCAAAAGGCACCTTTATCACACGAGGCAATGGCTTTTTACACAAGACGTGGGCACAGTGTTTGCAACCCGATTACCGAAAGTGTCCAAACTTGGCACTAGCACCGCCCGCAAAATCCCCCCTTTAGAATGTTCAAGGAGAGTATCGGACACCTTGGCTGTGAAAAAAAACAAAGTTTTACAGATTGAGTCTCTTGGGAGCGACCACTTGTCTTCCAGAATGGGTTGAGTAGTGTCGGCCCGTACCATCACCACGAACACGTGGTGGTGATGCTGGACGAGGCACATCACGATGACGCGAGTAGACAGGTCCACCTGAGGCCGAACCGTCGACGGAAGCTAGGGGTGACGCCGGCCTCGGAGAGACACAACAGCACCTGCCGCAGGCGTTGGTCATGTTCCTTTTTCGTTCTGCCGAAGACTAGGATGTCGTCGACCATGTTGACCAATCCGTCTAGGACTTCCAAGATCCACGCCACCTGTCGCTGGAAAAACTCAGGGGCCGACGTGATGCCAAATGGGAGTCGGCAAAAGCAATAACGCCCATACGGCGTAATGAACATCGTAAGCTCTTGAGAGTCCTTGGAAAGCTTGACCTGATGGAAGCTTGAGGTAACTTTGAGCTTCGAGAAGACTGCCGCATCGCCCAGAAGTCCCAGGACTTGATCGACGGTGGGGAGCACATGACGTTCTCTCGGGACAACTTGATTTAATTTTGTAAAGTCGATACAGACACGGTAACCTCCCGACGACTTTGGAACCATGAACAGTCCAGCGTCCCGAGGTGTGGGGTTGGTGACACGCCGAATGGCTCCGTCTTGCTCCAGTTTGGCCAGTTCTGTTTGCACCACCTCGCGCAGGGGTATCGGTATGCGGCATGGAACACTAAGTGAAAACGGAACCGCATCCGGGCGTAGCCGAATCTTGTACTCCTCCTTGAGCGTGCCGAGACCTCTGAAAAGTCCCTGCGGTGCCGGCACTTTCATGTCGTCCAAGAACTTTACCACACCCAGAGCCTGGATGGCTGGGAACCCGAGCAGGGGCATAGAGAGGGACTTGATCACGTACAGACGCTGATGACCGGTCTTGCCTCGCCACAGGAGGGTAGCCATGAAGTACCCAATGACTTTTAGCGACTGGTCTCCTGGTGCTGTCAGCAGGTCGTCGACCTTGTCCAGATGATGAGGTAAGTTCGGGAAGGCTTCCGAAACAGCAGACGCCTCCGCGCCGGAATCTACCTTGAATATCGCCGTGTAGTTGTCGACATTGACCTCAACGTACTTGGCCTTGGCCTTCTCAGTCTCGAGGATTGCGTGGAGCGGTAAGGAACGCCACCTTGCTCTGCTTTCGTTTCCGAGCGCAACAGACGTCCGCGAAGTGGCCCTTCTTCTTGCAATAATTGCACAGAGACTGCCGAGCAGGACAGTCTGAGCGTGTGTGGGGGGCCCGACTGCAGTAGCTGCAGGAACCTGGGTCGTTATCGCCAAGTGAAGACACTGCTGATGCGTCGTCTGACCGTTTTGTTGTCTTGCGTTGGTGCGTCGGACCATGACAAGACTTGGTGGCGTCAACGTTGACGGTGACCTGGACACTCTCGACTCCCGCGAGCAGTTTTTTTCTTTTTCGGCGTCTTCGATCTGCCTCACCTGCGTCCACGCGTCCTTGAGGCTGAGCTTGGCTTTCCAGCAGAGCTGGCCGGACAGGCGTTCGTCGCAAAGACCAACAACGAACCGGTCGCGAACCAGGCGTTCTTCGACTTTGGGGGACGGGTAGTTGCACCACTTGACAAGCTTGCAGAGCTCGGCGTAGTAACTGTCGACGCTCTCTCCCGGCTGCTGAACCCGCTCGTGGAACCTCGAGGACTCTTACACCTCGTTGACGGGGTACAGGAAGTGTTCCGAGAAGCGCTTGACCACCGTGTTGTAGTTGTTCAGGGAGGCGGCGTTCAAGCCGAACATGTCGAGAAGGACCCGAGCCTCGGGGCCCATGCAGTAGAGAAGTGTCCGCACCTGAATGTCCGGTGGTGCTTGGCGAAGTACGGAGGCATAAGCGTACTCCTCGAGTTGCGTAAACCGGGTAGGCCAAGAACCGGTGTTGTCGAAGTCGAAACCAGCAGGCTGACGTACGGAGCCGCCCACCCACGCGGGCAGTGTTTGCAACCCGATTACCAAAAGTGTCCAAACTTGGCACTAGAACCGCCCACAACAGACACTACAATTTTATGATCAACACTCAGTCTTTCCGATATTTAAAAAAAAAGTCTGTCAGGCGTGGCACCATAACGTTCACCCAGAGTGCCTCATCAAAGGGCACCCGTGTGACCCAGCAGTCTTTCGCCCAGTCAACAACAAGGTCACACCACTCCAGTCCTGTGAGCGCAAGTTGTCCTGTCACCTGGTAGTAGTGCTTGTGCTTTTTGTCGACACTCTTGTCCGCATGGATAAACTCCACAAACCCTCTGCTCATCACCTCCTCGAAGGTCGTCAGGTTCGCATCTATCGCCCGTGACACGGTCTTCACTTCGACTAGTCCGTACTCCTGTATATCTTCGTCCCAGACCAGCCCGTCTGGTGATGCCCCCAGCATGGGAAGGCCAGGGTTGATGCAAAGGCCAACACTGAAGACTTGGACCTTTTGCTTGGCC
>NW_024609868.1:65401133-65560230 GCF_016920785.2 Ixodes scapularis
TTACTGTGGTGCACCCACGACTAGCCATGGGTACGCCTCTGTCTGTGGAGACGTGCCACAGCCATGTGATATTGGCACATAAAATGATATTCGCGTAAAGTGTAAATGCAAAAGTTTTACCCCGTGTAATGCACCCCCCCCCCCCCCCCCCCCCCCCCCCAAATATGTGTAAAGTTTTTGGAAAAAAAAGTGTATTATGTGAGTAAATACGGTAAATGTCGCAATTTGTTTCGTATTCCTATTGCTTTTGAAATATCCACCCTCATTTTTTCATGTGTACAGTTTAACTGAGTGTTTCATCGAACCACACGCCAAAAACTTGATATTTAACGTTTTTAATTTTTTTTTATTGTCAAAAAAAGACGTTCAATGTGTATGTGAAATGGGCTGGTTTTTATCTGAACAGTACATATTTTGTTTTACTAGTGTTAAGATTAAGCTGGTTGCACTTTAGCCACAATAATAATTTACTGAGTCGACTATTTGCAAATTCCTCTAGCTGATTCAGATTTCCACTTGAAAAAGACATTGGTATCATCAGTATGATATAGCTCAGGTATAGTTCCATAGTCCCTTGAGTTTCATAATAGATAAAAAAATTTCCCTTTTCTAATTTACTAGATATTTCCTTCCCTTATTAATTAAGCCAGGCCTCCAGATATTTGTATTTTTCTTTCTGGTCTATTACAATGTCTTGTAACCTGAGGGGTTCCCTCTTTTTGTCGTTAAACGCCATTACTCCAGACTTGTCACTAACTCGTCCTGAAAGTGCCCCCGTCCTCTCCACATACAGTAAAACTTCGTTAATTCGGATCTCATGGGACCGGCAAAAATGTCCGAAATATTGAAAGGACAAAGAAAACAGTGCAAAAATGTTTCTTTATGACATACCTTTAGTTTGAGAAGAAATCTGTTATTGCCGCCTGCTTTCTCAATGACATTTGGGCGGAGACGGCAACTTTCCTTTGTGCGGTCGAGTGCTCCACCCCACTCGCACTTTCAGAGCTACGCATCCCATGCGCTGACGATTTAGCACAGCAACGCCTCATCTAGTTTCGGGTTAACCACCTTCCACAGCCGCTTTCTTTTCGCTAGTAACTTCTCGCTCTCGAAAGCCTGTAGGATCTCTGCCTCAATTTTCACGTACGCGGCCAAAGTGCTTTTCTTGACGTCGTAACTTTCCATCACTTGTTGTTGAGAGACGCCGTCCTTCAAGTCCCTCAGTATTTCCACTTTCGTTGATAAATTTATGGCCTGGTACAGCTGCAACGGAAAACAAGTAGCATAACTGACCGATGATCGGAGCGGCAAAATCGCGACACCCGGCGCTATTTTTCCCCGAGCGCGCCGATAACGAGAGTGCCAGTCATGTCGCATGTTTTATCGCGGGGGTGACCAGCGAAACATTGAGGGATAAGATAGCTGTTAAGGCGAGACACTGGTTCTAAAATGGACTATTTTATTTTTGCAGCTATACTAATGAAAATCACTGTGCATATGTGTTCCTTCTTCCTCACTTCAAATATGAAATCAGTTTCAAAATATCTCAATTAGTTTTCAAGTTATAAAAAATAGTGTTGCCTAATTTGGTTAATTTCTTACGGGTCGTTAAGGCCATTTCGAACAAAAATATTTTTTTTATTGATGTAGATGCATAGCTAAAGGTCTGCCATGCATTATAAAGCTATTTATATTTTCACATAATTACATTATAATACAAAAATGTACTAATTATGCTAATTATGACACTAATGAGGTCGCATTATTTATCATAAAATTTTCGTCGTCATTATAAACTGCAAAAAAATAGCTTTACTCCATAGTCCAGTCCTTTCTGAATAAAACGGTATAAAAAGTTTCAAAATGCTACGATAAAAACCTCATGAAAACCCCCGTAAGGCTAAGCATGTTGACAAAAAACATGAAGATGAGAAAATCAAAGTTAAAGTTTTGACATTGAACATAGAAAATTGTGTGAACAATGATAAATAATAATTGCCACCAAGGTGTAGTGTAAGTCTTCATGAACAACTTGACATAAAAGATGATGTAATCCATTTATGGGAACATTAGGAAAAAAATATGAACGAAGTAAAGAACGAGTGAAATGTTGATAAAAATCACATTTTCCTGTTTCGACGCTGACTACAATAAATTATGTGAAAACCCTTATGCAATAATAGTTATCAAGATGTAGTGTAGTGCATTCTGAACAAATAATTTTAAAAATTGCAATAATTTGTTTTTGAGAAGATTGCAAAAATGGTGAAGAATTACTGATATAGGCTAAAAATTGCTTCTAAAGTGATGAGCCGACAACTTTGGACAACGGGAGAGGCGAGCAAGAGTTTCAAGCTCCAAACGTAATTTTGTTTGGCCCTGAAAAGGGCCTTTGTTCCACATGGCACTGGAAAAAGCCATTACAGCTGTCCTGGGCTGTAATCTCGTGATGCTCCTGCCTGGTGTCACTTGGAGAACCTTTCCTTCACGCTACTGCTGCTCTGGTGCACCGCGTTTGCTTTACGTAAACGGAGACTGTCCTTTTCGATGCTTCGGCGGACAAGGCAGTCACCGGTGGCGTAGCCCAGGCCTGCAGCAATGGACTCGTTGGTCGCTCTCCTTCCCTGGTTGTAGACAGCAACAGCTTCAGCCGCAGCCCTCTTCACGCTGTCCAGGGAGGCATTCGCATTCTTTGAAGTCTGCGTCCAGATCACCGAATGCAGGCTCTCACTGGCATTCTGCGTCTTTCCCTCACTACACCGTGCCAACAGGTCTTCATTGCTGAGCTTTTCAAACACTGGCTCCAGCGCAGCCCGAACACAATCCGGAAGAGGATTCTTGTGCGGCGGCGGAGGCTCACTGTTTGCCAAGGCCCTGTTGTACTTGCACCAGGACTCCGCTCCCTCGGGGCACTTGCTGTGGTCTGGGGCGCCGTCTGTGGAGGTCATGTGCAGGAGTGTGGCTTCCACCGCCCTCTTCATCCCTGGAACGTCATGGCTGTTGCTCCTGAGAGCATAGCCGTAATAGTTAGTGATCTTCTTGATCTTTTCCTGTGTCAGCTTTCCTCTCCCACCAAGTGACTCGCCTTGTGCCTTCTTCTTCTCAACAACGTTGCGCAAGGCAGCTCCCATCCGCTTGTGGACGTGGTTCACGCAGTCCTTCTTCTCTATCTTGATGAAGCCGTAAACCTTCGCTTCAGACAAGGCATGGAATGTCCGGCTGTCCCCATCCGAAAGGACGGTGGTGTAGCGGAGACCATGCTTGGTCAGAGACCTCTGGAACATTGTGAGCGCAGCCTCCACCTCCATACGGCCAGCATTGCAGTCAATGTTCCTCTGGCAGTCGTGGGTTGCGTACCAGTCGCTGTAGCCATCGTCCTCGGGCTTCGGTCCCAAGGCACATCCAAGGCAGAAGTTGGAGTACACAACATGGTCGATGACGAGGCCAGAGTACAACTCCACAATGCAGCCTACACCAATGTGGGAGCTGCGTCCTCGGGTCATCCATGATCCGTCGAAGATGACATCGATGTTGCCAATGGGGTTCATAAAGCCTGTGTAGAGCCCCTTGACGACAGCAACACTGGCGGCTTCACTGTCGGTTGCTGCATTCTCACATGCCCGCACAAGCGTTTTCAGGTGTCCCTGGTACGTCTTGTGGTGCAGGCCCCGATGAGAAATGTTCATGGAGGCACAGAAGTCTGCCAAGGCTGTCACTCCTTTGCCAATGGACTGGATCCCCTTCATGGCCCTCATGTTCACTTCAAAGGGAGTGATCTTTGCTGTTCCAGCAACCCTGGGAGAGGAGAACTGCTTCTTCTGGAAGTCGCAAGTGCTGCAGACGAGCACAAGCTTGACGGCCAAGCCGTACTCCTTGTCCGCGGCCTTGCTGAGCGTGAGAGATCCCACACCGCAGCTTCCACACCTCGCGTGCGCGAAGAGGTCGTTGAGGACTTTCATGTCGACGATGACAAACTGGGTCCCGGCATCGCTTGTTTGGCATGATCCGTTGACTTCAAGCAGATCGAACGTCCGCTGGGTCGCCGACTTCTCCGATAAAACGCGCTTGCTTTGCTCCGATCGCTCGGCGCGCTGCGCTTGCTCGGCCGTAGAGTAGTAGGTAGAGTCGACGCGAGTGGTGCCGGCAAAACTTGAGCCATCCGGACCAGAGCTTGAGGCCGCAGCATCGTCAACGGGAAGGCTAGCCGATGGTCCCGGCAGATCCAATGCGTTCGGCAGTGGCGCAGATCGTAGCGGCGCACTTGCAGGTGATGTCTTCCGCTTGTTCCACGCACGTCGCGTCTTCCTCCCGAACGTCCGCCGCGTACTCTCTTTCAATCGAGAGTACCCCGGCATCTCGATCGCTCGAAATAAAACTCCCGCAACTTCGTAGCGAGAAACCAACGATGTCCGACGCGAACGCGCGAACGTAAACGATTTCGAAACAACGTGCACTCAGCCGCGGAACGAACAAAGCGACGGGCCAAAACGAAGCAGACGACGCTTCTCCACGCTCCCCTTGCGCTGCTGGAGGCGCGCGCGCCAAGAGGAGGAAAGGAGCAAAAGTGGAAAGGGGCGCGTCTTGGCCTATGACAGGCGCGCGCGGCACGACGTACCCGTGACGTACGCGCGCGGGCCAATGAGCAATCGTTATTCCGGTCGTGAAAACCCGCGGAATGCGGACGCTCTCCAAGGTTGTCGCGATAGTGAGTGGGATGAGGACGTAGGGAAGAGAACCAGCTCCCCAACAAGACCAAGATGGCCGCGATCCGACGATCGGTCGTGAAGCGACGCGGGCGCGCAGTTTGACTATTTTTTTGCGTTGGATTCGCGATTTGAGCGTCGCGGAGGCATCGTATTTATCGTTTTTTTTTATACTTAGACGTCGAATAGGACATTGAAACTTCGCAGGCAGGTACTTCAGACTATATTCTATCCAAACATGTGATTTTTGAAAAACCCCAAATTTTGCGATTTTTTACCATTTTAAGACCCGCGTCTCGCCTTAAAATGGCGGGCTTTAGGATGGTATGCTTTCTGCTGGCCACCCCGCATAGAGGCACGAACGTGACTGTCACTCTCGCTGTCGGCGCGCTCGGGAACAATAGCACCGCATGTCGCGATTTTGCCGCTCCGGTTGTCGGTCACCTGTGCTACTCTTTTTCTGCAGCTATGCTTCTGCCGTTTCCATGCCAGGAGAGTTAGCGCGCTGATGCACGGCAATCCAGAGCAAAACTGGTGCGAAACACAGAGAACCGGAAGAGGGAAGAACCATGGGAAAACCGGAAAAAACACGAAAAAACATGATCACCGACCAAGACAATAAATGTGTTTGTACCGTTGTTCAAAATTCTCTCTCACGTCTGTGTCGTGTGCTAAACACCTTCGCTGGTCACCCACCTTCACAGAGTGGAATGGCTCATCATTTTTTCGGGGGAGGGGGGGAACTACCCTGCAACACCCCGCAAAGTCAACCGTGCAGCCCTTGGCGTTCCGTCGAACCCTCCTATTGCTCTCGGCCGCAGGTGACGGGCGAGCTGTCCAACGGGGGCCAGCCGATGCGGCGCTTCATGCAGACGTTTGTGCTGGCGCCCCAGTCCCCCTTGAAGTACTACGTGCGCAACGACATCTTCCGCTACCAGGACGAGGTTTTCACGGAGGAGGAGGAAGAGGAGGACCCCCAGCCAGGGGAGATGGGCCACCAGCAAGTGGCCGGAAAGGAGGGCACCCCCGTCAGCCCCGCGACCCCCTCGGACCCCTCGGGGGCCACGTCCGGCGTACCCGTTGCCCAGGAGGCCGCCGTGCCGGGAGATGTCGGCAACGGCGCCAACCCGGCCTCCCCCTCGGCGGGCGCTGGCACCGGGCCGACCGCCAACGCTTACTACGAGCAGCAGGTAAGCTCTGTTTGGGTGCAGCGCCTGCAGGGTTTTCCCCAGAAGTTTTCGAAATGCGGACACCCAACAATTTCCAGTGTTTTGAGGAGGGGGCAATTGTCGCAACTTTCGGTATTCTTGGCACATCCTCTGCCACTGCAGGGGCAATTCTTTTTTTTACAGGGGTTTTGCAGTTTTGTTACGTAGTGCCACATAAGTGCATACCTGCCAACTCTCCCGAATTGTCCGGGAGCCTCCCAAATTTTGATCACATCTCTCGATTGTATGGACGCGACCTCAAATCTCCCAAAAAGTATCCACCGTAGTTTTTTTTTTTATATGACGCTTTATTGCTATAATCATGACGCGTATGTCATTGCGAGTTACTCGAGAGTATGTTTAGGTTACTCCGGCGGGTTAACACGTGACAACTCGGAGCAGTAGCGTAAAATGAGGGTAGATTTTCAAACGCCAAGGTACGAAACCTCTACTCCTGAAGTTAGAGCCCATTTTGGAACACGGCTTATATGACCATGGGTGCGTAGGCTTCAGTTGGCTTTGTCAGGTCATCGAGTGAGGTGCGGAACGCCGAACTACTCTTTGTGTTTCCCTGAGTTTAGTTGGAACCACTGATCTGTTGGGACGATCGACGGCACTTTCAAAAGCCAAGAAGTACTTGCAAGTATTTCTGAGATCATACGCGACTGACTTTCCATGCTTTGTTGCTTTGCGGATAGCTGACAAGTATGGATTCTGTACCATGTGCGTGTGCCTGTGATGTGTGAGCGTTTCACACGGCGGCGAGCTTGACATCAAGATACACATTGCTTCACGAAAGCATCAGAACCATGCTCGTGATGTAGAAAAGCAGGGCCCCACCGGCAGTTTACTCCAAAACAACTGCGAAAACGGCGTGATTCGCGCAGAGTGCCTCTTCACAAAGTTTCTTGTCAAAAAAAAAAAAAAAAAAAGTTTCACCCCTCCCCGCGTGCGGCGGTCTCCCAAATTTTTATTTTGCTAGGTTGGCAGGTATGTAAGTGTGCCCAGACATGACATTGTGGTGCATCTTGTTCGGTGGAAGCAAGGAGAGGTGGGTTGGACATAGTAGAGAGTGGCAGCCAGCCAGACTGCCAGGCAATAAAAACCACTGCCGCTGCCTGCTGCGGGGAGAGCTCCGGGTGCCCGGTGTGCATCTTCGATTAATGTGTTCGCTGTGTTCTCAACAGTGGCTCCTCAATTTCTCGCCCCACACGACTTGGAAGAGTTGCGCCATTACCCTCTGCAATCCCGGCAGTGCCGCAGTGGTGGGAGGGGCTAGAATATTTCGTATCCACCTGGTCCTGGCTCGGGCAAGTTGGAATGCAAATGAGACAGTGCCCTTGCAAGATCCGTTCTTGAAGGCCTTTGGACATGGTGCAATTTATACCCCCACATTTAGGTTGCTGTGACTGAGACTAGCCTTTACGAGCTTCTGAAGTTCTGCCGTGGGTCGCTGCGCGGTCGGTGTGCAGACTGCAATCGAAGCAGACGCGAAGTGGCACGCTGCGGCGACGTTGCGTCTGCTTGTCTTTTTTGTCGGCATTTTCACGACCGACCGCTGGGATCATGACAGCCGGCAGCATGACATGCCAGCTTCTGCTATAAATTGTTGCCACTTTTGGGCAGCTTTAGCCAGTCGAAGGCATGTTGCAGGCATCATAGTTTGGAAGGCGACATCTTGCCATCTGTGGTTTACGTCTAGTGGTGTTGTGCCACAGAACCTCGTTAATACATTCCCGGTTATACTTACAATCCTTTTTAGTAGCACCATTGGTAAAGCGAAAGTTGCAAGAGTGAGTGCCTTGCTTTTCTAAGGAGTATTTATTTGCAGCCATAACTGTGTGCACAACTGGTAAGCACGTGCTGGCGGTGAGCTTCCACAGTTCCTTTGCAACGTGCATTCCGAACCATTAAGATTGCCGGTCTTAGAAGCCTGTTAGTGCTAGCTCGTTCCAATCATGCGCTCTTAAGCATCACCCCCAAATATGGTGCCCAATGAATACCCCCCATTACTCGTACTATGAACATAGGTCTCTGCAGTGAAAGCGCTTTTTAAAGAAGCATGCTCTCATTTATGCTGAAACAGAGCGTAGCAAATGTGATAATTTCCTGTGTTTTTGCATTGAAGAAAACATCCACTCCCAGTTAGTTTATGGAAATTAAAAAAAGCATGTGGCTATTGTTAATTCTGATTTTATTTGGTCCGGAGGTCACTTCACTCGATACCAGAGCTGGAATATTTGTAAGGCAGAAGTTTGGAGTGGTGGTTGGAGCATATTGGTATATTGTTGCATATAAGTTGAGCTTTTCACAAATGAATATCTCAAATTAAAATATTAAAAATGAATATGAAAAGAAAAAAAAAATATCAACAAAGTATTTTCTCAATTTTTCAGAATTTGGGGAAGTTTACACCTATTTTCAGAGTCTACCTGTATGTGGCAATATGCAATATTTTCTGTCCCGATCCTCCAATAAAAATCTTGCGGTAGGGGCCGAGGCATTCCCATGATGAGGTAATTTGCGCCTGAGGCATTGCAGGTTGGACTTCATGCCTGTCGTTCCACATGACCTGCTCTGCCGGTGTTGACAAATGCCGTCTGAGGATACCCAGCCCAGCTGAGCTTACCTTGAGTTGCCCGAGATTGTGGACCATTTTGAGAGAACTCTTCAGGTCCCGGCGGCCCCGGCCATCTCCTCACCCGTGCGTCGGGCTTTCTATCCCCAAAGCGCCGGTCGTGCATTTCTCTGGTCTCTGTAGCTGCCGGCAGCGCCGATTGCGGTGCAGTAGTCGGTGCCATCGTTAGTTTTGCTCGTTGTGATAGACAATAGTGTGGGGAAGTGGCCGTTAATAGTGGGCAGTTTTCCATAGGGTCCTCTCAACATACATTGGACGACGAAAAATTGGTCCTACAGTCTAAGCTCATTACAACAGACCTGGTTACAACAGACATTTGGATATAATATACCGATATGTGAAGTTCAGTTGGTTTTCCTCTATGTACCATTGACTCAACTTCATATCTGCATACAACATACTCCTTTTACAAAAGACCAAAATCTTGGTCATAATCAAGGTCTGTTATAACGAGCTTGGACTGTATTAATGGAAAGCTTGTTTCAAGTGGGGTCATAGTAAGTGGGTACAGGGCTCTCGTGATAAACGTGTCTGAACTATTGGAAAGGTGGCGGGAGATTTCCACCCGCCATCCCATATTTTTCGTGCGAAAGATATCTTTTGTGGGAGGACGACGCCAGTGCGCTTCGTCTAACCTTTCTACCAACTGCATATAGTATCTCTTCCTCCAAATGAAAACTCCTCTCACTCACGAGTTGCCACGGGTGGTCCTTTTCTGCAGGAGGTGGTGCGCAACGGGACGTCTCACCTGGTCTCGGAGAGCGACCTGTCGTCCCAGGGGTCTGGGCCGGCCGACAGCCTGCAGGGCAGCCCCCCCGAAGCGTCCCAGGCCGGAGGAAACCCCCCGGTCTCTGCCCCCCTCGGCTGGAAGGAAGAAGAGCCCGCCCGGCCCGCCACCGTGTCTGCCCCGCAAGTCAACCACCAGGGTGCGTGGGGGTTGGGGGTCGGAGGGCGCGACATCATAAGAACTGGACCTCAGCTGTCACTAAAATTCTTTTGCAAAACATAAAAAAAAAAAAAAAAATGGTTTTGATTGTTTGTAGTTATGCTAGCACTGTGTTAAGGGGGGACATGGGCCTAAATTTTACATTTTTTTGAAAAAATTCATTTTTCAATTTTGATGTGTTTAGTTTTAGAAACTAATTATACACCCTTACACCAAATTTGATAACCATATGCCAAATATTTACATTGATATAAAATATTTTCAACACATTGTGAGGCAGTAACAAAGCAAAGGAGTTCAATGTTTGAATGCATTTTTCTCAGTTCCACTTTTTGCTGCAAATTTCATACGAAGGAATCTTTTGTTCGAAGATGAAAGTATTCTAATACCACAATCAACATGTTTCTGAACTGAAATTTACTGGGGAATCGGGCTATCTACTTTATTTGGTTTTAAGTTGAAGTCCTCAGTGATAAAAAACTAAGTTTTCAAAAATTGACATAGAACAGATATGCATCTCACAGTTTGAGGTAACAACTTTTCCTAAAATTTTTACATTTAAGTTATTAAAACTAGATAGCCCGAGGTCCCGTATTCCCCACTTTATATTCAACCGGTCAAAACGGTGCTTAATAGCTTCATTTGCATATCATAGATTTCTTAATGAAGAGTGACACATCACCTTATGGAGGTATGTAAATTTGCCCTAGAGAGCTGAAAGTTTGCACAGTACACCTACATCTGAAGCTAAATCTTCCCTGCAAATTTCATTCCGATCTCTCGAGTAGTTCAAAAGTTCGACCTCTAGCCAGTGTCCCCCCTTAAGCTTCACTTTTCTACGTGTGTCTGCCTTCCAAGGTTCGTTCCTCACCTGTGGCAGACAGTGGCGGGGCACTTCTGTGATGAGGTAATTTGCGCCCGAGGCCATGCTCCTGCTTGGCCGCTGTCGACGAACGTCCTCTGAGAATGCCCGAGTCTTATGCTTCTGCTCGCTCGTGTCAGATTGTGCAAGCGACTGCCAGGTGTCTGAAGGATATGCAGTATGAAGCATCTTGGATCGGTAAGGGTTAAGGGGTGATTCAAGTCGAACAACTGTGATTTCTGTTAGAAAAAAGTTAATTTTCCATTTTTTAATGCTTTACTATCTTTGAACCTTCGTTTTTCGCGTATAAAGTCAAGACCGGATATCCCCGCGAAATTGGTCAGATATGAGTTTGAAGCCCTTCTTGCGATGAAAAACGGCGCAAATCTGAGCCAATTTCGATCGCTTGATTTTTTGGGATTGTAGTGTTGCCCGTCATCGCGTTTGTTTCGGCGCGTAGGCCTGGCTGTTTTCACTCCAAAACGGTTGTCGATAGGTTCATATTATGGTTGTAAATAATAAAAAAAAATTTTCCCACTGCTAACGCGTTGCCGCTGGCCTTTCAAACCACGTGATGCGATTATGCCCCCGCCATTGACCAAGGGCAACATGCTGCATAGTGAAGCTTGCTTGCTGTTTTAACGTCACACTGCTCCTGAAACCAGAACAAACAACTTGGTCAATCATTCTGCTCTCTTCGCAATGGACTTCGACCGCAAACGCGACTTTTGAGCTTAGAAATTTCGGACGACACACAAGTTCAAGGGAAGTCGCCAAAAGGGCAAGCGGAAAGCATCAAGGAAGAAAAGTTCATCCAGGGCTGTTAACCCTAATTTCTGTCGGAGCGATGCTTCAGAGCGATCGCTCGAGTTTCATTGTCAGCGCTTACTAGTTCGTTAGTGCATCGGAAGAGAATATCAGGATGTTTAGAACTGAGAGAGAGCTGGAGATGGGGGGAGCGTGCAAGTACTTTGAACTGCGAGATTGGCGCAACGAAAGCTTTTGTCAAGGGCGCAGCATATTCGACTTGCGGAAAGTGCAAACTCGCCGTCCAGGAATCGGCCGCTAAGCGAAAGGGACTGGCATCTTTTCTGGAGCTGTGCTGCCAGAAAGACGCGTGCCCTATATCCGTTTCTTTGTCTATCTATTTTTCGAGGCAAGCCTCTGTGGCCGAGGTTGTCAGTGGGGAGCCGTGTGGCGAGAGAGTAAACGGCAGCTCCCGGGACAGTTACGCCGTGAATGTCAAGGCAGCGTTTGCATGGACTGTGAAGGAGCCACATCTGGCACAGCACAATTCTACACTTCTGTGCCGTCCTGCAAAGCAAAGCCCTAGCATGAATTGTGGTCAAATTTCATGTCAACTAGGCTTTTATATTACTAGTGCGTACCCATGACAACATTCAACTGTGTTTTTCTATGACAACATTCAACTGTGTTTTTCTCCATTGGTTGTTTTGAGTCATCTCCAAAGTTTATGCGCAAGAATTTTTGTAGTTCACATAGTCCCATCCCAACCAAATTTGACAAGCTTATGCTTTGAAGTGTGTAGAATGGAACTGCCAAGGTTCTGTTGCAATGTGTGTCACTATAGTTATACAAGTTGCAAAAAATATTTGTCTGCCCTTTGAACATGGCATTTTTGTGATCTCCAATTTTTTTTCATAAATAAAGGAGATCTCATACACATTATTCTTGTCTTTACTTGCAATCAGTGGTTCCCAGGGAACAAATTGACCTATTTTACAATGCTCTTTCATACTTGTTTCAATACCCCTCAAGTCCAAAAGGATGCAGTTAATTTCACATATGCACTGCATGCAGAACATTGCCAAAAGCAGCTATGTCCAAACTAACACAAGATTTAGAAAGAGGAGATCAACCCTATAGACAGTGAAATTTTCATTAAGCTATTCCAAATATGAATATGAAAAAAGTTTTTCCCTGGAGCATGTCTTTTAAAAACAAGCAAAGCAAATTACTATCGTGTAAACAATTCAGAAAAAAAAAACTGCCTCAAACGCCATTTGAAATTGTCTTGTGCATGAAATCATGTTGTGGAGGCAATTTTTGCCTGCAATTTATTACTGCAAAAATACTCCAAAGCCGGGAGACGTCATAATTAAAATAAGAACACCGACTTGACACAACAGAAACAACAATTTCATTAGACGTTTCGCCTTCCATGCAGGAGGCATCTTCAGTACTACAAAGCAAATGCAAAGTTCAACCTCAAGTCAATGCTATTTATCAAGAATGTCCGTATAAGCTTCGCGGAGAGGGCTGTGGTTTTTGAACCTTGCATTTGCTTTGTAACTACTGAAGATGCCTCCCGCATGGAAGGCGAAACGTATTATGAAATTGTTTTTTCTCTTGTGTTAAGTCGGTGCTCTTATTTTAATTATGCAATTTATCACAACTTTTTGCCTATATGTAGCTAAAAATTTCCAGCATTTCCACTCCGGTGAAGAAGGAAGACCAGCGAAGTTGTACTATGAAGGGACGACCTGAAGCACGACTTCTTGGACGAAGGACGACCTCAGGGTCAAAGTCTAGGACGACCTCAAGGACGACTTTTAGGACGACCTCGAGGACAACGTCTACGGCGAACTCAAGGACGATTTCAAGGACAACCTCTCAGACAACCTGAAGGACAACCTGAAGGACGACGTCTAGGGCGACCTCGAGGACGACATCTAGGACGATGCCTAGGGAAATTCAGCCTTTCCACTCTGGTGAAAACCAGATTGGAAAGGTTGCCGCCATCTATGAGCAAGGCCGGCAAGCTGTTTGTCTGGTTGCCGCCGTCGATCATAGATGGCGGTAGCTGTCCAGAGTGGCTAGGTGGCGTAAGCTACCGCCCGATCCAAAGGGCTCAGCCGTATTCATCCATCCATCCATTTACGTCGACATTTCTTTGTGGGGGACAGGATCCTCGGGAAACTAGACCTTAACAGCTCTGCTGTAAAATCTTCAGGGTCATCAAACTGTAACAGAAAAAACCCATTTGCTCCCTGAATTTTTGTTTAAAATTTAAATCCCTATTGTTTGCTTCTCAAGTATTGTAAAATGTAGAACTCAAAAGTGAAGGATCCTTAGTACAAGATGTATTCACGGGGGAAAGTAAAAAGGCTAGTATTGTGTTTCTACAATGTACAATTGAACGCTTTCCAACACGGGAAGAAATTGAAACTGCCCGTAAATAGTTCCAGTCCCGTAGTAGCAGTGATTTATAGGTTTCTAGAGAGAGCCTGGGTGCATCAAAGCTATTGATTTCTGCATAGGGTAAACTATTGTGAACTGCTGCGAGAGTGTTTTCCCAATATGCCTTGACTCACCCAAGCTTGTATCGACAGTCGCGTTTTTCCCGAGTTGGCGCAAAAATTCAATGTGGTTGCACATGTGGGTAATTGCAGGAGCATACAGCGCTGTCTGCAACAAGTTATACTTCAATTTGTGCAAGTACGGCTGTCTGAAGTTTTACTTTTCCTCTTTGTTGCAACTAAAATCTGTACCAGGTGCTTTCTGCGCGTCGAAAGCCCGCATTGCGAGGTTATATTGGTTGTGGTTGTTCTCTGCTGCAGCACCTGTAGAGACCAAGACGTATGCCAACATGGTGAGCAAGAACCAGACGCCTCTGTCCTCTACCGGCTTCACCTGCCTGACACCGGCCCCCTTTGGGGGAGGAGCTCCGACCAGTCACGCCCCCGCGACCAGCCACTCCCCCTCGACACCCTCTGGCCGCTTCGGTGGGGAACCCCTCCCACCGAGGGGCGGAGACCAACGTGGACCCCGCCCGCAGCAGTCTCGTCCACAGGCACGACCAATGGCCCCTCTCATGCCCCGGCGTCCGGACCGGGTGCGTTTTCCTCAAACGTCCCTGTATTGTCAAGATTGGTTATAACGAAGTCAACAGGAATCGGTAATCACTTCGCTATATCCGCTATTTTGTTATAATCGATTTCGGTTTACGAAGTGCAAAAGGGAGTGGGAATTCGTGATTGCTTCGCTGTAGCTGCCTTTTCGTTAAAACCGACTTCATTATAACCAATCTCGACAGTATAGATTCTGCCGAAATGGTGAAACGATGCATAGATAACGCGCAGCCGCCGTTAGTTGATTCAGTCTGGTTCAGAGTATGCGTCGAGCACTGACTCGGCACTTGTGTGGAATGCGTTTTGATCTGAGTACACTCCGAATGCCGACAAAGCGTTTGTGTCCAATGCATGCTTGCAGTGCATAAACATACCGTATTTACCCGAAAATAGGTCGACCCCTATTTATTGAGCCCACCGAGAATAAAAAAAAAAAAAAATAATTCAAATATAGGTCGACCTTTCTTTTTTTTTTTTTCCTTTTTTTTAAGGAACAGGGGAAAGTTAGGGCACAAGAAACAAACTTCTATTTACAGCACTCTCAACTAAATCCCAGGGCGATGTCAAAAAAGCTTCGTCAGCTTGGTAGACATCCTCGCAAATTGGCAACAATACCTCACTGACACCTTGTAAAATGAATGACAAGAAGAAACGAAAGGTGGAGACGGGCAAGCGACGAAAGATAAAACAAAGACACGAGCAACGCTGCCAGCCCCGTGAGCAACACGCGACCCGCCGATAAAAAACAAACTAAAGTACCTCCGTTTTTTTTTTTTTTTTTTTTCGGTTTTTTTTTTTTTGTTTGTTTGCGCGTTTGCGAGGGAGAGAGGAATGGAGCGCATAGGAGGGCAAAGTGCAAAGTGCATGGCGCATCGCGTTCCTCTCCCTCTTCTTCCCCCTTGCCCAGCGAGGGGAACGCTACAGGCGTGATGGCGAAACTCGACGCCCAAGGAATGTGCGCGAGAGCCGTAGCGGGCAGACACGGGCTGTCGGCTGCTGCTGTTCAGTTGTTTTTGTACATCAAAAGCTTTTTGAAACAAGCCGCGCGGCTCTACCGGGACGCCGGCTAGGTGATTGATAGCTCCATACCCTCGGTAGGGTTTCAAATTTTGGTTGCGAATTAGGTCGAAATTCTTTGGTCACGATTATAGGTCGACTCTTAATTTTTGACAACATTTCCGGAAAAAAAAGGTCGACCTATATTCGAATAAATACGGTAACCAACTATAGTGCAACCTATTTATAATGATACCACATGTAATGATGTACCACTTATAACAATCAGTTTCTACACTGGAGATGATCAGTTACTAGTCCAAGTACAATGATAATCGGTTATAACGATTGGAATTTCGGGTTTTCTCGTTATCGTTATAAGTGGTTTGCTCGGTATTGGCAGCTGCACATAACCTATGCATAATTTTAACATATAAACTATTGTTTCTGCAATGTTGGCCCGGGTGAGCTAAAATTGTTGACGTGGTTGGCTGAGGAAGTCAAATTGGTCTAGGTTTGCTGCTTGACAAAAACTTTTAGCCTTTCCACTTTGGTGAAGAAGGAAGACCAGCGAAGCTGGTACTATGGTGGGAATGAAGTTATCGCCGGCCGCAAGTTGGCAAGCCAGAGTGGAAAGGCTCGAAAGGTTGCGCCATCTATGTGCGACGGCGGCAAGCGGACAACCGGCAAACACAACCCTCTGGACAGCTACCGCCATCTATGAGCGACGGCGGCAACCAGTTTTGTGGCGACATTTCTTTGCGGGGGACACAATCCTGGGGAAAACCAGCCCTTAACAGCTCCGCTGTAATAGTTACCGGGAGCCTGGAAAGTTTCAAGCACTTTAATATCAATCTGCGGCCAATGAGATTGCAACGTAGCCAATAAGAACGCAGTGATGGAAGTGCTGCGCCAATTGCGCCAAATTGCACCAAGGACGCAATCCTGCTACATGTAGCGCCACATTGTCATTTTACCGAAGAATTGCGCCATGCCTGCGCCGAGATGAGATGTAGCAATAAAAAATAAAAATTGAAGTCTTATCAGAGCGCGTGGCAGTACTGCAGTATTTTCTGCGCTGAAACTGTTACGCAAACCGAAACTGCGAGGGCGCATTATCATCATCATTGAAAGGAACAGCGTTAGCAACATCTGAGTCCAAAGCCGCAGGGGCTATGCGAAGAACCATCCCACTAAACAGCCTACTTAAAAAAAAAAAAAAAAAAAGGCCGATCTTGTGGATGTTTTTAATGTTTGCCTGCCCTGTTCCCGTGCGCTAGCTACCAGCAAAGTCAAAGCTAGCGCAAGCCCAATGCTCTGTGCATTCCTGACTCGCGCGTGGGCTCTTGCAGTGTGGGTACCGTTACGGGCTCTATGTGCGCGCTTGTAGCTTCGGCGGCGCTCGCTCCGGAGCTGAAACAAACTATAGTTGAGTTGCACCAAACTCTGAATGTAGTGCTGGTAAAGCCTCACCATCCTTTTCGGATCACAACACTGCCCGACTCGCGCAACTGGGGTGTCTGCTCTGCGGGTGTCGCTTCTCTGCAGCGCTTCGGTGCATGCCAAGGAGCGCACTCAACGGGTTAACTCGCCGTGATCCGATCGTGACTTCCCCAGCACATCAAAAATGAATCGGAATTTTTGAAGCGAATATCAGATACCGCAATATTTGAAACTGCTGCCCGAAAGAGAACTCTAATCTGAACTAAAACATTCCACAGCAGTGAGGGTCGTTAGATGCTGCTGCAGATACAAGAAGTGCAGGCTGATAAAACTAAATATCCTGTACCATCAGAACTCAGTGTGACATATTTAATTGTATTTTTTTATCTGACGAGCAGATAAACTTTATTTTTAAGAAATGTTTTTTTTGTGTGTTTATTTTGTTGAATTCTATATATCCTGTCTTAAAGGGGTACTCCACCGATTTTTTGAGCTACCTCAACTAACTATATTTTCTGACTCCTTGGCCTTTAGCCTTTCCGGTATGCTATTTAGCATCGCGAAATTCATAATAGGTATTGTGAAATCGGCAAATGAAAATGGTGCAAAATCCAATATTCAAATATTCGCGCACTTTTCAGTGCCGTGACGTCAGTGGCAGGCAGGCTTGCCAGTCGAGCAAGTAGTCTAAAAATAGAATATGCCAATCATTTGTTCCGTACTGGAGCGCGGATACGGGAGCGAGCTTCCAAAACACTCATTTGACACCATGAAACTGTTTCAAATCCGTTGGGAACAACTTCTGTAGTCCAAAAAGTTAACCCGTGCCTTCCACTGACGTCACTTAGTTGTTGTTGCCAGTAGAGACTTTCAGTTTGAAAAACATGGTGAAGACCAAAACTGTAAATTCAGTAACTTTGCAAAAAAACATTTTGACCTAATATTTGGGATACTATTTTAGCAATGTTTGTTGGTTAGTTTAGCCAAATTTCAAGCAAATGGGAGACAATGAAAAAACCGGTGGAGTACCCCTTTAAAAAGGTGACAGACGCTGTGTTCCAATAATAGAGATGGGCTTTATGTAGCAATGCAGCATTATTTCATTTTCAAGTAATATGCCAATATATGCTGGACCCTGCTCCAAAGGGGCCATTACCAGCTCCAAAACATTTCGCCTGCTACAAAGCCTGCTCCAAAAGGTCAAATGGCGCTTCCATCACTGAGAACGCCAAATAACGAATCGTCGTGTGAAAACTAGTAGTGGTCCAAACTTTTGCCAAACTTTTCTAAAGATTCGGCAAAAATACATTGGTACCAGACTTAAAGGGACACTGACAGGGTATTTATGCTCGCTGAGGTTTTTAGTTGTACGTGACATATGAGAGCTCAACTACCCAGAACAGAATTTGCGGCTCGAAATTCGGTTTCTTTCCGCCCGAAAACCGCCGATCAAGAACTGGCCGGTTCGAGTCTCGCTCACTCTCTTTTTCGCGGTCACGGGCCGTTTTCCAAGGTATCGATGCGACCACCAAATTTAATCAAAGTCGTGGGTCACTGAAGGCACACACTCATTATTAAAAATAGAAAAAAAAATGAAACCCATTTTTTGTGGCTTCTAAAAAGCTGTAAATACGTTGATTGAAAAAAAAAAGTTCCACAGACAACCGGAAGCATTCTGTGCGTTCGTCGTTTCGCGTATCGTGGGACTCGCGGGGACGGCGATGGCAGCGGACGACGGGCGTGGGACCTCTATTTCAGAACTGTCGTTCGCGGTACCGGCGAATTCTGTCTACCGTTAAAAGAGAAATTTGGGACTGATCAAAAGAATTGGTATTCATCCCATACGACACGCCCGGCCACCAAGCCGATTTGCACGAAGACGTCGCCGAGCCGTCGCTCCCTTCTCGTGGCTGAAGACATCGCTCGCGCAAACGTCAAGCACGACGTGTCTACTTCGAGTTCAATATGCACGCGTACGATTTCTTTACTAGGTGCGAATGTCCCCAAAGCGTGGTGCTTCTCGACTTCGACCCAGGAGTGCTTTTGCTGGAGAAAAATCGACAGCAAACTTTCCAACTTACAGTTTACCGGCTGAATTGTTACTAAGGAAAGAGATCCAACAGAAAAGCGATGCCCCAGTAGCTCAGTGGGGAAGACGTCCGGTTCACACGCGGTAGGACCGGGTTCAATCCCCCGTGAAACTTTTTTTTTTTTTTCTTCAAACATTTTCCGATGTTTACATATAATTTTTTTTTTTTTACAATCATCACTGAAGAAACAAACAAAAAAAATAACAAACTAATGTTGTGGACAATACTTCGCTGATTTAAATGGTATGGGATTTCCGTTTTGACACCTGCGAGCTCAATGTAATCACTTTCCACAAAATGCAAGGAGCATATAAATCGGGTAACGTCCGCTTTCCGAGGTGCCCGTATATGTTCTACAGGAATTGCAGCCAGCCGTTGGTCCCGATCCCGTTGATCTTTCGGAAACTCTGTCGCACAATGCCACTGTTTTTCGGATTCAGGAAATGTGAGCCAGCTCTTCACGCAACATCTTGGGTGTATTCTTTTCGAAGCCGATCATGGAAATTCACCACGGGCACTCACTACTCATCTCCAACTCCTCAATGTACAAAACAACTCATCTTGGAGTACAGAACAACGAGCGGAACAAACATAACTGCAAAAAAAATTGCACGGCGAGCAGTTCCTGCACGCCCCATCGCACGCCGCATGTCCTGTCGTCTGCTACCGGAGAGGAGAAAGAAAGAAAAAAAAAACGCACGGTAGGGTGTAGCCACGTGACTTCCGCCACTCACTCTCTTCTCTCCACTTCTCCGACCTCCGTCGGGTTTCGGTTTCGAGGAGTTGCGTCTTTTGGCTTTATTAAAAAAATACGCTACTCTGTTGCAAAATATTTATTGGGTAGTCCTCCGACACCATAATGAAGCGCCTGGCAAAAAATAAAAAAAAATTTTGGGGGGGTGTCAGTGTCCCTTTAACGTTCATCTTTAAATTTCCCAGCGAAGTTCTTTTTTTTTCTTGTATGAAATGTCTAATGCACATTGACACAGTTATTACTAAATAAGGTGATATTCTACAAGGTAATTGTATTGGTGTCGTTTTTGTGTGTTTACTGGCAATTTTACAGAAAAGTGGCGTGACAACAAGGTTGGGTAGTAGTGGTCAGTTACGAATCTTGAGCAGAAGGGTTTTGGCCTTGAGGCCTTGTCAGCACAAGCCTGCAAGTGCGTGTACATTGTCAACATAAATGCAATGACACTGCATTCTTACTTTCTCTGGGAGTCAGTTTTGTATGCGAAGACAAATGCAACGATTCCTGAGCCTTTACCAGGAGAGGTAACAACATTATTGTAAATATGCAGGCCTTTGATTTCAGTCGCTTGTCGTCAGCTTCGCATGAAAGTGTGCGTCTAATATTTGCAATGTCTTTTTTGAAAAAATGCCATATTTACATCCACCAATATCTAGAGAGTATTCCCAGAAAATTTCATTAGCTTACACTGCATGGTTAATTTTTTGTAAATTATTTTCGGTCCTCCAGTGCTAAAGAAAAGGTAGGGGTTTCAGCACTTTGGATGCATTTTTCTCCGTTCCACTTTTCGGCATACATTTCACTTTAAGAAAACTTGTTTTCCTATTACACAATCGAGGATTATTCGTAAGTGATTTTCTGGGGCAGAATTTTATGAGGAACATGCCTGGCTGGTTAGAGAGAGATAAAAAAAAAAAATTTTAATCTTATGGAAAGCAATGCAATATAGCGAAATAACTAGCTGGGTCTGTGCTATGGGGTATAACTCGTCTATATTACACATAGAAATCAATTTTTTTTTATTTTAAAACAATAGTTTCCCTAAGCGAACACACTGACTTCCATATTGTAACATTCGTAACAAGTTTCAAAATTGACATAGGACAATGAAATTTGGCAGGGATGGTTCTACCACTCATATAAACTTCCACTGCAAATTTGATTGAAATCAAACAGTCGGTACAGAAGTTACATTTTCTGGGTAGTGTTCCCCCTTAATGTTAGGACGCACACAAACATTTAGGAAGATGGGAAGTGTTAGGAGTGTCGGATGTGCAACGCCGAGCATGATAGTTCTGTGATTAGTTTTATGCAGATACATGAAAACCGCAAAATAGCACTGATTAAAAAGCAATATTTTATTTTGCCACAAACTACTTGTGAGCCGAAAACAGGATTGTTATAATTGTGAGGAGTGCTTTAAACTAATTGTCAGTTAATGTTTCAACTACCTTGTTGCATGACTGGAAAGGTCAAATGAAAATCACGTCATCCAGAATGTGACGCATAACTTTTTTACGCAGTGGACCGTGGACAAACGCACAGTTACCATTTCGCCTATTCCACACCTCGCTTTGACTGCTGGTTGTACTACACTGTACGATGGTAACCGCACGGTGTCCATTTGCAATCCATGGCCCTGTCGCGTTCTCGCGCTTGTGCAGACATTTGCCGAACTTTGCCGAATCTTAAGTTCGGCAGATTCGGTCCATCACTAGCAAAAACTGTGGGCATACGAAACGTAAGCACGGACATGGCCACTTCCCGCATTTCTTGAGCTGTTTGTGGGTATAGGTGTTCAATGCTCGCAAGAGTGTGTCAAAGCATCCGAGGACTTCTATTAACAAGTCTGGCACTTTCAGATACATAGGGTAAGGCATAAATTGCGCTTTCAATTTTATCTACCAAAACTACAAAACCGTTTTCAGTGTGAGTTCTATACCCATGATATAACACTTGGCGGAGCTTTTGCCGCATACTCAATGTCTCGTTGACTACGGGCATTGCAGAATGCCGAGTAAGCCTCTGAGGCGTCCGCTGTAAGTCCTCGGGCTAAGACTGAAGACGGTGCATTTCTGTCCCGCTAGGTTCGTTGGACGGTAACGAGGTGGTTGTCGCATCCATGGCTTTGTTGCGAGAGATGTCTCGTATGCTCCACACAGGAGGTGTCCTCCGCTCCAAGGGGGGACGGGCCGCCCCTCGGAGGCGGGGACGACTCTGTGGGCTCCCTGGGGTCTGTGGGTCCACGACCGGGGGGTGGGGCCAAGCCCCAGTACCCGGACGTGCAGCAGGTCTTCGTGGGCAACCTGCCCCACTCGATCACGGAGGACCAAGTGCGAGAGCGCTTTGAGGAGTTTGGCCGCGTCCTCGAGTTCCGCATCAACCCCAAGCCCAGCAGCAAGATGACCTCTGGAGGGAAGACCGTGCCGGTGGGTGGACTAGGCGTTTATGTGTTTGTTCGATTGAAATGCCTTCGAAGTGAGAGTGGGCTTATGGATGGCAGTGACAAAATATGTACGTTCGTACGAGCACCCTTGAACAGTGTGGGATTCTAGTTTACTGCAAAGTCCTCGGTGAGGCAGATACCCAGTCCGTAACTCGTCGGTTGCAAAATGTGGGTTTCGACTTACCTTGCTGATCGCTGTGAGGCAACAGCCACTCCGTAGTCCGCTGCTATGGCGGCTACGGCTGGGTCCGTCGGTTGACTGTCGTTAGGCTTTGGTGGACGGGAGACCACACCAAACACAGGGATACCGTAGAACGTGTTTATTTGGTTTGCGCCATAAGCTTGCGCCCGTAGGCAGTACAAAAGGGAAATAAGGTTGGCGCTGCCTTGATTGACAGGATCACCAGGGGGGGGTCCGTGCTGGCGTAACTGGCAGGATCACGGAAAAGGGGCAGCCGTAAAACAACGATGAATGCTCGGTCGAGCGTAGCCCCCCTCTAACCAAGAGCCCCGGCCACAGGTGGTAACCGGCTTATGTAGCCTGTAGGGTTGTGCAAATATTCGAAATTTCGAATAGTAGTTTCGAATAATACACTATTCGATATTTGCTTCGAAAAAAACTTCACTAGTCACGTTTTTCGAAGTGTTGATTGCGGTGGGTTAGCCCCGTTGAGTGCGCTCCTTACCGAGCACCGGTGCACTGCGGAGAAGCAATACGTGCGGAAGCAAGCTCCGCGGGTGTTGCTTCTCCACATCACATTGGTGCTCGGTAAGAAGCGCACTCAACGGAGTAACCCACTGCGATAAACAGTTGAAAAAGTATGAATATCCCAGTTGCGTGCGTGGACAAAAACCATACATTCAAAGCGGGATGGTGCACAAGTGTCGGCTGTATATGAAAATAAATGGAAACTTTGTGAATGGTGTATACTGTAAAACTCGCTATTTTCGGGGCCCCTATTTTTCGCGAATCGGTCACAGAGGGCATATTGCAGCCACTAAATTTCGCGAATTCCAGAGACCTGCATTGAAATTCTTGAAGACCGAAATTTTTTGCGTGCCTTTAAGTTTTGCGGATTTTTCAATTCGCGATATTCGCGAAAATGAAGGGCTCGCGAACATTAAGGGTTTTATTGTATCTACATTGTAGTAAAAGTTTTAAAATTAAACTGACTGTTTTGCAAGAGTATATGTTGGGCAGAGATGCCCTTACAACCTGCGTTCATCATGCGCGAGTCATTCTTTTTTGACTCAAAGTTAAAAATAGAGTATTTAAGATTTGTAAATTCACTCAATTAGGTATAGTTGGCCATTTCCATTGGATTCATTTTATGTCGAACTTGTTGTTTACTTACCATCCCAAGACATCAGACCTTCTGAGGTCACAGTTCATAAATATAGATAGATTAAACTTGGCTCATAAATGAACAGGTGGAACAACCTTCACAAGCTTCGGTGGGGCTTTGTCTAAGCATTATGTTACGGTAGTGAAAGGCGTGGAAAAACTATTCGATATTCTATTCGAAAATATTTGACCAAAACCGCTATTCGCTTTGAATTCGCTCCAAACTCAAAAACCACTATTCGCACAAGACTAGTAGCCTGCGGGAAAAGGTTGCGCCCGGGGAGGCCGGTAAAAGGTCACTCGAAAACGTGACGCATGCATAATCACTCGCAAGGGTGTGCCGGTAGCGCATTCACCCAAAGTGGGCAAGAGAGAACCGGCCCCTTCGGAGAATTTGGCCTCGTGGTTCCTTGTTACAGGGAGGCCGACGCCATTGGTGACGACGACTCTCACGGCCTGCTTGAAGCTAGGCCTAGGTAGGGATAGAGGGAACCCCATGGTTCCTAAATGGAGCAATGTAACCTTGGCGATCGAAGCGGGGAAGCGGCTCCAGTGATCAACATTTGAAGTACAAAAAGGTTGTGGAAAAGATTACGTTTTATGATTGAGAATGCTGACCTTACAACTGCGGCTAATACGAGAAGAGTAGCAGGATGGCAGATTCGTGACAGAGTATGGTGTTTTGGGGGAATATTTTATGTAAAAGAAAAACAAAGGATTTTAGAATTGTGCATTAGAGATGGCAGTCCTAAAGACATCAGAATAAGTTTGGAGAACTCGGCCAGTTGGTTGACGTTATACATGATGGGGAAAACAGCTCAGAAAACACTGACTACGAAGAGGAACAAACACGACAGGACAATGCTGTACTTGCAACTGAAGAATTTTAATAAAGGAAACAAAGACAGAAAAACCATACACAGTATCTTAAGAGATTGCACAAAACCAAAGGACCACTCTCGCCAACCGTGAAGCGTGTCAATAAACTACCCATTCACTACGTGACTCATGTTTTGCCGCAGGAAGGAAATTTCTTTGGCTGACAGCGCCAACGACGGTTCACTAACACATGAATGACCATGACACAGAATGTAGAAGGCTTCAATGATCTCTTTCGTCACCCTATCCTTGTGCGCTCCCAGAACGGTGACTCTGCCAAAGTCAGGCAGACACTGGCAATCTCTGCAATGAACGGGCAAAAGTCCCCCAACCATAGCTCCGAGCGAATATGAGTGCTCACGTAATCTGTCATTCAGACATCTTCCCGTTTGCCTCACGTAGCACCTGTTACACGACAAAGGAATTTTATATGCCACACACGAAACACAAGGGACGAAGGGTTTTCTGTGCGCCTTGGTTCACTTCGCGCTGGAATGACCAACTACCCCCGCACTAATCCTAGAACATATCTGGCCTATATTTTGGGGCGTCGAAAACACTACTGGAATTCCATATCTGCCGCCAACTTGTTTCAGGTTATGGGAAACGCGGTGGAGGTAGGGGACCACTACCACACGCCTCTTTTCCCTTTCCGGCCTCGACCTCTCCGCCCCCTTAGCTTTCTTAAGAAGTGAACTGGCTACTTCCGCGAAGAGTGTCGACGGGAATTTCGACTCCTTCAATCTACTGATTTGTTTTTTATAACTGTCGGTCATCTTCTGGGCACATGATTTTTTGAGTGCCGACCCAAGGCATGACACCGCTATGGACCATTTAACCACCTTTGAATAGGAAGATTTGAAATCCAGTATCGCCTTTTTGGAGCGCGGGCAAAACGACCAACATATAGTGTTATCACCCAGGTACATCGTCAAATCAAGAAACTGTAGAGCCCCTTCCTTTGGCTCTTCACACGTAAATCTCAGCCCCCCACCACACTTCTCAAATGCGTCTAAAACTAAACACCGCGTATTGTCTTCTTCTACTCCCTCATACAAAACCAAAAAATCATCTACATATCGAAACACCCTTTTTACAGTCGACGCCCCCAAAGCACACGCCACAGCCCTATCAACCCCGGATAGGTAAATGTCGCTCAAAATTGGAGCAACACAGGACCCGATACACACTCCTTGCTTTTGTAGGAAAAAAGAATTGTTCTAGCCTACAACCATGGAATGCAGATAAAACTGCAATATCTCTAAGAAGTCTTCCATAGCCAGTCCACTGGAGTTTCTAAATCCCAGTTCCCCGTTTGTTTCAATACAGTCTCTAACAGAGGCAAGCAACTGGTCCTGACGTAGCGAATAAAATAAATCCTCAACATCAACGCTAAAGGCCGACCATTTCTTGGCCTCATTATCTTTTAAAAAATTGCACACCACCTCAGAGTTGGCCACCCTGAAAGGGTTCCCCTTGTCCAACGAAGCCAACTGTTTTTGAATAATCGTCGCCATCTGGCCGTTGCCACGTGCCCCTTTCAGTGACGATAGCCCTAAACGGGCACAAGTCATTATGCGTTTTGGCGCTAAAAAATATCTCGAGATGTAACCCTTCGGATTTCTTGATAAACCCCCCAACTGACTTAAGGCTAGGTCATCTCCATAGCTCTGGCCTTGGCCTTTTTTAACACCGCATCAACCTGCCTAAAGTTTTTGGAAATGGCCGCATTCGCTACGGGCTCTGTTACGGGCTCCTTGCGCGCGCTTGTAGCTTCGGCTGCGCTCACACAGAAGCTGAAACGAAGTATAGTTGAGTTGCACCAAACTCTGGATGTAGTGCGTGGTAAAGCCTCACCGTCCTTTGTGGAGCACGAAGCACTGCGCGACTGCGGTGTCTGCACTGCGGGTGTCGCTTCTCTGCATCGCGTCGGTGCATGCCATGGAGCACACTCAACTGGTCAACTCGCCATGATCAGATCGTGACTTCGCCAGCACATCGAAAATGAATCGGCATTTTTTTAGCGAATATCAGATACCGCAACAGTTAAACCTGCATATAACAAAATTGATAAAAGTTCGCAATAATTCGTTATATGGAGGATTTCTTTACATGCAGTTTTTCGGGAAAAACTTGTAAAGGACACGTGGAAAGAAAGCGGAAATTAAAAATCTGCGTGGGCAAACTCATCACGTCATTTATTTAGTGAAAAAAAAGTCTGTTAGCTTGCCTTGTGTCTTTCGCGCGTGCGAAGGCAGCACGCAGTGCTCAAAGGACACCAAAGCGTTGTCGTCGTACTGGGAGCCGGCGACCCGGCGTAATACATCGATGGCATCCAAGACCTCCCTCGCGATATGCACCAAAGGTTGCTCGCCTTTGGTGGCAATTGGATAAGAATATATCTGCATTTTAGGTACAGTCGCCGACCGATTATTCGGACTTCGCAGGGACCGAAAAATCGTCCGAATAATAGAGCAGTCTGAAAAATCAGCAGATTGAAAAACTTGCCTTTATTATTTCCAAGTGGGCTTAAAAGAGCTGTAAATAGTGCCTTGTTTCACGTTACTCCTCCGTTTCCTTTCGGCAACTTTCTGTTAGCTTGAGAATCGCTGCCTTCTTTTCTAGCGTTATGGTTGAGTACTTTCTGCGCTTCATGACGACGCATTGCGGCGGCAGAAGAAGAGATGGGGCCATGATGTCAAGGGAGCGTTGTGTGAACGAGACAAGAGTTGCAAAACCACGAGCACAAAATGTCGACTGGTGACGCGAAGAAAAAAGGTAAAAACAAAATGATGATGATGATGTCGTGCAGCTAAATTGGAAAAAAAAGGGCTAGCATAGCGTCACCTAGTGGTAGGACTCGGGAGTACTCAAGTAGCGCCAGTAGCAATGCCGAACCAAGCCAATCCATTTGCAGCCAACATAGAATTCAAAATGGCCGCTTCTCGATGGTGTTTTCCGCTGATCGCTCACGACGATTTTGTCAAAATAATCGAACTTTCGGACTTCAAGCTGTCCGTAACATTGGTCGTCAATGTAGACTATTTCTATGGGGTAAGTCACGGTTCCGCCTTTACGTCCGAAATATCGAACAAATCTGAATTATAAGAGTCCGAAAAAAAAAAAACATGGAGATTGCGCCGGAGCGAGTTCATTAAATCAAGGTTATCCAGTACGAGCGCTTCGTAGCATGGAGTTCACAAATACGAGCGCTTCTATGAAGATCACGTCGGGGAATTGAAAAAGTTTGTTAAATAGAGGATTTTGTTGTATACAGGTTCGTTACATCCAGGTTTAACTGTATTTGAAGCTGCTGCCTGAAAGACAACTCTATAATCTGAACTAAAACATTCCACAACAGTAAGAGTCGTTAGATGCTGCTGCAGATACCTTAAAAGAAGTGCAGGCTGATAAAACTAAGTATCCTGTACCATCATAACTCAATGTGACATATTTATTGTATTTTTTATCTGACAAGCAGATAAACTTTTATTTTAAAAAGTTTTTTTTTTTTTACTTTGTTGAATTTTATATATCCTGGCTTAACAAGGTGTCAGGCGCTGTGTTTCAATAATAGAGATAGGTGTTATATAGCAATGGAGCATTATTTAATTTTCAAGTAATATGCCAACATATGCCAGACACTGTTCCAAAAGGGCCACTACCTGCTCGAAAACATTTTGCCTGCTACAAGGCCTGCTCCAAAAGGTCAAATGGCACTTCCATCACTGCCACAGAAGGACAATCTCAGAATGGACTTCATGCCCCTTTAAAGGGCACCTCCACTCAGTTCCGAAGATTTCGGGATGGTAAGTGATTTCGCATTGAAAAACCCTAGTAAAATACACTACGTCATTTGTTTCGTGACAAATGGGATATATATTTTTTAATCTAATTTTTGAGCACTAGCAAATATTGAAACTTCGGCTCCGTCCGCCAGCATTGGCCTTGGGCCGTCAAGAACATGGTTATCACGTGGTACGGGATGTCGCGTGATCTTTTACGCAACGATAGCTGGAATTGGGGCAGGCGTGTTACAGGTGCAATCGTCGTCTACATCACACTCTTCACTACGTTTTGCTGTCTGTGACATTCTTGGGGCGTCTGCATAACTGCAGCATAAGTCTGCGCACGTGTCCGTAGTGTGGACAAAACTCTGAGAGACAATAATCCCAAACAGTGAGACGACGACAGCGGTTGTGACGCGGGGGACGCGGGACGGCACCCAATAAGTGTGCTGCGCAGGCGCATTACGCCAGTCATGTTGACACCACTGAGCACCGAGAGGAAACGTAGCTGACATCACCCGTTACGCCTGCCCGGAGAAGTAAAAACGAGCAAAAGGGGTCAATGGTGATGCATACCTGCCAACTCTTCCGAATTTTTCATAAAATGTATGAATTGGGACTAATTTTACGAATCTTGCTTCAAATCTTACGAAAAACATATATATATATATATTTTTTAATTTTTTTTGTTTTTGTAACTCCGTTGTTGGCGGTATCTTGCACCGCCACAAGAGGGCGATAGGTACCGTCCACAGCAGCGTCGTGGTTTTTACTATCCGTCTATCCAGTGGCCACGGATCGAAAACCAATCCAAAGCTCAAAGCTTTTGTTTGTGTGTTTGGCAGTGCACGGGTGCACGTTGGTTCGGCGTGTTCAGACGTTGTTGGGCCTCGTTGTTTCGGCCAGTTTGAGGCGAGAAGTACGGCGTCTGTGTTTGTTGCACGTGTAACTG
Source organism: Ixodes scapularis (assembly GCF_016920785.2). Taxonomy (NCBI): domain Eukaryota; kingdom Metazoa; phylum Arthropoda; class Arachnida; order Ixodida; family Ixodidae; genus Ixodes; species Ixodes scapularis. The sequence goes on from NW_024609868.1 coordinate 65,430,053, forward strand.
TAGCATTCTCCTGGTCACTGTGGCTTTGCGGCGCAATGCCGAACCCGAAACCTCAAAAACCTTCAGGTGTTCCTGAAGTCCTACACGTCAAAATTTCCGTGCTTCGTGCCGCCCAAAAAGCAAGAGAAGTTTGGATTGTGTAGCACGTGCACGTGTGATGTAAGCATTTCGCACGCTGGCCAGGCTGTCGTTAAGCTGCACATCGCTTCGCGTAACCTTCCCCCCCCCCCCCCCCCCCCCGCCGCAGCCGCGTGACTTTTACGAATTTGAAAGTCCACAGGTTGGCAGGTATGGTGATGACGTCTAGCTCAATGTTGGCTTCGCCCACGCCGTAGCCTTGACTGCGCTGTTGGCTGCTTCGTAATTCGCCCGCTCGAGTCGGCCGATTTCGGCAAGTTGCAAAGTTTGCCGAGCTTGCCGACACATTTAGACAGAACTACGTCGTAATACATTTGATGTGTGACCATCCTAGGTGATACTGAAGAAGACTGCATTGTTTTTTTCAAGAACAAAAATGAAGCGGAGTTACCCTTTAAGATCGGGGGTGCACAACTCAATGACGCGGGTCAAAGACATGTTTATTGAAACTGCGCGGGTTTTCAATATCTAGCAGACAGGTTTTCAATATCTGGCATCATGGCGCTGGTGGCCGCCTTGAGCACATCTCGCAGTGTTGTCTCCACGAGTCTCCACCCCAGCTTTAAGATGGGGGGGTTTTTATGTGCCAAACCAACGACGGGCATCTGGCCCAGCTTTAAGATGAACCGCAGCGGATGCTACGCGCCAGAATGGCTAATGCGGCGCTTCACTCGGACCACGTGACTCCAAGCTTAATGTTTTAGTTCCACCTAACCAGGCCATTTGACACGCTCCTGGCTACGAAAGAGCTCTGGTGGCTCTTAGCGTCTGTCGTGGTCAGTCGTGTGGTGAAACGGAGTGTAGTTCACTTTAGTGTCGCATTAGCTGTGACAAGAAGAAAGAACTTTGTTGTGCTATGCCTTGAATTTCTGGGACTTCACTTGTAAACTGAGCGACGTTAACCTATTTATCTCTTCTTTTTTTTTTCCAGAATTGCGGTTTCGTCATATTTGACAGTGCGGAAGCAGCCCAGGCAGTTCTGAAAAACACGGTAAGTTTATTCTCATTGGCCCGCTTAGATTGATTGGCCTCTCTCTGTGGTTCACCATTGGTTTGGTGAGGGTGTCGGGAAGTTTCTTCCCGAAGCATAAATTCCATTAGAAACGAGTAAGGGTGGGTGTTGCGTGATCAGAGCATCGTTGCTGTGATGCGTCGTGTAAACTATTGCAGTGCATCTTCAGATGGTTGTGTTCTTAAAGGTTAAATGTTTTCTGATGGCGTGCACTTGTGTAAAATACAGAGCGAGCACCTGCACATATTGGGGGATTGATTGAGGAAAACTGAGGGATGGGCTTCTTGTTAGGTCGAAGAATGAAAATGCAGGTGTACACGGTCGAGCGGTTCCCTGCTCGGTCCGATCGCCGAACACGGAAAGGTCGTTAGCAGAGTTAGCCGAGCACGGCAAAGTGTTAAAACTAAACTTTTATTGTGTCTTTCACGTACGAAACCACGGCACTCGACGCGGTTTTCGCATCTGTGACACTCTGCACAAAAACCGAGGAGACCGTGCCTAGGCCTTTGTGCTATTTGCGTTCTGCTTGTTGCCCGACGTTCGTCTGACTGATTGTGAAAGATTTGCGAGCGGCAGAAGGTGGGAGTTCTTGTCATGGCCATCCTTCGACTTGCAAATGTCACGAGAGCTCCTACAGTAATACCTCGTCTTACGAAATCTATTTGTTTAAATTATTGCTTTTTTCGAAGTTTAGTGTGGTCCTGACAGAAATGGACACATTTTTAACTGGATTATTCAGTGTATCGGCAGCCGACCATGCTTATTACAAAGGTCGCGGTGCCATAAGCATGGAAGCGTACACGGAGGCACACGGGAGACCCTTGCGTTCTCTCCCCCTTCTCCACCGAGGCAAACGGCAAGCCAGGAAAGCGGATTAAATGGTTGATGGAGGGCAGTGCGCAAAGCTGACAGAGTGCGCATAGCTGGCAGAGCGCTGCTTCTGATGCCGATGCACCGACGCGTGAAGGGATCAGCGTCTTGAGTTCCGACACTACTTATGGCGCCCGCGGCCGACGCTGCCCCGACTCCTGTTGGAATCGGGTCAAGATGGAGGAGCCCAGAGGCAATCATCCCTTCAGGAGCCCTGGATGCACGCACCTGTGGCGTACTAGATGCGCAAGTGCGTCGTATCCTGGAGGATTGGGATTTTACTGAAAGTCACTTCAGGTTGAGAAAAGTGGCCGGCCCAAGTCTGAAACCGCCAAAGAATTCTACATTCCGCCATTGGTTGTTCGACACTGTCCACCATTTTGCAGAACAAGCAACGGATATTGGACGGGTTTGAGGTTTTGCATGCAGTAGAAAGCGTGCCAGCAACCCGGAGCCGAAAGATCGCCAACTGTTTCGTTCACGTCGTATTTTCTCTCTCGTGAGCATGCTTCCCGAGCCGGCGCACGATTTCCATAGCTGCAACAACCTCCACAGGAGTGTGTGAAAACGTATTGGCAAAGCCACTGAGGATAACTTTGATTCGTTCACGCTTGCGATGCAAACTTTCTCGTTGTTGCTCCTGCCACGGATGCTGCGATCGTAGACCTTGCGTGCGGCCAGGGTAAACACGAAGCGACGTTGGTGAGGCACCTCAAGAAACGCCGACGACTGTGGATACTCGAAACATTTTACGGTTGCTTCGAAACAAAGTGGAGTGCAGCGACGATGACAGTGTCCTTGTGATGCCTAGAGCAGTTCAAGGATAATTAATGCCCAGATGTTCATAACCAAGGTTTGTCTGACTAAATATACAGTCAGAGTGTTCCGCAGTGTTCCCGTGCACCTTCAAGGCTGCTGTCAATGTGTTTTTTTTTTTGGCTCCATCGCTTTTATTAAATTACCGCTTATACGGAATTTCTTTGCCATCCCGTTGACTTCGTTATAGTGAGAGATTACTGTACTTATACCTCGCATGCCACCCTGGTGGCCCCAAAGAAACCTTTTGACCCAGAGGTGCCCATTTGGTGGGTTTTCATACTGGCTGACATGCTCGCAGTCGAATCGACGCTTTCAATGCGAAACATTCTTTGGCTAGGTGTTTGCCATTTCGTGAAGCCCAGAAGCAACGCCCGGACAAAAACATGGCCACGATGCTTGACACAGATTGGTTGACGGGTGGGAGAGAAGCGAGATGCTCGACGCCGATTGGTTGATGGGGAGGTTGCGCGACTGGAGGGGTGGGCAAGGAGGAGCTCGACCACCTGTGCACACAGAGAGGGGAGCTCGAGAGTATTTATGTCGATCGAGGTGATCTTTGCCTCCTTGCTAGGGCGGACCAGACACCCTCCTTCATTTCTAGGAAGCTCCCGAAATTGTGAGCGAGTTTCAATGCTTAGGTTAATTCGGTCGTTTGAATTGTAACAGCGACTGTCCCGAAAAAGTTTAGGCAATTTTCCTGCAACATCCGCAAGAACAAGTTTCCAGTTTTGTCGCGGTCAATATTATAGTTTTCGCGGGGTGCGCAGCGTATCGATGCCGGTCCCCTCGTGTCTTGTCCGCTGACGAGTTTTCCCGTTTCTCACGCAGCCGATCCACATCAACGACACCCGGGTGAACGTGGAGGAGAAGAAGACGAAGCAGAAGCTGGCCACGGAGGGCCGGCCCCCCTTCTCCTCTGGGGGCGGGTCTTCCCGGGGAGGCGGAGTCATGCAGAGGGGTGGGCCCGGTGGGGGCAGGGGCAACGGTCGTGGAGGCGCTTTTCCTCGCGGCAACCGCCCCGGCGGGCTGGGGCTCAGGCACTGAGGAGCGGTGCCTTGACGAGGAGCCCTCCCTCGGTGGACGGACCCTGCCTTCTAAACACAGCGTGGCTTCCTGCCCCCGACTGAACCCCAGAGAGCGGGTGTCTTGTCCGCACTCTTTGCACTAGGCCCTCTCCCGTTAACACCTTTCTCCCGACATTTTTTTTTTTTTTTTTTTTTAATGTATGTTGACGAGTTTATTACGTTCCTCGGGAGTTTAGGGTAATGAAGCTGCCTCGTTTATTACCGTCGCAAAGGCTGTGCCTTCTGCTTCTGATGTTTTTTTTTCTTTGTTAGGAATTTTTTGTGCGCATATTGCCAAACTTTTTTGTGCCCCGCATTTTTTTTCTTCCTTGGGGTTTTGGAACTGTAGTAGGATTTGTTTTTGTTTTGAGGGAAGGTGCAATGCATGGAAGGAGAAGACACTTTGCTGCTGTTTACAGCGGGAGGCAGGAGCCTTCAAGGAACGGAAACTAAGCATAAAAGTGACGATTAAGACAGAAAAAAAAGCACACCTGCGATTCGCAGCCAAGGAAGGATGACTTTTGGAAATGGAAGCTTTCCTTGCCGGTCATTCAACTGTCCCCTTTCCCCTTCCCCTGCTTTTTTTTTTTTTTTTTTTTGGTATTTGAATTTTTTTGTGAGCATGTCTGGCTTGTGTAAATGTTTAAGGTTTTTTTTTTCTTTGTAAGAAAACGGAAATACCAAAAAAAGTTTTGGCGCCGAAAATAGGCTTCTCTCCCTCCCTGTCGTTTTTTTTTTTTTTTCCTCAAACTTTTTTTTGGCGTTTTCTCTTGAGACATTTATTTATTTGTGGGCCTTCTGTACATACCGAGTGATGCCTTGGCCTTAGAGAAAAGGGAGGGGGAGCATTGGGTGTATTTAGCAGCGTCACCTCGAGGTGGAAAGTGTAGCTTTTGCCTGGGTTCACTTCCCGTGTACAGACCTCCGAGGCGAAAATTGCCCAAAGCAGTTTTCCTCTCTCCCCCACTTTGCCTTTGAGCGTCACACGGCAAACAAGACGGCAGTGGGAGTTTTGCAACCTTGTATATAAAGAGAAATTCAGAGAACTGCAGAGCAGAACCTGATGCAGCGTTTCTGTGTCCAATTTCAGTTTTTTTTTCTTGCAAGTTTACGCTTGACCAAGCAAATGACTGTCTACGCAGCAGTGATGTCTTTTTTTTTTCTTTTTTCTTTTTCCTCCCGCAATTCATCGTCATCCGCTGTTTTTATATAATGGTGAAATCATTAACCCATAGCCGTAACTTAAGAGAAAACGCCCATCTAGTGAATGAAAAAAAAAAAAATAAAGATGGAGCAAGGTGTCTTTCTGACCTTGTGGCTTGGACAAATGGTCTGGTTGTGCTTTGTGTTTATTATGTGTAGGAAAAGAAAACAAAAAACAACTAAGCATGCATCTCTTTTAGGTTTTGATACTCCAATGCTGATGTTTCATTTGGATGTGTAGTCAGGCAGACACACTAGCTTACACTGCTTTCAGGAGTGCACATGTCTGAGGTTGCATTATTTAACGACAGTATTGTTAAACAATAGCATATACCATTGATTTCATTTGTGTTTCGATCACCATGCGAGATGCTCTGCGTCTGGCATGCAAACAAAATTCAGGGCTAGTAGAAAGTTTTAGAATAGCGCACACTATGCAGAAGTTTTAAAATGGCGTTTCTCTGCTGCGATGCAAACACCTCAAGCATCTTGCGTTTGTGACACCGCCAAGATGGTTACAATTTTTATTCCACACAGAAAATGCTGCAACTTGGGAAAAAAACATCTTGGCCCACAACATTTTAGATTTGTTTTAAGAAGAGAATCTGACGCAGATGGTTGTATCCGCTTCCGTCAGCTCAGGAAGAAGTCTCGTGTGCTGATCCTTGCACACTACCTTCGCCAAGAAACGTTCGCGCGTCGCAAACAGCGAGTTTCCGGCGATCGTTGCCCACCTTGCTGGGTCTTCCGAACCGTTTGTAACGTGCACTCCTGTATAGACCTTTTTCACAAGGGTGCCGCCACCTTGAAATATCGTCACTTTGGGCGAAAACATTGCTTTGTTGTCGCCACACCAATAGAATGTGTTCGGAAGATAAGCGCAACAGTCGCCCATTCTCGTTTTGTCTTCCCCTTATTTTTTTATTATTTGCAGGTTGAAACGTTTTAATATTTTTTCGTCGCCCATACCGGATATGCCTACTTGGCAGTCGGGGGCGAGAGTAAGCGGAAAAGGTCTTTAAAGTTGCATTGTCGTACTGTCTTGACAATCGCGGTTGCAAAGATGCCGCTGAGGTCGTGCTCACGACCACCAAAGCAGCTGCAGTCCCGAGAGCTGCCATATTCCAACTGCTCGTCTTGGCTTTAGTCAACTTCTCGAGCATCTAGAATTTCCCTGCAAAGACTTTGCAGGTGCATGCAATTTCCTAAAAAATAACTCACTCAAAACACTTAACATTTTGAGTGCACTATTTTTGAGTGAGCAGTGGTGACGATGCTATTGCAGACACTGTTCAGCTGGTGTTCAAGTAATCTGTTCTATAACTTCCAAGCATGCAAGTTGGGAGAAAGTATACTTGCATGCTTTGGGTTGTCAACTTGGGGGGGGGGGGGGTCAATGTTTTTCCTGTCCCCCATTCAAAATCGCTCAAAGTTCTCGGCCATGGCCCAGACATTTTATTTGCCAAAATAAAATAGATAAAATAATTGCTTTTTGGGGGAAGGCTCTGCATACCAGATAGGGTTTGTGGATCCACTTTGCACACATGCGGCTTTCTATTGCTCTAGTTGCGGGTCCTGGTGCAACAAGCATCAAAGATCTTGTCAACCATTTTCTTCCTTGAAATTGAGTTTTACTGTGGTTCAACTTTTTCATCCTCCGAGGGAACTTGACACCCCAATAGCTTGTGTTGGGGCATCTCTTTGCACTGGAATACATGTCTTAAAGGAATTACTTCCACGAAATTTGAAATATACCTGTTTTGTTCAGAAATGGGCTGAATATGATCCGCTATTTCTGTAAATGACAATCGCACGCTTGTATTTTGAGCCTGATGGCTGCACTTTTCGTTATGAACGGCCCACTCTAGCAAGTGCTCGCAGAGCGGCCAGTGGAGAGCATGTGACATCCAGCACTATCTTGACCTAGATTGTCTTGGTATGAGCGAAGCTGCGGCGAGGCTGACATCAACGGGATGTCCTGGCCGTTCCAGCCACCGAAGAGGATGTTGCACGCCAGCGATCAACTAACCACAAAGCTCCTTTTCTATGAATTTTGAGTGACTGGTTAATCTTCTATAATCTTGTAGACAGTAGAGTTTCTGTGGGAGGGGAGTCCCTACTCCCCTTTTTCTCATGGTGACCGGGGAGCTGGCGGGATGACGCCGGGTTCAAAGCATGTATAGTTCTAAGCAAGATGGTTATCATTACCTGTCGAGGCTCCTAGACTGGCAGTACGAACAAGGCTTTAGCAACATCCTCCAGGTGCCCTTTGCTAATTGCTTATTCCGCTTTAAAATTCCTTTTGTCTTTTTCAACAAGATTGGTGTGTCTGATGAGATACTGCTCCGTTGAACACATATAGACCAAAAAATTCGCCGAAATTTTGTAGTATCCCTCTAGCACCCATGCTTAGTTTTGTGCATAATTTACAATGTCATGCGAGCTACTGGCATGAGCGCCTCGCATGCATTTGTATGAGAGCACAAGTGAGTCTCGTGCTGTCACTGTGGCTTCGACAGCATCGTATACTATACAAAATGGATTATAGTCTGCAGAATTATAGACTAACCGTTTACACTTGGAGTGGGTCATATTGGCAATCTGGGAACCCCACTGCAACAAGCTGCACTCTATTCACAATGCAGGATATATAATGCAGGGCAGTTCGAGAGTGACCATACTTGACTAGCATAGAGATGTTTTGAGTTGTGTGCATATTCTTGGCTGTATTCGGCATAACTGCATTGAAAAGTCCACATGTGCGCAAGTGAGAGCAAGGTTCAATATTTTTGTCGGCGAATTGGACAAGAAATGTAACCCTAGAGGTATACTTCTGCAGTTAGTCTTCGACTGACGCGTTGCAGCAGTTGGCCAACGCATGTGCATCGCACGAATCTGGTTTCTGTGCATGTGCTGTGCCCTCACCAGGTATGGGCAAATGCTGGCGCAAACTGTGTGTTCGTCTGTGGAAAACCTGGTGGCGGACAAATTTTTGGAGGAATTTTGTGACTTGTACACCGGGTGTTTCTGCAAATACTCAATTCCTAAACTAAAATGATAGGGGAAACAACGAACTGGAAACACCAGCTACAGCAGATGTCGGAATTACAAGAACCACTTAAGAAAACACCCAATATGTACTAATTAACTCTTATTAGTGAAAATAAACATGCACAGAAACTAAGGGAAAGGAGGAGGGCAGGGGGAGTTCAGATAGCTGAGCTCCAACTCTAATGATTAGTGAATAGATGCAAAGCTAGCTGCTTTTGTCTATTCAGCAATTGAATGTGTTCAGAGTAGAGACAGGCAGCTAGCTTTGCACCTACCCACTAATTCCCAGCTGGAGCTTGCCTCCTCCAGATTCTACCTGTATATGGTTCCAATAAGAAATGTGCTGAGCACCATCAAAAACCACAGTCTGTTATATTTGGATGAGATTTGCAGGTTTATGGAAGTGTGGAGGTGCCTTTTACTCGTGCAGCAGACTGAAGGCTGGCGATGCGAAAACGTGAATAAGAAAATCGTTTACGTCCTCGGCCTGCAGCATGAGCAGGAACTTTAGGGCACCCACACACTTGCATCTGCTTTAAGTCTCCCTAAGATTGACCGATTTGGGGTTTTTGATGCAATGACAATCAGTTCATCGAACAGCGAAAGGCAGGACCTTTCGTTGAAAGGTTCCTGCATTCGTTTTGCAAACACCTTGCCACATTCCATCGAAAGAGTCTTCCTGTGCACGACGCCTCGGTCGCCGCCATCCTGACGATGGCTTAGCTTGCTGGACCTGTGCATGTGGCGGTTCAGACGAGGCCTGCTGCAAGCTATGGCCCGTGATTAAACTTTCCCCAAGCGTCTAGGATTGGGGCTCGTCAACGTTTTTGTCCTACTGGAGCCGCCCGGGTGAGTGCTGTGGCTTCAGCATGTTCCCAGGAAACAAAATTAATCCAATCCAAGCATATTAGTACAATAAATAGTTTGCCAACGAAACATTGCAGAGAGCATTCACAAAAAGTGCATCCATGAAAAGTTGCACGAAACGTGTTTTGACAAAACTATGAAAACAACTTTATGATCATTGATGGTCATCAAGTTTCGAATTGGAACTATGTTTATTTTCCCCAATTTCAAAATCAAAGACCCAGACGTCCACTGTGTCGGCAATTTGTTCCCAAAAAGTATTTGCAGAAATGCTCGGTATGTATATCAAAACAGTATTGCCCTTAGGTTTGGGTCTTCTGTTGGGCCGACTTGCAGACTAAATCATTCTTGGCTTGGATGTTCTTAAATTCACAGCCCAGCATGCACATGTTTGAGCAAAGCACGGGCTACAAGCAGAAATGCTAAAGGTGGCACTGGTCGGAGGCCCCTTTCTGGAATGCTCCATTTTCCTCCCAGGGGCAAAGATATGAAGAATGAGGAGCTCGCAACCGTCGGAATGAGCAGCGAAAAATCCTGCAGCCTAGTGACGAATATTTGAAACAAGACCAGGTATTAAATGCACACTGCTGGAATCCGATATCTGGCACCTACCTGTATGAATGGTACGAAGATTGACATCCAGCCTACTTTCAGAAAATGTTGGCACTGTCCGAAGTAAATGTTCCTCTATGGACATAGGACATGCCCCTAAGCTTTGGGGTACATGTATAATGCGAATACATGTACAAGAAACCTTGCCAGGCAGGTTATGCTGTAAAACCCTTAATTTCTGTGGCTCCGATTTTTCGCTAATTGGGCAGCTAGGTAATTGCGTCCATTGAGTTTCACAAATTCTAAAGGCTGGAATTCGACTCTTCAAACAATAGAAACAATCACACTCACCGAAGTTAACAAATTTTAGAAGTCATGAGAATTGGGGGCTCGTAAATATGAAAGGTTTTTACAGTATTTAAACTTGAATTTAGAAATTGTATTTTATGAGCCTTGTTCCTAAACATACAGAAAGGAACAAGGCTCAAACATGTTGCAGCAAATGTTACGACCACAAGGCTGTCAAACTTCAAATTGCACTAAGTGCTACTACCTCTAGGGATTAAAAAATTGTTTTAAATCTGTCACTAACTCTATTGAATGCGGTACCTGTGTTAACAACGCTTGATGTTCTCACCCTGTTGGATGTGCTTGTAAGAGTTCAAGTACACTAGCCTGCACATCTGCCTCCCCAAATGGAATATTTCTCTGCAGGAGAGACTCGAGCACTCTTGCTTCCAACTCGGCTTGCTTGAACAATTCTGGCCAAAAAGTTCCAGCATGTTCTTTCAGTATGCTCTTTGGTGGCTCGCAGCTGTAGTGGGTCTCGTCGGCCATGTAACGAATGTTCGAGCTGTGCAGTCTTTTCCACAGCCTTTCGCAGATGAGGCATTCAAACTCCTCAACAAAGTTTGGCTTGTGAGGATCGTTGTTGGCACCCCATCTTCGATGGCGAAGGGCATTGAGTAAACGCTGGTTGGAGATCCTTTCATGGATCTTGTGGTCCAAGAAGCTCTCGTAGCGCATGTGATTTCTGTCTATCCTCCTAATGACCTCTGCCAGCTGTTTGGGTCCAGTGTAGTTTGAGATGAGGACGGCACTCTGAGAACCGTTGGGAAGCCAGTCTGCGACGGACGGGGAGCCGTGGTAAATTGGGACGGAGCCGACGATCAGAGGACGCCACAGCTTCTCCGTGATGTAGTCGTCACTTCCATAGTTTTCGACTGCCAGGTGGAATTTGTAACGGGCAAGCAGGTGCCAGAAACCTTTGTCGTCCATCGCATCCATTGCGTTAGTCATGCTGGAAGAGGTGGAGGGAGACACAGTAAACAGATTAGACATGCCCTGCAATGGTAAAAGGTTTTTGGCAAGATTTTTTTTTACTCGAACATGACCTGCCTGCGTCATGAAGTCTTTAAATCCACAAAGGTGGGCACTGGTGTGAGTAATTAACGGTTTTCAAACTTTGTGAAGCAGGCAGATTAAAGCCACCCAAAAACAGAAAAATTGCTAAGTGCACCTTTGAGCCGATGCTTTATCCTTTGGACCCAGTTTTTATACAGGCAGTTCTGCCAATGCACTTTTTTTATTTTTGTTCATTCAACATTTCTTGCAGGAGGTGTTTTGGTTTAATGAATATTCAGATTATCAAAAAAAAATCCGTTCAACAATGTCCCGTGCTGCTAAAACAGAAACAAAGAAAAAAAAAAGAAGAGACATAGTAAGGACCATATTTTTGTAGAACTTTTTCTCTGTTGCCAGTTACCGGATTGAAATTGAGCAGGTTTTAGCGAAAACCGCTTTTATTAGAGAAAAATGTGCAGCATGCGGCACAGCTTTCTGCCACCTGTCGAGTGTGGCATGACGTTATCGTTGGCATCTCCAAGCCAGCTGAAAGGCGATCAAGGGTCACTTGACATTGCCAATGACATTACTTTTGCTAGTTTTCCCCCTTCCTCCCCTCCTCTCGTGTGCTTGGTGGGCAGCAGGGGGTGGAGCCACAGCAAAACTTTGACTTGCAATTGCATCACTCATACCAAAAACAGTGCTGACCCTATTTTCTGCCAAACAAGTGTGTGCACTGCGGAAATTTACCGCGGGGGTTATATTTCTTGTTTAACTCATTGGTGTGACTTCTAGACCAACTATTTTCTGAAAGTTGCAGACCAGAAAATATGGTACATCCAAATTTACAACATTTTCTAACAAAAAAAAAAAACCCACTCAGCGCCCCTTCAAAGCCAGCTATAACCTTGCTGTCATCCAGCATGGACAAACACAGACACAGTTGCCATCTGTGTGTTCACTCTGATGGGGCAAAGACTCGTCAAGGCTAATGGTGAAAAGCGTTGCTTGTGTCTAAAAAAAATTCAGATCTCGAAGCATACTAAAATGAGTTGGTACACCTTAGATTTCCGATCCTCGCAGAATATATCGAGCCCGGTTCGACGGGCTTTGATATCATCCAGAGGTAAACAGCAGCGGGCTTCATTTGTTCCATAGTGTTACCTCTGGGCGTGCTCGCGCATCATGCAGTTTTAACAAAAAAATAAAGTGAGTTTAATTAAGAATTGTTCCATTCCACATCGTAAGAGCATTGCACGAAGGGACCAAAATGTCTTATTTGATTGGAAACTTTTCGTTGATCGCATCTCCAACTTTCTTGGACATCAACACCTCGGCGCATGCACCAAAATGAGAATTTCAACAACAAACATTGCAATGTTCCCCGGGAATATTTTAGACGTTGCTCGTAAGATATCAATAAGCAGTGATTAACCTTTTGGATGAGTATACAATTTTTATTTGACTGCTCTACAAAGTTTTTTTTTCTTTTGCATTGTGAATCCCACGGGTTACATTCACAAAATTGTTGATTTCTGCTTTTCTTCACAAAAGATTGCAATGTTCCCAAGGACTATAATTGCCTGAGTATTGTAGAATGTAAATTAATTAAAATTTTGATATTTCCTCGAAAACGTTTTATTCCACCAAATGTCCAAGAAAGTTGGCCATGCATATGCCGTGGATTTTAAGTCCTGCGGTCGCCAGCTCAATCTCTGCTCAACGGGACGACAAAATCTCCTGCTAGTAGTGCACAGCTCTTGGGTACGATCTAAGGAAAGTCTGTTCTTTCCCAAAAGCAAAAAAGAGCTGCTTGCTCAACGGTGCGTCGAGCGATCGACACTGGGAACGGGCGCGCGTTTTACCTGCTGAAAGGCCGCGACAAGGAACATGACAGTTTGCTCTGAGCACTTTTAAAAAACACTACACATACTTGCTTTCGGGTAATTATAAAGGCAGATAAACAATGCTCGCAGGATTGCTATATGCATCTGTGTAAGCTAGCAGTTTGTGACAACTGCTTAAAACGGACAGTTTGCGAGGCAGGTCGTGACTGTAAATAACGGTACACAGGTGTAGTAGACAGTATATTCTGATATTTTTATAGAGCAATAAAAAAAACCTTATGATTACATCAATGGCATTAATATGCCATTTTAGCATGGCATTACCATATGATTCCGTGTGCAGGGCAACGCTCCTGTTGCACACTGAAAACTGTGCTTCAAAGGTGCAGCGCAACCTGCCGGCTGCAACGTCGCACTGTACGGTAGCCTGCGTTCATGCTAAACTAAAATGGCCCATTAGTAAGCAAGGTGTAGGTTAATATCGTGCTGCAATGCACTGAAACCGCGACGGCGTGTAACGAGTTGCAAGGCTTTGACACAGAAGCACCAATGCCAACACTGCTCTTCCGGAGCTTGACGGTAACCAGCGCACCAAAATATCTTCGTCATGCTCGAGAATCTTTCGACAAACACAATGACGCAGCCAGTACCCAAAACCCACTCCGCGACTTTTAAAAATTATTGGGAAACCGAGGTTTCTGCGCCTTTTAAACATGGACATGTTTGTTTTAGAGCGCAGCTCTTAGGGGCCCGTTTCCGGCTTAAGCGGCGTCGCCGTCGCCGTCAGCGTAACCGCGAGGTCACGTGACCCCCCTTAGGTCACGTGTCCCCCCCTCAGGTCACTTGACCCGCTTCAGATCACGTAACCCCCTGAGGCCACGTGACCCCCCTGAGGCCACGTGACCCCACTGAGGTCACGTGACCCCCAGGTCATGTGACCCCCTGAAGTCACATGACCCCCTCAGGTCACGTGTCCCCCCTCAGATCACGTGACCCCCTCAGGCCACGTGACCCCACTGAGGACACGTGACCCCACTGAGGCCACGTGACCCCCTTGGGGACACGTGACCCCCGAGGTCACGTGATCCCCCCTGACGTCACGCGAGCCCCCTTAGGTCACGTGATTTCAAGGAGTCACCTATCCCTCAGTACACTTCCATCTTCCTCCTCAAGAGCTGCACTCTAACCGGCGTTACAGGGAATTGTAAACGGCTTCCATTTTTTCCTAAGGACGTCAACACCTCCGTCACCTGTGACCTACTTCTGCCCCCGACTGCTTCGCATTTATAGCCAAATAAATTCCTTTAAATGCACCGACCGGCATCGGCTACGAGGCGCATGGAAAATCCTGGAAAATTTATCCCCAGTCTTTTTTGCCGGCTTGGAACTATTGCCTCGACATATATGGGGCATTGCAGTTGCGAACAGAATATTTTGAAGGCGTCTATGGTTTTGGCCATGAGGGATCGGTGACCAAGTGTGTTTGCGCACCACGTCTCTGAATGTGCGACGAAAGTCTGCGCGTAGAATACAGGGCTCCTAGGTTCAATTCCCACCCATGCCCGTTTCGGTCTAGATGAGCATCATACCGGCATCCGGTTGTGACGCACATTAAAGACCTCGGGCTGGCAGATGTACTGCACTGGCTAAATTTCTTGTCCATTGTGGAGAGACCACGCATGCCTTTTACAGCAGACCAACTTTCTGCTCTCTAAACATACACACATTTTTTTTTTTTTTTTTTTGTCAGTGTTGCAGTGCGACTTACCCTTCCGGAAGGTCCCTGTTGTGCACACACTTCCCATAGGAATCCACATCAATGTAGTTCATTAGCTCTGAAACAAACGCGTCTCTCTCGATGGGGGTGTTGCAGTCCGACTGCACGTAGGCGATGGGGGCAAGCCGGATTCGAGCTTGGTTCTTTTTGGAGGTTTCTTGGAAAAACTCTTTGCTGGTGAGGTCCTTCGCTCCACTCAAGTATTGAAGGGTAAGAGGAAGGTCAGAGTTTCTACTAAATGTTGCCGTGTGGTTGAACCAGTGCAGGACCTGCAGGCAAATGGTTAATCAGAGCTCAGTTGAAACTGACAGAAAAAAATGTATGTCAATCGAACGTGCATTTTACAAGGCAAATATCGCTTTTCTAAATACATTTTATAAAAAGTTTAACTTTTTAGCTTTAATAGCTTGCAAATAGTAGTCTACGTTCAATTGTTGCCTTGAGATTGGTGGCTGTATCCACAATGTAGAGGAACTTTTATTGCCTTCCAAGGTGCCTTAAAAAAAAAAAAAAAAATAGTGATAATGTGTTACACTCAGAACAATATTTGAGCAGATAAGTTGCATCAAAAATATTCAGTAGAGTTGAAAGGTTCGAACTCGAGGCTTGCCATGCGGTTCACTACAGTCAGAAATGATGCTGGAGACACCATACCTTCAGTGTTACTGTGAAACTATAATTTCCCTTCAGCGACAAGGCCCCATGTTGGTTTTTTTGTCTGCTGCAACTGGTTCTATTCATGGCTTGCACTGATTTTGTGTCGGCTGCTATTGTAATGGCCTTGCTGCCAAGATCATACCTTCCATGGCACATATTTTTGCACCACTGAATTTGTTTCTCTCGGCAAGAACACATATGAATGACCTCCAACATAATGCAATGATGTGTGCAAGCCATTTACCAGAACATACCTTTTGGCTTGAGAAAAGCGTTTTTGAAAAGGTCCAGTGGACGGGACGGCAGACAGAGATTCAAGCGGGTATTTGGTGCCAAACTCAAAAGGATGAACTGCTCCCTTGCTTCGAGCTTTCCTTCACTTGAGCTATGAGGTACCGTAGGTATCATTTAATGGCAGCTTTGTCATTCACATTTCTTTTAACCATGACTATGTAATTTGGTTCATGTCCTAGCAAGCACTCGGCCTTCAAAGTTTATCAATGCTAGGAATTCCTAACAACTATGAAGTCTGCATAAATTCTGCTCGACCAATCCAACTGGTTTGTCACAATTATATTCATTTTTATAAAGTGGCAGGCGAAGGGGACGGTTTGCTTTATATTTTTTTTTTTTTTGGTAATGGTAGTGAAATGACTGCTCACACTGGGCATGCAGAAAAGGAAGTTGTTCTTTGGCGATTCCTCATGAAGAAGTGCCCAATCATGGTTTGCCTTCCTTGGCAAGGGGAGGTCTCCAACTTCAAGCTCACTACCATAGAACACAATGGCCTAGAAGAGAAGCATGAACGACACATCAGTGCCCGTTTGCTCGAAGCACTAACCGCGGCTAAAGTTAGCCGCAGTACCTAGGAGAGGGATTTTGAAATCACGTGACTGGCTCGGTAGGGAGGATGCGGGGAAACATGGCGGCGCCCCAGCGAGTGAGCGCCGCTCGCTTTGGAAATAATGTCGTTGTAGCTGCAATATCGATCGCGTTAGTCAGCAACGAATGGTGCGGGAGGCGTTTTGCCTTACCTCAATTAAACCGCAAAGCATGGGCAATGACATCGGCGCATTTTTTAGATAGTGTTTCGATTCTGGACATTCCTAAGCCTAAATGAACGCGATAATTGTCGGCATGGCAACGTCTTTGGAAAGCGGATTGCCTTGACTCAATCGGCCGGGTATTGATAGCACACAAAAGCAGACAGCGTCCCAACAGACTTTCTTCTAAATTATCCAAGCATCGCGAGGAGAACGCTGGAAGTGTAATTCTACGGTCCACGCGCGCTGGCCTTCCTCTTATAAAAGATCGAAGTAAAAAATCATAATAAGGCTTTAACGAACGCGCGTGCAAGGCAAAATTTGTTTTATACTTTTTGCTGTAGAACGGTTACTACTGCAGACGCCAGCACGTGCGACGCGTGCAACTACAGTCGTAGCATGCACCTCGGTGTTTGGATAATTTAGAAAAAAGGTCTGTTGGGACGCTGTCTGCTTTTGTGTGCAATCAACAATTCGCTTTCCAAAGACGTTGCCATGCCGACAATTATCGCGTTCATTTAGGCTTAGGAATGCCCAGAATCGAAAGACTATCTAAAAAATGCGGCGATGTCATTGTCCATGCTTTGCGGTTTAAGTGAGGTAAAGCAAAGCGAAAGCCTCCTGCACCATTCGTTGCTGACTAACGCGCCCGATATTGCAGCTACAACGACATATTATTTCCAAAGCGAGGGGCGCTCACTCGCTGGGGCACCGCCATGTTTCCCCGCATCCTCCCTACCGAGCCAGTCACGTGGTTTCAAAATCCCTCTCCTAGGTACTGCGGCTAACTTTAGCCGCGGTTAGTGCTTCGAGCAAACGGGCCCAGGTTGGAAAAGTCTGTTACTCACAAGATATAAATATTGTACGAGACAAAATACTATACATAGCTCGCAAGCATCGCCATTGCTGGGTACCGATAGTTATTTCTAGTTACATGGATTCTTCGAACTACAACTTCTGCGGTCTGTAGCTAAAAGTACTACTGAAATGCTTGCGGCTTAAAAAGTACTGGCATTGCACAGACGTCACACGGAAGCTATGTATTGTTTGGATCAGACGTCCCTAGATGTCCGATCCTTTCCACACAGAAACATGTTCTCAGACTCGAATGAGCTCACATAAAGCCTTGTGTGGTTGAAGAAAGCTCTGTCTTCCGTGAAGAAACAAGACCGGTTGCTGCACGCCTTTGTGCGTCCAGGTTCCTTCGTAAAGGGAGTCCACCAGAGGATAACCGGGACTTTGATGTCTTCATGCTTGCCAGTATACCGATCTGGTGTCATGCAAAATGCAGCACTTAAAAAGGCGCTACTAAGAATTGCCGACAACACGGGACCAAGTTGCTCGCCTTGTTGAATCGACAGAGGGTGAGATGTCGATTCATCGTGTTCAGCGAGCGAGCACGGTCTCTTGTTGCCGGTGGTTAAAAGTCCGATCGCAGCCAACCCTGCGATCCGATGGAGCCGATCAAGTCGCGCCGAAAAGTGCATCGTCACGGCGCTCGTCGTCTTTGTGTTTTCCTACGCGTGATGGAAGAGACGCCGTGACGGTACACTTTTTGGCGCTGCTTGATTCGCGCCATCGGATTGTTGGCTGCTGTCCGACTCGATTGAAATGAAGTATAGACACTACGGCTTCACTATTTTAACCCAAGGACGAATCGACAAATGATGCGACATACGTCCACCGCCTTCGGGTTTCGACTTGTAGAGTTGTTCTCTTTCCCAGTCCTGTGGGGAGGCAAGTTCCGTCATGTTATGCGTCTGTCGTTTGACTCATTACGCATGCTCAACTTACGGTGAATAAGACGAATGACAAGCAGTACGAAAACACTAAGACGCTAACTAAAACGAAGCAGGCTCTAACTACGAAGCGTCGCGTATTACATGAAGCAGGACACACGGCAACCATTGCTTTACGCCCGAGTCGTCATGGTAACCCCGGAAGCGGAAACACGGCAATCACGCCCAGAGCAGGGCGCAGGTCACGTGGAACGACGCTGTTTCGCCAGTTTCGCTTCGCTACGAAGGTTGAATAAAACTAGGGGTGTCGCGAACCGGCCGCGGTTCGAGTTCGACCAGGTTCGACTTTTTCGAACTTTTAGTGGAAAGTTCGTCGAACCTTGTATTGAGGTTCGACTCGTGTGCGCATGCGCGACAGGCTGGCCAGTTGGCTTCGGATTGGAGGGTAATGGCTAAGAGATGAATTAAGTGTAGCGCTGATCGGCTATTTCAGTCGATACAGTAATAAAATTTAAGTTATTAACTTCGTCAGTGGATAGAATTAGTTTCTTTTAATTGCAGCTGTTCACACAATAAAATAACCCTTTGCATAAAAAAAAAAGTTTCCAAACCTAGACATGCTTGTATCAAGGTCTGGCCACACTGTCCACAAAGTCGAACCGGTCGAATCTGGTGAAAAGTTCGAAGGTTCGTCGAACCGGTTCGACCCAGTCGAACCCCGAAAGTTCGACCAAAAAATCTGGTTCGACAAAAGTTCGCGACACCCCTAAATAAAACTAGAGGTGTCGCGAACCGGCCGAGGTTCGAGTTCGACCTGGTTCGACTTTTTTGACCTTTTTATGGAAATTTCGACGAACCTTGTATTGAGGTTCGACTCGTGTCGCATGCGCGACAGGCTGGCCAGTTGGCTTCGGATTGGATGGTAATGGCTAATGAATGAATTAAGGGCACCGCTGGTTGGTTATTTCAGTTAATACAGTACAAACAAAAATTAAGTTATTAACGTCTTTAATGAATAGAAGTGGTTTCTTTTTTATTCCAACTGTTCATAAAATAAAATAACCATTTGCATAAAAATAAATTCTCCAAACCTAGACATGCATCTATCAAGGTCTGGCCACACTGTCCGCAAAGTCGAACCGGTCGAATCTGGGGAAAAGTTTCGAAGGTTCGTCGAACCGGTTCGACCCAGTCGAACCCCGCAAGTTCGACCAAAAAATCCGGTTCGACAAAAGTTCGCGACACCCCTTAATAAAACCATACCAACTAGGGGTGTCGCGAACCGGCCGCGGTTCGAGTTCGACCAGGTTCGACTTTTTCGAACGTTTAGTGAAAAGTTCGCCGAACCTTGTAATGAGGCTCGACTCGTGTGCGCATGCGCGTCAGGCTTGCTCGTTGGCTTCGGATTGGATGGTAATGGCTAAGAGATGAATTAAGTGCAGCGCTGATTGGCTATTTTAGTTAATACAGTACTAAAAGTTAAGTTATTAACTTCTTCAGTGATTAGATTTAGTTTCTTTTAATTGCAGCTGTTCACAAAATAAAATAACCCTTTGCATAAAAAAAAATTCTCCAAACCTAGACATGCTTGTGTCAAGGGCTGGCCACACTGTCCACAAAGTCGAACCGGTCGAATCTGGCGAAAAGTTCGAAGGTTCGTCAAACCGGTTAGACTCAGTCGAACCCCGAAAGTTCGACCAAAAAATCTGGTTCGACAAAACAAAAGTTCGCGACACCCCTAATACCAACATTACAAGCATCGGAAGAAACGTGTTCATCGAAACACAAACTGCAGGGAAGTAGCTCATTCACATTAACTGAAGAGCGTGTTGGTAACATTGACTGGCAACAGAAAGAATAAAACAAACTCGGGACGAGGGACGTCGAAAGAAATGTCCGTTGTCCCGAGTTTGTTTTATTCTTTCTGTTGCTAGCTCATTCTGTTGGGATTAGTTTAATGTCCTCGATGTCCCGTTTGGGTGATACTAGAGTCACTAAATGAGATTCTGTTCTCCGAAATTGTTCCGGGTGCCGCCGGGATTCGGACGAAATGTCCCCAGACGGAAAACAACCCTAAACGAAATGGTTCCAAGCGGAAGCCCCAATGGCAAACTCGGACAAAATGGTCACAAGCAAATTTTGAGACATAGTTTTGTTTGCACTTGCTGCAAAATGGACACAGAAAAAAAAAATGTTTTGCTGAATAGCGCTAGGGGTGTCGCGAACTTTTGTCGAACCAGATTTTTTGGTCGAACTTTCGGGGTTCGACTGGGTCGAACCGGGTCGACGAACCTTCGAACTTTTAACCAAATTCGACCGGTTCGACTTTGTGGACAGTGTGGCCAGACCTTGATACAAGCATGTCTAGGTTTGGAGAATTTTTTTTTATGCGAAGGGTTATTATTAAATTTACGAACAGTTGCAATTAAAGAGACCAATTATAATCACTGAAGAAGTTAATAACTTAATTGTTTTGCGCTGTATTAACTGATAGCGAGTTCGTTTCACGGCACTCGTGCCCACGCGTGCCCACTCGCAGCGTGGAACGGGTTCGTTTCGGCCGGCGCTCCACGAGTGGTTGCACTCTCCGAGTTCGTTTCAGCGCTGACACCCCACGCGTGCATGCACTCGCGGCACCGAGAAAATCGGGAGTGCGCCAAAATGCAATCCCGTCATGCCTCGCTCCGGCGGGGCCGGCGAGGAGCGGGAGCAGAGTGTCGAACCGAAATTTTTATCGGTTCGTTTCCGGTTCGGGTTCACGGCTTTCGGTTCGGTTCCGGTTCAGTTCCGGGAGCAAAAAATAACGGTTCAAACCGGTTCGAACCGGTTCGAACCGGTTTGAACCACTAAATTGATAATATATTTTCCGCGTTGTTCTGACACTATACACTATTTACGCCGTGAAACAATCAACTATATAGTTTCTCCTCTCATCTGTGCAATTAACTTTTTTTCAAAAACCAAAAGTATGAAATTCATTTTTTTTTAAATTTCTTAACATACATAACGGCGTGTTCATACGACATAACATACACATTACCAGTAACATATATTTACCTGAATCCAAATGTTTCAGTATAACAGTAAGGAGCTGAGCTTGTTGGTACATACCTAAAAAAATTGATCAGCTTGGAATTTAGTACTATACTGTCTTTTCCTGTCCTTTCTTTGTGTTTAAGTCAAACTCTAAAATTCAAGCTGATTTATTCACACAGTATAAAATGCCCAAGTAGCACAAAATGTAGCTACAACGTTACTGGAATGTTGTCAGGTAACGTTGCCGAACGCTGCTAACGACCGCGGATTCTACACTCCAGTAACGTTACACCACAATGTTACAGTAACGTAACTGCATACGTTACCTGGACATTACCCAAATAATGTTACTGGAACGTTGTTAGGTAACGTTGCCAAACGTTGCTAATGGCCACCAGTTCTACCTTCCAGTAACGTCACATCAAAATGTTGCAGTAACATAGCTCCCTATGTTACCTGGATGCTAGATCAGTGATGTTACTCGGACGTCGTCGCTAACGTTGCTAGTTGTTGTTAATGGCCACGAATTCTACCATCCAGTAATGTTACACCAAAATGTTGCACTGACATTACGGCTTACTTAAAAGTGAAGGAATAAAAACGTGAGGAACATACACAAATGACCACTCTTTCATTTCGCAACAACGTTTATTTTTTGAGGAGCAAAGAGTCGCATACAGGTCGAGATCAACTATAGATACCGAAGGTGGAGTGTTACTGACTTATCCCTTATCTCCCTAAAGTTCCTTTGATCAAACCTTCCTTTTGCAGTTAATCTTGACCTGTGCGCGAGTCTTTGCTTCCAAAAAACGAGCGTCGTAACTAAATGAAAGAGCGGTCATCTGTTTTTCCTCTGTGCTTTTATTCTGTTAACTTTCAGTAAACATTTTTACAATATGCTGGCACTGGCCAGATATTACTGCATGTGTTACTTGAACATTACTGAACAATGTTATCCGAAAATACATTGACAAGCGCTGCCAGGAAACTGCATTTATGGTTGTCATGAAGTCATTTTTTGAGCTGGTGCCTGATATGAGCAAATGGATGTGCATTACAGGCCATTAATGAATCAGCATTTTGAAATCCTAGAAGCAGGACTCCGGAAGAAAACAAGAAGTTATTGGAATAAATTTATTTCAAAAACGAAACCAACATTACAAGTACCAGAGAATTCTTCTGTTTCTTACAAGCTATTAGATCTACAAAATTGTAAAGAACACACTAAATTACAAGGCTGATCTGCATAAAAATAAAAATGTAAAATATTAAAACTCCCAGCAACATAAAGCAAGTAGCTTAAAATAAAATTCTAAATATATCTCAAATTACACCCGATCTTGGGCTAGGACATATAAATAAATAACGGAGGCAATAAACCAAAAATGACTAGAAAAAAGAACATAAATTTTAAATCTTCTAAAAATACCACACTAATGTGTACATAAATTAAGTAAAAGAAACCACTAGCTGGGGCTAAAATGTATGCATGAATAGAAATTAAAGGTAACATATGCATATTACAAATTGACATAAAAAATTCAAACAACAGGGACTCTACTCATGGAATGGCTGTAAAAAAAAGAGAAAGAAATCATTAGAAAAAAAAGCATTTTAAATGATTTAGGTAGCATGAATTTTTTTTTTTTTTTTTTCAATTCTATGCATTTAGCACGGTTAACCAATTCCATGCTTCCAACTGGGATCAAAGTAACCAACTACTAACATTTAAAACTAACAGAAAAATCAAGGCAGAAACATGCTGAAAAACAGCGCAAAATGAACGGATAAGAAAACACACAGGACAAGGCACTGTGTGTTCTTTTTCCTTTGTCTGGTTTTCGCACCGTTTTTCAACATGAATTCTTACCAACTAGCCCAGCCCAACTGTCCATCCTTGTAATCAGAAACATGCTTGCCTTCTCCCCTTGTGGCAGCGCCTCAGTCACTCCTGAGAAGAGGCACACTGCTCCTGCAAAAAAATAACACAAAAAAGTTGGTTGCATTCCGAAAATGGGTGCCTATTTCAGGGCAGAGTGTGTCATCAAGATGAAAAAAGAAATGCCTACATCTGTCCTAGCAGTTTCACCACAGTTTCTTTGCATGCATAAGCCATTCTTTTCATCCAGTTTAGACTTTTACCGCAAAGTGTGACCTACCCACAGAAGACAGTGGATACGCGACTTATTCTTTTCTGGCAAGGTAGGCGGCTGTTCTCGGCCACTCACTTTTTCCCACTTCAACCTTCTATTTATTCATGCGTGAAAGGCACTTTCTTAAGAGGGAAACAGCTATTTTCCGCAGCGCCTTTTTTATTTTGTATTTGTAGATTTAACTTTGTTTTCATTTTATCCTAAGAGAATAGCTTTCTTTTTAAGAACATAGATGTTCTTAAAAAAGACGTGCCTGCCCTCTTCGTCAATTTTTTGTAACCGACAGAACCGTGGACCTGTCGGATCTTTGACATGCAGTATATTACTGTATGTCGAATATCCGGCAGGTCCACGGTTCTGTCGGTTATAATAAATTAACAAAGAGAGGAGACACGTCTTTTCTTTTCCCCGTATCATGGGCCACGGAGACAGATCACTGCCTCAAGGACGGCTTCGTCTTGAAGCAGAATAGGTCTCTTCAAGGACGAAGATATATATACGCTTTTGAATGGACGTGCATTCATCACTGCACCTGATGATCACAGCTTTTAAAAGTGTCGTTAGTGTTACTGTGTCTTATTGGCCTCATTAACAGAAGTCATCATTTACTAAAAAAAAAGAATAGAAGGTGACAAAAAAAGGTTCCTTCCTTTTATATATATATAAGTTTATAAGTTACAATAAATATTAAAACACTGCTATCCTCCCGGCACTAAAAAGAAAAATATTTCTACTGCTCAAATAGGCTACGTTCAATGAAACAACTTTGATAAAATGGCGTTCAATGAAACAGCATTCGATAAAACTGCGTTCAATGAAACAGCTTCGATGAAATAATGTTCAATGAAACGGCGTTTGATGAACTGTCCGGACCCAGGGGCAATGTCAATGAGCCTCATATTTTCTACAATGTCAAGCTCATTGCAGACAATGTCATAACATGGTGTTCTTTCATTGGCTAAATAAATTTCTTAATACTTAAAAATGTCTTTATGTAAAGTAGACTAATGCCTTTGTTTGAAATCTGGGCTTGTTTTAGGATGCAAAAGTATTTTTCGGGAGTTTAAGCAAAATTAGGAATATCATATTACCATTTTCTTGGTCCTAGCTGGTGCATGCCTGACCGATTCAGCAGCAGCCCATTTGGCGTCGGCTTCCTGCACGATGATGGCTGGCTCATGTTTTCTGCCTTCTGTTTAAAGCAGGTGCGCACAGCTCCTGTTTCAAAAGTATATAATTACAACACAACGTCAGCTACCACAGTGAAATATCGACAATTTCATGCCCTACTTTAGCATAACTTGGCAGACATCGGTAACTATGAAATCAGCCAGGGTGTCTAGCAAATTCCTCCTTTTAAGTTCCCCAGCTTTTCCAGGTTTTAAATTGCCTGTCCATTACAGAAGTTTGGAGATGTGGTACGAACTGCTGCTAAACACCTCATAAGTGAACACCACTCACAATTTAAAACAATTTATTGAAATCTGTCTTTATGTTGCTCAAGAAGTCAAAGACTTACAAAGTTTCGGGCAATGTTATTTACCACAGCCACGTCAATGCACGACTCTCCTGGCTTCGTCGCACACCACCGCATTACTCGCCCTGGCCATTTTCCCTGATTTGGCTAACTTTTTGATTATCTCCCTGACAATTCCCTGACTTTTCCAGATGATCCGAAATTTCCTGACAATTCCAGCTTTTCCAAGGTGCTAGACACCCTGTCAATGAGCCAGATAGCTCGGGAGCGAGGCATGGGACAAAACTCCACTGTAGTGAGGTTATGTGGGCTGCTGTCACATGCTTCACCAGGACAGTTTCCTTTCATCTAAAAGAGCCAACCAGAAAACTGAAACCAAGCAAATTTTTGTATGAATTCAAACTATATTCGTTGGTCTATCGATCTCAAATGCTGCTACAGTGAAATCGGTCAGAGTACGCTATAAAAACCACAGCAGAGGTGGCTGCGGCACATGGCTCAAAGCTATACTGATAAGCAAACATACCAATTTATCTGTTTTACTTCATGTGGATTTCACCTTTTTAGAAAAAAAAGCTCCTCACTTGTGTGCCCTGTTTAGCTATAGCCATTTGTTGTTAAAAGGCAACTCTGCTTAATTCCAAAACTTTTGGAATTATAAGACTTCAAATAAAAATAAAAAATAAATTTAAAAAGAAATATAAAAATAACTATTTTATTTCATGCATTGGTGGAATATTTCCTATGCAATTTTGCTTTAAACATAGCCCAAGTAAAACCCGAAACATCGGCTTCTACAGGCAACGATGGCAGAGTCAGAGGAGACATGACCAATCCCATGGTACAAATGATGATGTGCTACCCCTGCGAGGACGACGCAAACAGACGGGCCTGAGTGTTGTCTGCTCCGTGTCTGACGACATCTGCACCACTGCAACCTACGCTAAAGCCAAGTTTTCTCAAAGGAATAAATATCTGAAGAACATTAGTATGCAGCGAGGTCTACTAAATAGTACATAAATAAGCCATTGAGTATGTGAACATTGTGCAAACAATGCCATTATTATTTAACAGAGGTGAACCATGAGAAACGTGCACATCCAGGTCTGTGCCAATCATGTGGACACCGCTGAACCAACTTTTGGAGAAGACAGTGCTCAAGTCAAGGACTGACTGTGCATGGAAAAAACAAAGAAAATGTAACAATGCACCTGACATAGTAAATTGATGTTTGGTGCACTGAAGCCGTAGTAGCAACTGCGCTGTCGTTTGCGCCTACATTGTCAGCTAGGGTTAGCAGTTTGCTGATCCATTTCATAAAGATTTAAATGGAGATAATATTGGACATGTGGTTTTCCTAGATGATACTGAAGAAGCCTTCGTTTTCGCTCACTAACAAAAATGAGACAGAGTCTGCAAAATGGCGGGCCCTTGCGCGCTGCCATCTTCCAGCTCGGGTGCACCCCAGATAATCCGATTATGAAGGCTTGCTAAAGCGTCACTAAGCTAATTGACAGATTGGTACCCTGAGAGCATGTTTCCCTACCCATGGTGGCTAGACTACTTTTGGAAACATGACTGCTTGCAAACGTGTATAGCTGATTGTGTCATTCAGCTATATGGTAATGTACCTTACACCAAAGAGTGCTCGGTGGTGTAAAACAAAATGTACCACCTTTCTTTAAGAAGTGGTCAATCCTAACGCTGCCCAAACCATTCCACATATAAAGCAGAGGACAGGTTCATAAAAAGTGCTAGGGTTAGAGTGCACAAACAGCAAGCATTCTAATGTATCCTTTGATCAGAAAGCATAGATAAATAAACAAAATAAATTAAATTGTAAAATAAAAATGACTAGTACAGCAGAATTATGCAAACATGAGGTTGCAGCAATACAAAGCAAACATATGCACCGTCAAACTAAAAATATCCACTTCACCATCCCTTAGGCTATAACTGTCCTTGTGCGAGGAAGCATACCACAACTAGCAGGTTTGTAAATTAAAAATTACTAGATAAAAAAAATGAAAGCCGTTTACAACTCCCTGTAACGCTAAATTAGAGTGCAGCTCTAGAGGAGGAGGGAAGGGTCCCGAGGAAAGGGTATACCCCTCCTCCCTGCCACACCTCCCTCTGAGCGGCGTCACCGTAACCGTGAGGTCACGTGACCCTCCTGACGGGGGTCACGTGACCCCGCGAGGACAATTTGGCATGGTGCCGAAAAGTCACCTTGCCGAAACGTCGCCGCGGTTACGGCGACGGCGACAGCACTCAAGCCGGAAACGGCCGCCTAAGAGCTGCGCTCTAAAAGAAACATCAAAGCAGCAGGTGCTCAATAAACAATATGGATACCATTCATTATCACAATTGCGGCTAACCAAGCTGAGGCTAATCACATAAAATAAAAAATCTAAATGCTGGAAAGCGTTAAGAAATTGCAGCAACAAAAAGCAAACATACACGTGTGCGTTTTTGCTTGGGCTCTGGTGCACGTTCTGGAAGTTGAGGGGCTGGCTGAGTGTTACGTCGTTCCTGCAGAAGAGGCAAGCTTGATGAAAAAGGAGGGCAAATGAATCCCGAATACAAAGGTGTTGCAGAAATTTAGGTGCATACATCTTGGTCATAGAAGTCCTCATCCTCAAATGAAGAAAGAGTATGCTGCAGTCTCTTCCTTTTTCTCTTCTCCCGCTCTTCATTATTCAATGTTAAGTCGGACGTCGCTTCCGAATTTTTTTTCTTTGTACTTTGCATCTTC
Source organism: Ixodes scapularis (assembly GCF_016920785.2). Classification (NCBI taxonomy): domain Eukaryota; kingdom Metazoa; phylum Arthropoda; class Arachnida; order Ixodida; family Ixodidae; genus Ixodes; species Ixodes scapularis. The sequence continues at coordinate 65,457,457 of NW_024609868.1, forward strand.
ATGTGTCACTGAAACAAGAAAGCCGAGCACACCAGTCAAATGTTTAACCACCACAAGCTTGTTTGCATCCTAAACTTTTGTTCATTAAATCAAACATGCTCGCTTTATGGTTAGACAGCTTTTAGGTTAAAGCCTGCCAACTTTTTCGGGCTCATGTATATAATCTGTGAGGATTGGGCCAGCTCAGGTTTATATTAAAGAAAACAAAAATTTTGTCGGGCTCGTGCTGGGCTCAAGCTTCTGTCTAAAATTCTGTCGGGTCCGTGCCGGGCCCGAGCCGTGTCTCTTCAAGGCCAAGTCTGGCCGGGCCCGGAAATTAAATATTCTATTAGGCTCGGGCCAAACCCGGGCCGTGCCTCTACCGGGCCGGGTCTAGAAATTCTGGCTCGTGCAGTGCTCTAGCACACTCTACATTGGGTGAGCAGAGTCCGCGCTCCGCTCTAAGCAGAATTTATTGCCTATTTCTCTGCCCCAAGGTTCTCAACTCTTTGCTCAGGGCACTCAATGGCATTTCCGGCTCATTTTCCATGACTGGGCTTGATTTTTGACAATATCCCCGATTTTTCCCGGTAATTAAAATTTCCCTGACAATTCCCGGTTTTCCTGGTTGCTAGACACCCTGCTATACTTACAACATGATGCCATCACCTGACAGGAGAATGTGGCCCAGTCAGTCGAGGGCTCTTCACGCTCTCTAATTGCCATCATCAACAGATTTGATTTGTAGGGTGGCCATGCCGTGCAGCCATTGCACACCCAACAGGTAGGGACAACTGCGACATCATTTTCCGCCAAAAAATGGACAAGAGAGTACATTTCCTGAAATCAACAAATAAAGCCGTTATTACCTTAAAGACCAGTCATAAGTCACTAAAAATACAGTTTTCGAATTAAGCACAACCAATGTACAATAGTTGCAAACATAGATCACACTTGCAAGTGAAGTAGATAAAAAAAACAGCATAGCCCTGGTTATCGAAAAAATAGTCAGAGTGCAGGCGAGCTGGTGTAAGTTGAACATGATTGTAAACCTGAGACTGGGGCAGAAAAGAGAACACAGCAGAAGGTAGAAAAAGGGGAGGCAACGTCTCAAACTCAGCTGCAAAGTTTATTTCGTACACGCCTTATATACCACAACTCCAACGCCGAATGGCGGTGGTTATGCTAGAATGTGACCCTTTGTGTGAGTGTTTCGCAGGAGAGGTCAAGGGAGATAAGAGAAGGTTTACCCAAATTTCATTGTCCTCTTGTCATATATTTTTCTTTTTGTAGAGACAGCGTTGGAGTTGTGGTATATTCGCGACTCCAACTAACTATAGGTGGCGCCACTCATTTTCCAAGATGGCGGGTTTAGTGAGGGTCAGAAATGCGTGCCGCTGTTGAGCCTGTCTAGTGTGCTGGCTTCACTGAGCGCCATAAATGACTTCTGGTAATACGAGGAAGCTAATGTTTCATGAGCGCAGGTCACCTCTTTAACCTGAAAACAAGAACGGTGTTTAGCGTATTAATTACGGAAGGATGCGCGTTTTAATTCTGGAGCGAAACCGAAACTTACCTCTATTTTGGATTTAATTTCTCAACAGAGGTCTTAATTTCGGATTCTTTCATGACTCAAGATGTGTCTCACATCGTAATTATTTACTTAGAAAAGTTGTTCGCGGAAACTTTATATTGTGACATACTGTTCGATCCAGGCTGATATTGGTAGTTGTTGAAAAAATCTGTGCTGATATATGTGCGTTCTCGCTGCCTTTTTCTCGCTCAGATAATTGTCACGGGAAATAATGACAATTATCCCAACACAAGAATAAGAGAATAATTTCAAATTTTTACAATATGTCCACGAAACGCATAAACTAATAAACGCTGCTCTCACTGCAACAACCCAAGACGGAATCCGAGTCAGACAGCTGAAGTGTGTGTGTGTGTGTTTTTATAGCACCGAGTGACGCGTAGGATTTCATATTACATCCAGCGTTTAACTGTTTGTCTATCTTGATAACTATGTCAGAGTTTTTCATATGCTAAAAAGAAAACAGAATTATACCTTTCTGGAAAGACTATCATGGTTAAATAGAGTATTCTCGTGATTTCGGCGTTAATTAAAGGCATACATTGCCGCTATTTGTATTAATGATAATAATATTAAAATTCACATATTTGAATAAGCAATTCTTCAAGCTCTAATATAATTTGTTGCCTGTGATCTAATTTTAAACGCGCGAAGAAATATGACAATGAAAACTGTGCTAATTATCATCACTGGTTCCAATTGCTGCATTTTAATTACAAATAAACTAAAATTGTCTAAAATCAATTAAGTAATCTTAGATATCCATGTAAAATTACATTAACTGTGGGTAAAGTATATTGTGCTATCAAAGTCGCGACTTTTGACAATCAGCGAAACGTCCAAAGTCGCCGCCAATATACTTCCAGACCAAATGCCCAAAAGTTAAAAAAAAAAAAAAAACTTTTTTTTTAATTGCTAGTTTTTCATAACATTTATTTACTTTTGTATTTGCTCGACGTCGTTTTGCCAATCTCAGCCTTTCCAGTTCGAAGGAACGCCTACCTGCTTGCACGTCTGCTCACTGCAGCACGTTTCGTTGGCGTTGGAAGCTGGTGAAACAGTAATGAGTTTTAATATTGCGTATACGAGCGAACTCAAGCCCTATGTGTTTGCGTTAGCTTTGCGCGTTCCACACTGCGCGTGCGCGGAGCCCGAAATCGCGGTCTTGGATGGCGCATGACGATGAGGCGCACGCACAGCGTGGGGCAAGCAACTCTAACGCAAACGCACACCGCTTGCGTTTGCTTCTATGCGCAATACTAAAACTCTCCAGTAAAGTACAATCCCATACCGGCTGCAGCACTACGTTGCGACAGTGAAGAGTGTTGTTTGCATTCGGAAACGACATTTCGCGAGCCGTGATCGCGAGCAGTTCCGCCATGCCCGCTGAGCAGGAGAATCGGGGGACCCTCACTAGAGCGCTTCCCGTTTCCGCCGCGGGAGGGCGAGCGTCGAGCTGGAGACGCGAATAAGGCGCGTACGAAATAAACTTTGCAGCGGAGTTTGAGACATTGCCTCCTCTTTTTCTACCTTCTGCTGTGTTCTCCTTTCTGCCCCAGTCTCAGGTTTACAATCATGTCCCTGGTTATATTGCAAGCAGACGCACTTCCACCTGATGTCCTGCACACTCCCCACTGAATACTGCATGGAGAGCCCTGTAGCTCTAAAAATTTTTAGCTCTGATGATGGCAGCTTTGAAGTATAAAGGTTGCCGAGATTTCGGAAAAACTGTCCGCAGATGCTACGGTTCCCATCTGACTCAATGAAGTTCCTAACAACAACAATGTTGCCATACTTCAGTTGAACACAGTTGTCGAACGCCTTCAAAGAGAAATGTGCTCCGTCTAAAACAAGCTCACTGCACTGGGTTTTCTTGAAGCTTGGCGGCTCAGGTTGTTGCTTGAGCAGAGCACACTTCTGTTGCACAGAACTTGACACGGTGGTGGGATTCACTTCTGAGTGCCTTTTGATAACCTGCTGCAGTGCCAAGGAAGGACCCCTCACCAACTTCTTGAGCTTCCCAAGGAAGTTCTCAAAGGGAAAGGCCGAGGAGGTGTTGACAGGGCCGAACCGTCGAACGTCTTGTCAGGTGGATCAGGGAGTGCATGTTGTAGACATAAACCCTCTCATACAAGGTACCAGCTCCAGAAACAAACTCTCTCAAGAGAGATTCTCCAAGATCACAGTGTGTCAAAGAAAATTTGGGGCTGGCTAGGATGGTCATAACACAGCTCAGCTTTATGAAGTGTCCATAAAAGCGCTTTTCCAAATGGTTTTTAAGGACCAATGGCCCGGGGGAACTGATAAGGGGATAAAGGAAAGGGGGTTTTGAAGGCCGGGGATTTTGAAGAGGGGGAGGTAACGCGGGGAATTCGCAGCGGGGATTTTGACACAGGTGTTCTGAGATTAGGTTATTTCGTGCACCACTCGTATCACTCGACTCAGATTCACACTCGGAAGCTCGTTGGTATTCAAACTCTCCGGAAAAACTTGCATGTGCTGCCACGGCCTGTTGTCCACGTGAAAGAGGGTATGCTTCCTCAGTGTCCACCGACTCCTCACTGCTCGTACCGCAACTTTCAAGTTCCTTGCGAACACTTTCGGCTAGGGATGTCGCGAACCACCCTAGGTTCGATTTCGAAAGGTTTCGATATTTGCGAAGCAAACTGAGGTTCGATTTCGAAAAATTTCGATATTTTCGTACCGACCGAGGTTCGATTTCGAAAAATTCGCAACTTTTGTCCACAGCTGAGTTTCGAATTCGAATATTTCGAAGCTTTCACGGTTTCTAAAATTTCGAATTCGAATATTTCGAATATTTTTTTACTTCAGGTTCGATAAATTCGAAGATTTCGAAATTCTTTGTAAAAAAAATTCGAAAACTTCGAACGCTTCGATTTTTATAGACATGAAGTTCGAACAATTCGAAGATTTCGAATTTATTTTGGCATAAAGTTCGAAAAGTTCGAAAGTTTCGATTCTCTTTTAACGCTAAATTCAAAAAAAAAAAAAAAAAAAAAACTTTGAAGATTTTGAATTTTTTTTAATCCAAGTTTTCAAAGTTTGAAGTCCGATTTTCAAGTTTTTCTACAGTTTCAGTTTCAAATAACGTTTTCACGACTCACTTGTTTTCACAAAATCAAGTTTAGAAAAGTTAGGGTGTGATATCTAGATTCTGCGAAGTTGGTAAGGCAATTAAATGAGACGACGAGTGTCCCGGACGTGCTAGAATATTTGCCAGTGCAGAATTGTGACCGCCAGCCCCCCGGGGGGGGGGGGGGGGGGGTCTTTATCACGCAGTAGTGATTGCACGAACACACTGTTTTACGAGACTCATCCAGTTTCGAAACGGCCAGGGGCGAGCAGGAGGTTGAGGCTCAGAGAAACCTTGAAGCGACCTGGCAAACTAGCTCGCCACCCCTTGCACGCTGGTAGTAATCCGATCCGGTGAAGTTTATAATTGTACTGGAGGTTTATTTTCTGGGACGGAGGAATCGCCTCGCAAAAAGCACAAAAGCCGACACAACTCGAGGTCGAGGAGCGTTCTACCATACAAGTGGCGTCGGAAGAGGAAAAACGGGGGGAAAGAGGGTAGCGGGGGGGGGGGGGGGGGGGGGGCTTCAGCCTCCTTCTCCCCCTTGCAGGTATTTCGGACTGTTAAAGAAAACAATACGGGGAAAGAGGGCGTGGTCGAGCTTATTTTAATCTGAAATTATTTATGCATTTGTATAGCTGCTGTCGCTCTTCACTGCATAAAAGGTTGCGTAGATGGTCATTGTTAGAAACTTGTTGTCAGAAGGCACTGCTCGTCACATGCTTAGTGGTTCGGAAGTTCAAAGCTGTCTTTTCGACCTAAACACCTGTGCCGATAATAACAAAAGAAAAAAAAAAAAAGAATAAATGCGGGAATAAAAAGCAGGAGAAAAAAAAAACTATCAAGAATTCGTCGTAAGTGTTCTATTCTTGCATATTCAGAGGTTCAGAACTTCGAAACAAGTTTCTTTTACCAAAATGTGTACAGGCTAAAAGAAACACGTCCCAGGAACGTGAAGCGAAAAAAAAGAAGTTTTCTTTTAATGACGTGCTGAACTTGAACACTACTAGAAATCCTCTGCCATGAGTTAATTTATTCCTTAACGTGAAAACACAATAAATATATTATTTTGTATTCTGCAGATGGCAATGATATGTACTGTCTTTGGTGTTAATTTAAATGCGATACCTCAAACAACTTAGACGAAAATAAATATCAAGTTTAGGTCATAATTGCATGCAGATACATGTTTGGACATTTCTTCGAAACTCACGTTGAATAACAATAATCACATCTTAAGACGGCACTTACCTACGCTATACATAGATCATTCTTAAAAAAAAGTATAACATATCTACCATAAATAGCTCCGGCTGCAGCGTTCTTCAAATCTGGCACAAACGATAATCGTCAAAAACCGGTCGTCCGTCCTCGCCCCTTCGGGGATTTATTTCTTTAAACCTAAGCATGCCAGAACATTGAAATAAACGACATTGTCTTTCGTAAGGAACGCAGCACCGCGTGTAAAAGTTCGAGAAAAAAAATTACGAATGTACCCCACTACTTGAAATCAAATGAAACCGTCCGCCGGTCTTTCAAAGTTCGACGAACGTCGAACTTTTACCCTATAAGTTCGAAGTTCGTCGAACTTCTGACTTTTCAGAATTCGAAAGTTCGAAACTTTTCGAATTTTCTTTATAAATAAGTTCGAAAGTTCGAAATTTATCGAATTTTTTGGTCAGTCAAGTTCGAAAGTTCGACAAGCATCGAACCTTGCAGCGCAATAAGTTCGAAAGTTCGAAAAAGATCGAATTTTTTAGCGTAATAAGTTCGACGGTTCGAAAAGCGTCGAACTTCTTAGCTTAACAAGTTCGAAAATTCGACGTCCGTCGAATTTTACGATATGGATAATTCGAAAAATCGAAATCTTTCGAACCTTTCGAACCGCTTGATTCGATCATCGAAACTTCGATTCGAAAAAAGTTCGCGGCATCCCTACTTTCGGCTACTCTACGTCTTTTTTGGCGATCGGATAGCTCTGATAGCGAACGCTTCGCCCGCTCCATTGTTCAGCACAAGTAGTAACAACAACGAAAATGGAACATACCTTTGTTTACGTTTCCTCCACGCCGAGAGATCGGCAGAGCAGTCCTGGCGGTCCGATGAAACAGGCCTGGCGGTCCGATGAAACAGGCCTTGACGGTCCGTTGACATACGGTCACGTGGTCAACCTGGCTTCGACCTTGCTTGGCTTGAGCTACTTGCACTCTTGGCGTCTTGGCTTGTCAACAGTGTGCGTAAACGAGTAAACGACTAAACATGAAGTTTCAAGTAGGAATAAACTGTGGAAATTTTTCTAACAGTACTAAAATAAGTTTTTTTTAAGAGTTATAAAACATTACATCGATTGGAGAAATTGGAAATTGGTTTAAGCCGTACAGCCATAACCGTAATGCCGTACTAGTGTGCAATAATGGCGGACGATGGCGATCTTGCAACGTCTTGCAGTGATCAGTGGATGACCTCGACCGTAATATCGGTAACGATAGTGGACTGTTAACATCGAAACGGTAGTGCCGTAGCTATGCGACTGTGCTGTGCCATTGTGATGTGTCCAGATAACAAATGTAGGCAAAGAGCGGTCCACGCAGAGCAAGCTTCGAAGCCTCAAGCTCAAATATGTTCTTGTGTCGACGGCTCTTTGGCGAGAAGTGAACGGGGGCTAACAATGTGTGTGCGATTATACTTGTTTCATTACAATTAGGGTCCATATTAGATGAGCGAATGACGTTTTAGGAAACAGCGGCATTTGAGCGAATCGACGTTTTAGCGAATAACGGGGGCGCGCGTTAACCCATCCGCCGCGCGGCGAGTCTGCGGCGGCTCATTACAAAAATAGGAAACCCACTTGGCCCACCCGAAAACGCCGCTTCGCAGCGTCCGAATTTTCGCTAAAGTGTCATTCGGTGAAACGTGAACATTTGCTTACACGTCACTCGATAAAGTGAATGCCTCCCCCCTTGGGGCCCTTCATTTTGAGTGGTCGGCGGAGTGCGTCCTTGTATCCGTGGCCCTTGATGCTAGATCTCCTTCCTACCTGCCCCTCCCCCCCCCCCCCCCCCTCTCACTCACTTTTCTTTAATCTCACCCCATTCCCGTCCCATCTCTCCTATGTTGCCTTTTCCAACCTTTCACTCCTCATGTCCTCGCATGATTTAATGTTTGTGGCCCCCCCTTCCCCACCTTCATAGGATTATATGTTCGTTGCCTTTGACCTTTGATCTCGACTTCGGACCCTTGACTGCTCCTCCTCGCCATCTCCCCTTCTATCTCCTCGGTCTCCTTATTCCTCCCTCCCCTCTTCCTCTACTCTCTTGTCCACCTTCCTCTTCCCGCTACCCATCCTACTCATCTTTCCTCCCCTCTCCCCCCTTCTCTCTCGTTTGAGTGATTCTATGTTCATGGCCTTTGACCTTTTCTTTTTGGTGGCAGCTGCATATGGCTCTTCATTTTGTGTGGTCGGGGAGGTGTGATCTTGTGTCCATGCAACCGAGGCCTATGACCTGCAATGTTTTACGTCTTACCTGGCCCCACCCCGTCCCATCTCCTCATTCCCCTCCACTCCTTCTCCCCCATTGGTCTCATATTCCCTCTGTGTGCTCTTCCTCCCCTCTTTCCTCTCTCCTCCGTCTGATCTTGGTCCTCCCTGCCCCACTTCTCTTCATCTTTCTCTTCATGCTCCCTCGGCCTCTCATCCTCATTCCCCTTTTCCTTTTGTCTCCTCTCTTCCTTGTGTGAGCGTGTGTTTTTGGCCTTCGACCTTCATACTTGACCTCTTTCTTCCTGCCTCTATTCTCCTTCCCATCTCATCGCTCACCTTCCCCCTCAACCGTCTCCCTTTTCCCCTCCTCTGTCTATGAGACAATGGCTACCGCCAGTTGTCTCACTTGCAGTGTGCTGCAATGAGCCGCCACTTTTTGAGTTTTCCGAATAGAGTGCTGAGCTGTAAATTGGACTGAAATATGAGCTTCTGCATGTAACTATTTCAAATTTTCAACCAGGGTGTATCTTATACTGCACGCTCCAAGATTTCTCTAAATCTCTATGGCAAGCACTGGCGCAGACAACCGAGACAGGGCGAGAGTAAGAACCACCCAGTCGCTCGATTTGACCTGAGTCCGTCGTGAAATTAGTCCTCGCTTCTATTTTAAATAGTAGAAATCATTTTGCAGCAAGCTCGGGTCGGATAGAGCAGTTGGTCGACCCCAAGAGCTCTCTGCGACCTGGCCGTAGGGTAATCATGTTCGTATTTTTCACAGAAACAGAGCTACGCTTCGAAAATAACGCAATAGAGCACACAACTAAAATACACTTTTGGTGATAATTTCAGCTAGCTACATGTTCCAAATTAATTTACAGGCTACGACTCTCATGCCATCCTATACATGTTTGGGAGGTCTTTGGGTCGTCGCGTCACCAGCGTGAGTTTTCCACCTTTGATAACACAATAACACCCCATGACTTCACCCTCTTGTTATCTTTAGCATGCGTTCCAAAAGCTGGACATTCGAATGACCTTAACCTAAAAGCTCTGATGGGGGTGCATGCTAGCTTGTGAATATTGAGCAGACTCGCCAACCCATTAAGGGGCAGGAAGGAAGCAAGGAAAGGCCATACACACAAATGAATTCAATTTTATCATAAACCTTTTGGACAGATATTTTTTTAATTTTCTGCAATCTTTCCAGGGTACATTTTGAACATTTGTTTCAAACACGCCCGTCACAAGCATTAGAGCGGTCTTTCTGTTTGTAAAAAAATAAAAATGTTTGAACAAGAGAATCAACATTGAACTATTATAAGTTTGGTATCTTCGTGTATCCTTGACCAGCCTCTGTGTGATGTGGTGATGCGTCACATTTCGTCACATTAGGCCAACATCCCTGCATAACATTGCCCGTATGTCAGGATGGAAATGTTACCAAGAGGTTATTTCTAAACGTTGCTCCAATGTTGCTTCTCTAACATTCCTGGAACGTTTGCCTATGTGATGTAACGTTACATGACGTTCAGTGACAGTCAAACAACGTTACAGGAGAACGTTTCTGGTACGTTAGTTTTCAAACATTGCTATAACATACCCAAATGTGCCCCAACGTTACATTACATTTGTGACATTCCAGTCACGTTATGGCAACATATGGTGCTACTAGGGTGTTGACGCCAAGTGTGGCATGGTCACCAAAAATACCCTTGATTGGTACAACTTTGTGTCGCAGTATTAAAAGTTAAATCGTGATTGTGTCCTCGAACTAAGGAATTAATTACTGCACAAAATTATGAAATGGGCGCCTCGTGGCCATATATATCGTGAAATATTGTTTACTAAATATGTTTCACAATATATATATGTATATGATGACGACACAACTAAGCAAAAGGCAATGAAATTTTCAAAATGTCACGAAAGTTCTAGGATAATCCCCTTCAGTCTATTTTTTTAAAGAAATGCCGAGCGTCAATCAAAATGCTTGTTGTTTTAACCAAACATTGCTGACACTCAGCACCGCAATGCATGCGGCTAATCATGCAGCAAGGAGCAATCAAAATTGTTCAGTCTAATCTATATGCACATTCGCACTCAGATCGAATCTTGCCCAAAATAGCGCTTGCCCACGTTAGTTCACATTTTCTTATACAGGATAAGCTGGCATAGCCTGGCTATTGAGGTTTGCTCTTGACAAGAGGCCGGTCAATTTAATTTGCAAATGAGTATCACCCTTGCTAATTGATTATTTTAACGCAATAGCACTGAGAAGCTCATGTCGCAGAAAAGCCGATTTCGGTGACGTGACTGGAAAATCCTGAATGGTCGATAAGGTCATGACGTCAGAGCTACATGCCCTCGCTCAAGAATTTCAAACAACTCACAATGCTCACGTGAAACGTGACATCACGCATGGAATGAAAGTGATTAAAACATGACATGTAACGTGAATTGCAGGTCGCCGTATGTCTCTAATAATTTCTCTTTGCCTTAAAGAAAAAAAAAAAAAGAATTTTAGGAGGGATTCGATCCCACGACCCTTCGGTCGCGAGTCAGACGCTCCCGACTAGGCAACCGAGGCACGCTTGCGCGGCAAGTAAGGAGGCGATTTTAAAGCCGAAGCTTAAGCGTCCCCCAAAGTACCTTCTTTATTAAGTAAAACGAAGTAGTATTTAAAGTTTTTCTCGGCATGGCAGCTACTTAATTGGATATTTTCTGACAGTTTGCGTGCGTAATCGTCATGGTTCAGCCGCGCGCGCCCCTGTTTACTTTGTTTTTGTCCAGCCCAGAGACACATTAAAGCAATGTTTACCATATAGAAGAGGCAATAACAGGCTTCTATATGTTTAAGAAGTTATATTTGTGAGGAACAAATTGTTGTTTAAATTAGCTTCAAAATCAGAAATGTGTGTAAAGCTGTCCCAAACAACCTTCAACGTGCCTGTCGAGGATACAAACGCCGGAAAAGATTGGCAGAACACAGTTCAAATAATTTTGGGGGGCATAGCTTTTGGGTGGTCGGCCATTTATTTATGTTGTCAAATAGTCAGTTAGCAATGCAATATATTTTTATAATGATCAATAAATATTACCTTAAAAGTTCACATAACCGCTTGAGACCGACACGGAAGGAAGATACTCGAAACTACGCGAGCTGTTGAGTCTGCGTAAAAGTGTTTTTCTGTTTGCTGATTGGCAGTGTGAAACATCGGGTTGTAGGGTACGCTAAAAAGGACTCTGTGTTCACATGACAGATCTGAAAGCAAATACTCGAAATGTTAAAAAAAGAGAAAATAATGGTATTTTCCTAAATAATCTCTTACAGAACGCCTTACTGCAAAAAGAGATGCGTAAAGGTGCACGCAATGAAATTAATAATTTTGCACGAATAGCGCGAAGGACCGATGAAATTCTAAAAAAATCTTAATATAAATCTCATTTCATCAGCTTGCATGAGCTCGAAACTTCGCAAAATACTACCTCGCGAGGCTAATGTTACATTCGGTTTTACCTGCACTTGTTTTGGGCCCTCGCTTTACAACACTGTGCTTCAATAATCATGCGCTCTAACATTTTTCTGGGCTGCCATCTATCATCGCGAGACTGCAATAAATACTGGAAAACTTTACAAGTAGGACATCTATTGCTAGTGTTGCGAACATCACATTTCACCAGAAAGCTGAACTGTTTAGCATGGCATGCACGTGACGTCATCATACTATATGCTAGTATTCATTGTGGCTTCTTGCTAAGAAAATCAAATTCGATGATGCAAAATGCACGCTGCAGGAGGTTCAAGCTCAGTGAAAGCCAAGTATTTGAAAGGCACGTATTATTATTCGTAGTGCATCTTCGCGAGGAACTGCGCAACCGTCTGGCACGACAAAAACATGCTTTTTGGCAAGAGTGTTTTTGCAAACAAAGTAGTTTCCGGGCCCACGCTTTTTGGTCTCCGCCAAAGATGAGGGAAGGAGGAACCTCTTTACAACAGAGTATGTTTTTAAAACTACCCCCCTCCCCCACACACACACTCACGCACACACACGCGCTGATTTTTACATCGGAGCTATTAAGGGTCAGTTTCCCATCATGTCAGTCAGCAAACAAATAATGACACAAAACTCTTGACAGCTACCGCCATCTATAATTGACGGCGGCAACCAGACAACCGGCTTCCCGGTTGTCTGGTTGCCGCCGTCGCGCATTGATGGCGACAACCTCTCCAGTCTTTGCACTCTGGCTTGCCGACTTGCGGCCGGCCCATTACTTCATTCCCACCATAGTACAGCTTCGCTGGTGTTCCTTCTTCACCAAGGTGGAAAGGCTGAAAGTATTCCTGAGGAATTGCCTCCTCCGTTTGTGTGTGCTAAATCCACAATTTTATTTGTCACTTGTTAACAGCAACCCTCCATTGCTTTTTTTTGTATTATTTTGCACCCCGCGAAGTTTAAAGCGGTCATCAAATGATATCGGGTTGGAATGTTCATGAATTTTCAGAGGCGTATTCGTCCTAGTCTGACCCAAGTATACTCGCACAGGCCGCCACTGATTCAGAAGTTCCCTTGTCACGGTGGAATTACGAGAATAAAAGGGAACTATATCTTTCAGTATTGTCTTCGCAAAGCTTGACGACGTAATTGGGGGATCGAACCCACCCGCCTGATGACAGTCGAGCGCGGCTCATGGATGAGACACGAGAACTGCGTGAGCACTGTACATCAGCTCGTAACAATCAATGCCTCGGCGGACACTCGGGCAGTGGCTTGTGTTTAACCACTGCGGTGATGAGATTAGCCGAACTCTAAAAATGCCTGGAGCTCCAGCAGGCGTTTTTTCCTTTCCAACCCCACCAGGGGGCATGATTAACGTTGGCGGCCTCAGATAGGTACCAGGCCAGGAGGCCGCTTCTGGCTCCGAGTTGAGGGGATCAACGATGCTCATATTTCTCTAATTTTTTGGCCACTGCCATTGCCTAAAAAAAAGAGCAAAGCCAAGTTTATTTAGTTATTAACGTTAGGAAGTGATTTTAAGCAGCGTTATGTGAATGTATAGAAATATTTGTATTGTTCCTTTAAGCAAAATACAGAGGTGGTAGAAACCTTGAGAACGACGCTCGTGTGAGACTTAGGCCGTGTTTTAAAATTTACATGATCTTACTCCAGAGTAAGGGTTTTGTTTTCTGGCATTCCAAAACCTAGCCACGTCCAGCACTTTTCAATCTGTGATGTCACGTGAAATGACCCGCGGGAGTAACTCGGATCCATTTGGGTAAGATTTTGAACACAGCCTTAAAGCGACTGCCAATGTTCGGCTCTCCCTCTGAGGTCAATATTTTTTTTTCTGTTTTTCTTTCAAGTATTTTTTTCTGTACAGTTCAAAAATTGGGCAGGCGATCGAACTATAGGGGGCGTTCTTACCCGTTTGTTTCCACACACCTAGGTGTTTACTCAACACAAGGCCTCTGCACGTGCACACAGGCCTTATGTGCATGTCCATGTCATCTTCTACAATAAAGCGCAAGGCACAATTTAATGTAAAAAATACTAACAATCGACGAAGCGACGTTAAGTGTCGGATCTATCCTCAGAGAATGCTAGCTGGGCCCACTTCGGCTTTTGTGCTGAGCTGGGACCATGCATGCTGCATTGTTCATGCAGGCCGGAGTGGAAACAAAAGAGCCCCCCCAAGCAGCACAGAGTTGGCCAGTCATCGGCCAGTGGCTGGCTGTGGTCCTTGGCCAAGTGGCCAGACAGTGGCCAGAGACTGGCCGGTGACTGGCCTTTATCTGGCCATTGGCCAATGGCCACTGGCCATCAGCCATCGGCCAACCATTGGCCAATGAATGGCCACTCTCTGGCCACTGGCCAAAAGACCATCGCCAGACATTGGCCATTGCTTGGCCAAAATCCGTGGTGCTTGTCCTCTTCCTCACCGGAGAACACGAACTCCAGCCGAACGCTGACGCCGCGTTCGGTTATGTCGGCCGAGCGCTGAGTCATTGTATTTATTGTCCCCATCCGTGTAGTTCTAAAGCTAACCGCTTGGGGCGTCACGGTCGCTCCTCCTCCCCAATAACGAAAACATTTTTGAGTGCTTCAATAATGTAAAATTGGTCGTGCAACATTTGTTTTTGTACTTTCAATAAATACTGTTAAGAAGTAACCCCTGACGTTGATAGCTTGCGAAACGAAAAAAAAAAAAAAAGAATAGCAGATGCAAAAGAAAATAAAGAAACAAATAGCTGTCGATCCCCTCCTCAACTCGCAATTTGAACAAGCAGCCACGTGATCTGACGCTAATTATATACCATCAGTGTTCATCATAGTCAAGCGCTAGGGTTTAGAAAGCAAAAGCTTGGGCTGGAGCTTCAGATATTGTTAGAGTTGGGCTATTATCATCTTTAATTGAACACAAGCCGTTGCCCGAATGTTCAGCGATGCTGATTGGCATGAACTTGAGCACTCGATTCGGGGCTATGAAAATTGTTTACGTCACGGTGTCACGTGACTCGGTGCAAAATCGTGATATCATGTTACGTCACGCTGTCAACAAGGTTAATACATCTAGTGACTTTCTCAAATTAAATCGACTTGACGCAGTGAGTCACGTGACGTCACAGGGTCACGTGACACTACTTGACAGCATGTATTGACACCATGACGTCACGTGACAACGTGACACAGGGTTAATCATAGTGCCAGTACAAAAGCGCCACGAAAACCCACAGTTTACCATACATTGCAATTCTGTATGTGACAATTCGAACAATAGATAGAAATACAGCCGCCAATTTCATATTCCCATATGTTCGTTTTATGATACTAACAAAAACGAAAAAAGAATACCTTGAACCGTTTTGAACCGGTTACCGTTATATTTTTTTTCGGTTCGGTTCCGGTTCAGTTCCAAGATGGCGGCGAAGATTTCGGTTCGGTTCAGTTCCGGTTCGGCTAAAAATAACGGTTCGGTTCCGGTTTTCGGTTCGGTTCCGGTTCGACACCCTGAGCGGGAGCCAGACGACGAGGGTTCGTCTGCTACGATGTGTCGCGGAACCGAAAGGAAAAAAAGTAGATTTTCTGATAGAAATCGCGTCCCGCGGGCAACGAAATCAAACGCGAGCTTGAATTGTGAGCGTCTCCTATTTCACGAAGGAAGCAATCGACAACCCCTGATTTATTTGCAGGTTTTAAATCGCTCTGTTGCCGTACAAACGCTGAAATATACCAGTGTGTAAAGAAATGCTCAGAACAAACGCAACAGCGGCCCCCGAGATGTCTATCACCATCCGGTGTGCGGGTGAAAAATTTAACATTATTCGATAAAACTCCCCCAGCAGAAACCTCAGACTGCCCAATAAGCAGCAGAGAAAGCTAAAGATGGTGACTTTACCCGAGGATTGGGCAACATCATCATGTTTAACATTTACCTACGCAGCTAACTTGCCCCGTCGTATTTTGTTCGAGAAAGCTCTCGTTCTCGACGCCTTCACCAAGGCTAATATCTAATCCACAATGACGATCCAAATCGAAAGTCCCAGTTTTGCTGGATATTCCAACAGGCTAGTTTTAAGCCGTACCCTTTCAGTCGTTCACGCATAATACCATGCTCAAACGGATCAAGCTTCTGCTCGGACAGCATCATCAGTTTTCTTCAGTGTAAACGGTTATAAGGATTGAAAGATCGCAACCAGTTGCTTTGTGGACAGCTGGTTGCGGAAATTTACGCCGTCTGTAACTATCTCTACGGCAGCCGAGCTGCTTGAAGACATCGCAACTATAAACTACAGGTTGCAGTTGCCAACGTTTGTAGATAAACGTTGGTAGCGACTGCATTCTCGCATTCCCACGCATCACTCGGAACAGAAAGGCGCTAGTTTCGGTTTGAAGTCGGTACCTTTTCTACCACGTACATAGATGGCGGCAGCATCAGTCTTCTGCACTCGGTGCATTTGGCGAGTTCGTTTGAGTCCAGTTTTCCGTGCAACACCCTGTGAGTGCGATGCATTCTGGGAGAGAACTCGAACGGTGCCAGTGCGTGTGAAACGAACTCGCTATGAAATAACCAATCAGCGCTGCACTTAATTCATCTCTTAGCCATTATTATCCAATCCGAAGCCAACTGGCCAGACTGTCGCGCATGCGCACACGAGTCGAACCTCAATAGAAGGTTCGTCGAAATTTCCACTAAAAGTTCGAAAAAGTCGAACCTGGTCGAACTCGAACCGCGGCCGGTTCGCGACACCCCTAAATAGCGCATAGATTTACCGACGTAGTAGAATGGTAAAATGACTGTTTTTATGGACCCAGACGTTTGTTAATTGGTAAAAAGGATTTATAAATATCTATATGACTAGAAAACATATTTCGTTACACCGGTTGTTATGATATGAAAGAACAAGGTCAACGACCTTTTGTGAGAGATGGGTTTTCGTTTTAGGAACGCGAACCGGCCGCGGTTCGAGTTCGACCAGGTTCGACTTTTTCGAACTTTTAGTGGAAAGTTTGACGAACCTTCTATTGAGGTTCGACTCGTGTGCGCATGCGTGACAGGCTGGCCAGTTGGCTTCGGATAGGATGATAATGGCTAAGAGATGAATTAAGTGCAGCGCTGATTGGCTATTTCAGTTAATACAGTACTAAAAATTAAGTTATTAACTTTCTACATTGATTAGAATTAGTCTCTTTTAATTGCAGCTGTTCACAATACAAAATAACCTTTTTCATAAAAAAATCTTTTCCAAACCTAGACATACTTGTATCAAGGTCTGGCCACACTGTCCACAAAGCCGAACCGGTCGAATCTGGTGAAAAGTTCAAAGGTTCGTCGAATCGGTTCGACCCAGTTGAACCCCGAAAGTTCGACCAAAAAATCTGGTTCGACAAAAGTTCGCGACACCCCTAGGTACAACACAAAGTGAAACGGAGTATAGACAGGGTTTCCGATTGGGCTTAGTGTTTTGTACGCAAAATGCATAACAGCAACAATCAAGTTGGTTACTGAATTCGTATGTGAAGCTAATAAAAAGATTACTTAAAAAAAAAATGTGGACTTTTGGAGCATGAAAAAATGTACGAAGTGTGTAGCGTTACGTCCGACGTAACCGAAGTTACGTCCAAATCTCCGCCTTCCCTAGGTTCACGGGGGAGAGAGAGGAGGGCGTGTGGGGGGGGGTGTTGGGTTAGGTATAGGCGTTTCAGTGCTCCGTCTGGATGAGCACTAGCCACAGCGAAAAACGTAATGTGTTGAAATGTATTTTTTACCAGAAGTAAACTAATGATAATAAAAGCAAAACTGCGGATGAACTGGGGAACGTTTTTCATAAAGTAATTAATCCGAAACGGAGACACGAAGACGAGAAATTACCGTAATATCCCGAGTCATCGCCCATCCCCGAGCCATCGCCCACCCCATTTTTTGGGCCAATATCGATTTCTGAAAATACACCGAGTCATCGCCCACCCCTTCAAATACCCCAGCGCGGACTCTGCGATCCGCGAACACTCATCCTACCCGAATGACGCGGCCGCGGACCTTACAGTTCGAGCACGTCCGTGACAAAGTAAAACAAAAGAGGGAAAGACACTTCTTTTTGTTTACCTCCGTGAGCGACCCCAAAGTGGTCGTGTATCCGTGCGAAAAGAAAACGATGGAGATTACAAAATAAGAGTTTGTTAATGTAACCCCGGAGTGTTAGGTCAAAGTCTGTCTCCGCCGAAGTAAGGTCACCGCGAACCCGCTCCTTCTTCCCGCCCGTCGCGACCGCAGTTGTGCAATATTTTAGGCAAAGCCAACGCGTAAATAAAGCTTTGCTGGAACGCCCTACACAGACGTTTGCAGAGCGTCCCAACCGTGCATTGATAGCCCGCCGTGCACGGACGCACGTATGTACGCACCAAACAAGAAAGTTGCGCAAGAGCTTGCAATTGACAAGGCGCCCGACTTGGCCCGACGCCAAAGTATGTGCCAACGCGACCGCCGGCTTTCCCGCTTTCCCAGCATTGCTCTTGGTCGCTTCTTTGGTCCGCTCGCTCGTTGCGCCTGGTCGGTTTTTCTATTTTCTTGTAGACTTTTCTTTCTTTTTTTTTTACTAACTAGGAGAACATAGTGGTGACACTCTTTCACGGAACAAACGTTCGCGCTATATGCAGATCGGCGGTGTTTCTAGCGCGTATGCAAGCAACGGACTTCGCTATAGTAAAATATTCTTTCGTGAGAATTTTTTTCTATAAAACAATAAAACTAAAACGAGTTTTGAGTTTGATGTATCTCTTGTGCATCAGCGCTAGATACGCAGAGAAAAATAGGTGGTTTTTTCCGCTTTTTTTCAAGTGTTTGTGCTCACCCACCGAGACGTGGCCCACCCCACTTTTTTAATGAATTTCAGGTGGTAGGGGGGTGGGCGATGACTCGGGATATTACGGTAAATGCAGAAAAGACTAAAAGAGGCAAAGACGCCGCCTAGACCGAAGCGCACAAGTTTTAATTTAACCGAGTGCAGGCAAACTTAGCAAACTTAAAGCATAATTTTCAGTAAGGGACACATGCAGCTGTGAAAGCTTCATGCACACATATACCCGCGTTCATTCACACTACGAATAGAAGCTTCAAATTGTATATTCTCGTGTATCCATACTTTCTTCTTGTATCCACCTTGACACAATTCAAAAACAAGCAACTTAGATGTCGCTCTGTAGCTTTCACGACTCTAAGACACAGCACATGTACGGCAATGTATGCAATAATAATTCTATGACAACTGTTGCACTGAATATAAAATAATTATTTAGATTTTAGGGTTTCACATTTTCTTTTCTTTGACTTGGAATTAACCTCATAAGGTTTTCGTTCACCTTTCCACAACAGTTTTTCAGCTCAATGTTCGTGCTGCACCGGAACAAGTTCTTCAGCACGAGCTCACTTGTGTGTCCTTCTTCACATGCCTCGAAGTCAGAAGTCTCGTTGGTAGACATCAGTTTCATTGTAGGCTCGCTGACGAACTGACGCTGCATCGGAACCTTCATGAACTCTGCCTGCTTGGAGAGTTGTGTGTCATGGCATTAACGGCGAACATAGTTGGATAAAGCTAACAAGAGAGTATAGTTCTCCTGCGCAAGTGAAACTGTTGCCGTCTTATCTTCAATTGGTAAGAGCCGCCCTGCATTTTTGACATTTCGGCTTTTTCAAAGACGCATAAACTGTGTACCCTGCCACGGAGACTAGGACTGGGAGGGTTTAATTTATCGCTTGTGACACTGACTCACTATGTTGCAGCTGGCTGTGGCGTGTCTACTTGTTTTTCAAGCTCTTCCCATTGCTCGTCTTCACATGGGATTGTCGGCAACATACTCTGCAGTCACAGCTTATTTTCACCTTCATAAAGCTGCCTTATAGATAGGTGATATTGCGAGCCAGCCAGCTGCCTGTAATTCCTGAAACGGTCTTCCCACGTATCAGTCTGAATCTTTCTCAGCAGGACATAGTTCAGCCCGAGTTCAGTGAAGCAGTATTCGGTGATCTGTACAAGTGCACGGGTTGTTTGACGGAGTGCTCCGTGAGTCTCCTTGGTTAGCGTGCCACTGGTAAGGTTCTCGCTCTCCCATATGTCAAGCCAAGCGTCCAAGCCAGTCAGACTACACAAAAACTGCTCATTGGGATCGTCCACTGCAGAAGCCACTGGTTCTTGAAAGTCGTCTCCGAGTCGCGTTCCTTTGTTCAGCGTCCACGGTAAAATTTCCTTCAGATTTTGAGGCCTCAACGATTTCATTGATTCCTTTAATAATATGTGCCAAAGATGTAGGAACAAGAAGGGAATAAAGAACAAAGGCTACAGGCTCCTGGCCGTGCTTTTGAAAACGGTAGTTTGCGCTACAAAGATACGTTTCTAAAATTAAAGGCGAGAGCTAGCTTGTGCTTGTCGCCTTCGCTGCCACGTCAGCGTAAAATTCAATGAAATAAATTCAATAATTAAAAAAAGAAAACGTGAAAAAGATATGAGTTTTCACCCTGGTATGCGTTGATAACCAGGTTTTTTCGAGGAATTGCCTGCACCCATCCTGTTCGCAGTTCTTCATCCTCCGGGAACTTAAACACAAACGCTTTCTTCAAAGACGTTTCATAGTTCCCATGGCACCCAGGGACACAGCATTTATGAGACGTGGCTAGCCCTAAAGCCGCCCGTAACTTGACAACCACCATTCGTTAACTGCCACGCTCACCAAACACAAAAGACAAAAGATTAAAAAAAAAAAAAAAAGACAAAAGAGAAGAGACGGTTAGAGAAGTGCGCGTACTCCTGCCGCGAGACTTGTGCAAGATGCCGTGTGCAAAGGAGGCAAAAATTGTCCATTCCGCAACTGCGTCGGGAGAACCCTGGGCTTGGAGAAAGCTAAAAACAAAAACAAAAAAAGGCCAGAGCATGCGCCGCTTGGCGTCTTTGGAAAAACACATTTAAGGAAAAAAAAAAAGAGCATGTGTTGCAGAGAAGCCTTTCTCTCAGGTCGGCCCACTCGTCGTGAATCTGTGACGTTGCAACTCACAGCGATGCAGCCTTTGCTCTAAGTGGTGTTGACAAAGCCCTTTCTGGTGGGAGCGTCGTCTGCTAGGCTATTCCGTTGACCACACACAGCCCTTGCTTTGTAGCAAAGGAGGGCAGGGCGCTTGCAATGTCGAAGTGCATGGGCGATACACCCTCCTCTTGAAATGCGTTCAAAATCCTATTGACGTTAGCCTGTGTAACCCCGACTTTTTTCTATATCCCTTTGCGTCATGCCGCCCATCGACATTCTCACAATGCGTTCCCGTGTTTTTATGGGCCCTCGAGGAGGCATAAATATGTGCGCACGCCCACTGGTCAAAGAAAACCAACCTCGTTGAAGAAAACTGACTACTTGGCTACATGATGACAGCAACAATGCAGTTGATAATACAAAACACCAAGCCAAATCGAAAACCCCGTCTATACTCCATTTCACTTTGTGTTGTACCGCAGCCGACGCTACAAGTTATCTTAAACAGTTCATCGCTAAAAGTGTGTCACGTGGCCTTGCCGTTGGGTACAACTGCACGGGGAAGTAAAATGTCACGTGTCAGGGTGAAAGCATTGGATTGGTTTTGATGCCTCGTAGCATTGTCTGCGGTATATAGCTTAATGCATCGTTGCATTCAGTTTGTCGTGTCACTGTATTTTTCATTTTTGTTGGTGTTCACAAAAGAAAACACAAACATGAAATGAACAAAAAAAGTAAATTAAACTCGAGATGACGCACGGTTTATGCCACGCCTAAGCAGTATCACACAAGCAAGCGCTGTTCAGATCTTTGCTTAAAGACTGTTAGCTATGCCAGCAGATAATGAACAGGGGCTGTGTGCGGTCCACGGAATAGCCTAGCAGACGATGCTCGCAACAGAAAGAACTTTGCAAGCACGCGCTTAATCTCTCCCGTGAAACCGCATTTTTCCATGGCACAGCGCTGGCCGTCCCGGCAGTCGACGCTGGCTTGAAATTATTAAAAATTTGGGCCATTGTACATGTCCATTTCAAGACGCGCTGCACGCCAGTAGCCGAGTTAAGTTGAAGGGAAAAATATACAGTGGAATAGAAATAATATGTATGAACTAGATGTATCAAATAATGTGTCTATAATATTTGATATAATCAACGCGAGAAGAAAAATGTCCCATATACATGCCACAACATATATTTGATGTTTGTGTTTACAGTGCAAGGTCAGCCTACCTTTGAGGAGCGGCGACACTGGTTTATTCTGTAGTGGAGAAAGTTTGGCAGTGCTGTACCCACTTGCTAGCCTGGGGTCTTTAATGTGCATTACACAGGAGCAGGATGTATGTTAAAGTAGTGCTGAAGACAAAACATACTAATTGCATTAACTTTTTTGCGTGGTATTACCGACTTGTCCAATTAAATACAGTGCGAGTGCATTGCGACCTTGCGCTTTTAGTGTATGCATATGTATTGTGTAGACTTCCAAGCTCCATGCTTTGCACAGTGCTAAGGCTTGTTCAAATAGGTGCAATAGAGCCGCGAGGAATAATACAACTTAAATTAACTTCTTTAGCTGTTTCCTAAAATATAAAACAAAAATGTTGAATGAAGCTCCAGAGTAGCAATTCACTAAAACTTCAGAGAGCACCCAAGTCAACAAATCACTTGGGACCATTTTGTCCAGGTTTACGCTTGGTACCATACTGTCCAGGACCACTTTGTCCTACACCCGACGCCGGCATCTTGGTGCTTAGTACAGAGCAGATGCAACTGCCGATCGTCAAGATTCGAAAGTGAGACTTCCTCAGCATTAGATTCGGTGTTAGGAAACTCGTGTAATATTACTTTGCTCAGTCATGAACTGTTAAAACATTTGTAGAGGACGAAAAAGCATTCTTTTGAGACTTCAGATAAAGCTTCAGATAGCAACTAAGATTTTAAGCCCCAAGATGGGCAAGCATTACTCTGAAGCATAGCTTTTGGTGGCTCTAGTCTAGAGGATGCCATCCTTTGTTGTACCCAATGCCGACAGCACATGCTAAAAAAAATTCAAAGAAATCTCCGTAAAAAAAATGTCGCCATAACACAGTCTGAGCAAAGAGTGCGTGCAGGGACAGATTTTCACAAGCTTCAAAACAGAGGAAGGAAAATAAGCGATCAGAACATTAACGACCAGATGTCGTTACCCTAAGCAAAGCGCACATAAAGGCACCCCAGTTTGATGGACTTTTCACATTCGTGCCAGACTGACGATGGACAAGTATTCAAATATATATATTACTTATTCCAAATTACGAGTTTACCTTCTAAAACGAGCATGGGTGTTCTGGGCTGTAGACTTGCAGGTTTCGAAACCATGTACACGAACAGAACGAAGTGGCACCATGTTTTCTTATACTTTTTATTCTGCACATATAAAAATTCACATATATGATCTAAAAATAAAATGACAGTAAAAATCCTGGTATAATAAATACCATTCCAATTGGTTTGAAGGCTGCATGCATACAATAGGAGCAGCGACAGGTGTATGCAAAATCGGATCAGTGCACAGTTCATGCAGAGGGATCTTTGGGAAACAGGTTTTCTTTATGAGAAGCAAGAGGGGGCTTGAGAGAGCAACGTTTGACTTCAAGCTCCAGCTTTTGGATCAGCTTCATCTGCTTGAGGTTTTGCTCCTGCAGTTTGAGGACCTCCTGCAAGAGCAAGAATGCGGGCACGTGAGATGGCGTTTCAAACCAAAATAGTCAAGGCACGAGACACACAACACATCTGAAATTCAAAGCAGATTATGACTACCAAATCCCGACTTTCTTCTTGTTTTAAGTATATTTACAAAACCTTACAACCTTTTGCCCAACCATGTTGCCACCTAGTGGAAGACTGGGTTCCAGGATTTTGAGGACGAAACAATGTGCGCATTAGGAAGAAGAGGGCAGGAAAGTCTTTTACCCATTTCACACGGCAGCTTCAAGGTACTTTTAACTAAGGATCTTTTAGTAAAGAGAGCTGGAGGCCGTCGCACGGCACATAAAGGTCCCTTTAACTAAGGGAGGGCTTATGTTAAAGGGAGCTCTCGCCAACTCGCCTCATCGCTTCACCCATGAACTCGAAATAAAAAATGACTGATATATGCTGTTGAGTGCATTATAACAAATTGAATATTTCCAAGTAGCAGTTATTGGATTAAGCCTGAACACAAGCATGGTGCAATATGCTAATGAGAAACACTCATGCTAGCAGATTCAGCCACCATGTATTCCGTTGAACGTGTCCGTTTCAATATTACAGCCAATTATACAACACAACGGCGTACGCAAATCCAAGCATTGGCATGTGCCTCTCATTTTTAAATGTCTTGAAAGGAGGCATTTTATTTTAGAGTGAATCTGTACAATGCCTGCTGCCAGTGGCTTCTTGTATAACAAAGCAAAACAGTAACTAGAACAAACTAGGTAACGATTTTCGAAGCAGTATTTTACCAGTTCTTTGAGTTTCAAAACACTGTCTAAAACCTTGGGCCCGTCATGCAGCTGCAATGCACTGCCGGTCCGAGGAGGCCAAATGCATAAGATTGCGAACCTTTTCCAGGACAGCATACGCAAATCGTTCGTGGACAAACCTTTCACTTCAAAACAATACCTCAGCTTCTTCATTGGACCGCCTCAAGGTGCGCTTTGCACCACTCGCTCCAAGCTCATCCGCCATGTAGAAAAAGGCTTTTCTTCCTCGTTTATGCTAGTTCACGTGCTACAAATCGTTACGGCAAGGCTGATACAAAAAGTATGGCCAGTACTACCTATTCACACATTCATCCTCCGTTTATTCACCGTGTGATACTGAATGCCATTTACTAAAAGTACCTTTAGCTAAGGGACCTTAGCTAAAGGTAGATATTTGCTGCCGTGTGAATGGGGTATTAGAATTAACTTGGGGGCAAAAGATAAGCCACAACAGGAAAAAAGGGGACTTTGGGGAAGCCCAATCTAAGTCACTGCAGGACAATGGAGCCAGCAGGATCTAGGTACCTCAGTCGAGGCAGTGCTTGCGCTTGTTTGAGCACATGCTCGCATTTTCATACCAGAATCTCTTAAACTGGCGATTTCCTAAAAAGGTCAATTAATTCTGCATCGGCTAAACCAGTGGTCCTCAAGTGGGGGTCCGTAGACCCTTCGGGGTCCTTGAACGCCTTCTTAGGGTACTGAAAGCCCTCAACCAAACAATATTAAAATTATGCTGACCATCTTGCATGCACAGCAAGTGAGTAAGGTTCTGTTTTAGTACTTCAAAGTAAGTTTGCATACATTGTGTTCTTTATTTACTCTTTTGTTTTCGTAATCGTCCATTATTTCCCCGTCCTCCCCAGTGGATGAGTCCCCCATCACTTCTGCCAACAAAGAGGTCCTTAAACATGAATGGTTGAGAACCAAACTATAAATATTTATAGCCTAAAAGATACAGAATTTTTCGACTCTGGATTTCAGCATGATATGTTTTGTAAAAACCTCTAGAAATCCGCTATGCATAGGTAGAAGTTACGCAAAGTACAGAAAAAGGCATGGGTGCCTAACCCTGGGGAGTACTCAATTAAGCATGTGATTCATAACTCATTGACAAAAGAGCGGTTATTGCTACAACACTGAAAAGGCTACTTGCCGTCTGGTAATGCTGCCGTTCTTCGGTGACTTTGGTGAGGTAGTGGATCTTCTGCTTGTGGTTCTGGTGACCCATCAGCTCGGAGAACTTGTGGTGCAACTTGGACAGCTCCGATTCGGTAGCCTGGTTTCTCTCTGCCAGGTGGCGCCTCTCAACGTCATAAAGCTCCAGCTGCAACTAGAAAAAACAAAGTGCCACCGCACATCGTCATTGTTCGGAAAAAGAAAATGAGAAAACTGTACCCATCAAAATTTTGGGGTTTTACGGGCTAAACCAAGGAAGGGCATCTGGCACACCCCAGCAGAGGGCACAGGATTAATTTCGACCCCCCAGGGGTCTTGATGTGCAACTGAAATCTCAATTACCGGTGCCTTCTCTGCCAACAAGCCTTAATCAAATTGTAAGCACCTCGGCCAGGATTTGAACTCTCCGCCTGGGGATTCGTAGGCCAGCGCTTTTGGAGCCAGGCTCCAAAAGTACTGGTGTGAAGCGAGTTGGCTCAAAATGCCTACACACAACGGTGGAAGCAATTTTATCTGGTGTTCAATCCTTCAGCTGCAATAGACCCTCTTTGAGAATGTGTGCTCTCTGGTAACTGCTCAAGAGTGTGTTATTTTGGGCATGCATTGGAGACGAGTGCTGTGTCAGCGCTCGGTGTGAACTCAAATCTAACTGCACGCTTCACGCAGGAAACAATGACCAAACCATGGCGGCTGCGGTGTTGCACGATGAACCTTTGGAAAGGGTCTGTTGGTTACTGCCAGAAATTATTTTTTCAATTCAAGGAGAGGGGTGAGAATGCATTCTTTTAGAATTTCAGAAGGTGCTTTTACCCAAGTGAAGCGCTAAGTAAGTAACAATCCCAAGGCCCCATTTGGTTTTGAGTCTATTCCTTGCCAAGTCAGAAAACACCATGTTGCGAACCTTCCGATCGTTATTCTGGTAAAACGCTACAGTCCTTTCCCACTAACCTGGAAGGGTGCGACCCTGGCCTGCAGCAATTCATAGTCGTTCTTCCACCTGCATACAAAATACAAAATGGAAGGAGTGAGCATATCAGCTAGCGGCACAGAATTCATTACAACAAAAGTGCCGTATCCAGTGCATCACATAATGTGTGTTAAATTCTTGTTTATGTATATATATGTATATATATATGTGTATATATATATATATATATATATATATATATATATATATATATATATATATATATATATATATATATATATATATATATATATATATATATATATATATACTCCCTATATGTTTTTTTTTTTTTTGCAATATGTATCCCTTTACAATAGTACCCCAAAAAGGTGTTGTAGGTATCAAATAAACAAATGTCGGCAAATACAAGGGGAAACCCTTGTATTTGCCGGGGAAACCGGGAGAAAAGTGGTGTAGAATTCAGCCTACAGTTCTGCTTGCAGAGGTAAACGTTTTTATGGCTTTAACCAAGTGCCAAGTTGCACGCTAAAATATAGCGCATTGCGCTTGCCACATAGCATTTATCCAAGTTAAAGGCCATTTCAGAAAGTGTGCCTCTCTTTAAAATTCATGTATAGTGCTTTAAGGCAGAGACATATTCACCTTTGGGCTTCTGCACAAGAGTCCTCGAGTCGTTTCTGGAGTATGCTCACCTCCCTGAAAACAATATAAAAGTTAAAGGGGTCTGAAAAATTTTACCACAATTCTGAGCGATTTGTCTATGGAATCCTTGTCCTTTATGATACAACCCACATTCATTCTTTTGGTTGTCTAAGTTCATTTACCAGCATAAAAGCAAAAATTTTGGCCTCCCAGAGAACTTCCCTCTCGGTCATAAAAAGACATCCAACACAATGCTCAGATACTCTTAAGATAGTTGTCTCACTGAGCTCTAGCATCGCCTATTACACCGCGGGCAACTTTTAGGTGTCGAGCCGTACGCCTATACAGTATGGCGCTTCAGCTACGTGACGTGCTACGAAGGAGTTTACGAAATTGCTCGCAACATCAATTGGTCGAGCTGCGACCCGATACGATCGTCAAAGGACGAGTTGTGAATATGTTCTCACTTTGACTAGTCAACTGCCGATCTGCCCTCAGAAAAAGGAAAATAAAAATGGAAATATGAAACAATCGCCTTTGCGTACAGGTTATCACTAAGAAGATTGCGGTAAAGAAAAATTAATGGAAAACTCGCAACCATAAAGCCGGCCGTGGGGGAATTAAGACGTCCTACGACTACATCCATGGTAAATAAATGGCACAAAACGTATGTGCCAATACAGTGCAACCCACTTATATTGATGCAGTGTATAATAATGAACAGCTTATAACGATAAGTTTCCAGAGTTTCTAGACTGGAAATGATAAGTTTCTAGTCCAGATACAACGATAATCGGTTCTATCGATTGAAATTTCGGGTTGTCATTATCGTCATAAGTGGGTTGCACTGTAGTTGAGAGGACACCTGCGCACGTCCCTCCTTGCTATTCATTTTGCGAAGTCCTGGGTTTGAATCCTCTTGGGGTTTATTTTAGTGCTATGTTTTGTTGTTATTCTAATCCACCATGACATTGTGGAACCGCATTCCACAACAAATGTGAGCCGCGGTGGGACAAGTAGCATGGCTAAGACTGTTACCAAACAAAAACCCCCGACACGTTTGAAACTGGAACTGTATTCCAATCAAGTGATGTAGTGGCATCCAACTATTACAAGAACGCCAATAAACAACTGACAGTTTTTATCACTCTCAATTTATTATTTAAAGGTTAATTAAAGTTGAATACCTGTTCAATTTTTTTTTTACACAGCTACCACAATGTTTTGTTGCTCGTGCTGCTCTAGGGCGTCGCATGGTTGTTACAGACAGTCCCAAAAATGTGATGTTTAAGCAAGGTTCATAAAATGCAGACAATATTTTGCTGCAACACTTCGAGGCCTAATGAATATTTAAAAAAATAAAATCGGGCAGGTGCATTTTATTTTGAAGACCCCTTTAAAGCAGTGAAAACAAAAATGCCCTTGGCAATGAAGTTTACAAATACAGTGGTGGAACTGACAAGTGGTGATTAGGAGCAGCTCTTGTAGCAGGGTTAAACGGGTTTTGGAGCAGAGATTCCCACTTTTAGAGCAGACAATTTTGAGCTTTCATGTCAGAAAATTGTATACAATCTCTTTGAAAGTTAGCCTGTGGAAAAAACTGCAGTTATTGGAATGTTGGAAGACTAAATAGTAATACCTACCAAGGACCTGGCCTCTGCAATTATTTATTTACAGGACAATCCTATGCCGGCAATTTTGTAAATGTTTCAATTAACCTATTAGGAGTACCGATGGCGTCTTCTGTCTGGGTTTGATGTAAAAAGATGTTTTTGCCTACTGTATAGGGTATACATCACAGTGACGCAATTGTTGAGAGTTCGACATCAAACAAACACTTTTGTGTTGAATGTGTCTCGCACTGCCCTCGCTCGCATTCAACTTGCTGCTGTTCATAAAGCAGCTAAGCAGAGCACAACGCTACTCTCACCAATCGCAACGAGTAGTGCTAGCTATTCATTGTGATCGATGTGAGCACCGTTTGCACAAGAACTGATAATTAACTCTTCATTAGGCATGTGCAAATAATGGATTTTGTGTTCGAAGCAAATTAAAAGTGAACTATGGTTTGAGGGAATATTTTTTAATTGAATATTGGAAAGTTGTGGCACATTGTTCCACGCATTTTACTACTGTTACATCATGCTTAAATGAAAATTCAGCTGAACTCACGAGGGTTGTTCCCAAGCTCCTAATTGCCCACTCGTGAACTCTGTTAAATTTAATCTAGCTATATTTATAGACTGTAGCCTCAGAATGCCCAGTACCTACATTGGGATGGCAAGGAAACAACAAATGACATAAAATTAAGCCTATAAAGGAGCCCAGCCATACCTAATTGAGGGAATTTATAAATCCTATAAGAAAATATTTTCTTTAATTTCGAGTTAAAAAAAAATAAAACACAAATAATGAACACAGGTTTTTAGAACATCGCTGCCTAACATATGCCTTTGCATAATAACCACAGTTAAATGCTGATATTACTGCAATGTAATATCAACAATCGCAGTTTCCTATTTTTTGTTTTAATACACCAGGTGCGTGCATGCACCATACTAGTTTGAAGGTGCGTTTTTCTCCTAAGTGTGCGGCTGCGCTGCAGCGAAGCGAGTCACGAGATCGCCATGTCTGCTCTGCGGGTATTGCTTCCCCGCAGTGCACCAGTGATTGAGAAGCTTACTCAAGGGGGCTAACTCGCTGCAATCAACACTTCGAAAAGTATTAATATCGTAGTAATGTGGAAGCGAATATCAGATAACATATTATTTGAAACTACTATTAGAAAATTAGAATATTCATGCAGCCCTACTCTTTGCAAAAAACTGTACTTCATTTTCAGTGGCATCGCTAAAAATGCCACGTGCAAGACACTTTCAGTTTCCTTTTCGAGAACAGCTTCCTTTTGGCACAGACACTGCACAAATTGTGCACAAAGGCAGTCTTTGGAGCAGCATGTAGCAGGTAATTCGTTCTGGCAGTTTGGCGCAATTGGCACAGCAGTTCCACCACTGCAAATAGAACCTCAGCTATATCATAGGCAGTCAGACAACACCCAAGAGTGCACAGTTTCATAGCAAACATTTCGAGAACTGCACGACAGGCACAAATTGTCACAATACCGACTACCAGACTAATGAGCATACAATAGTATCCACACACTTAAAGGGGTACTCCACTGATTTTTTGAGCTACCTCAACCAGCTATATTTTCTGACTCCCCGACCTTTACTCTCTCCGGTATGCTATTTAGAATCGCGAAATTCATAATAGTTATAGCGAAATCGGCAAATGAAAATGATGCAAAAACCAACATTCAAATATACGCGCGCTTTTCAGGGCCGTGACGTCAGTGGCAGGCAGGCTTGCCAGTCGAGCAAGCAGCCAAAAAATAGAATATGCCAATCACTTGTTCCGTGCTGGAGCGCGGGTACTGCAGCGAGCTTCCCAAGCATTCATTTGACATTATGAAACTGCTTCGAATCAGTTTAAAACAAAATCTACAGCCCAAAGAGTGAACCCCTGCCTTCCACTGACGTCACTTTTTCATTGTTGCCAGTAGAGACTTCGAGCTTGGAAAACACGGTGAGGAACAAAACTGTAAATTCAACAACTTCGCGAAAAAACAATATTTTGACCTAATATTTGGGATACTATTTCCCCAATGTTTGTTGGTTAGTTTAGCAAAATTTCAAGCAAATCGGAGACAATGAAAAAATCGGTGGAGTAGCCCTTTAAGAACAGAGGAAAATAAAAGTGGGTAGTGTACTCACGTGCGATCCTTTTTGGAGTCGTCCTGGAGGTCCTTGCAAAGCTGGCGATTCTCTTGTTCCAGCTCCCGGCTAACAACTTCATACTTCTTGGCCTTCCTTTCCAAGGTGGCGATTTGTTCCGCCTTCAAATCGGATGCTTTGCGCAAGTCGTCGCACGCCTTGGCCAAGTCTGTGCGTTCGGCAGCTGCGGCACGCAGCTCTGCCAGTGCGCACTCCAGCTTCCCTGCAGTCCTCGCCTCCCTGTGCTCGGTTTCTTGCACCTGACCCAGCAGCTGCTCTTGTGACGACTGCAGCTCAGTCAGAGCTCGGACCCCCATAGCGATTTGAGTGTGCAGAGTTGCACTGCAAGTGCGTTCCTCTTCAAGCTCCAGAGCCACGTTATGAAGTCGCTCCCCGGTCTCTCGTTCCCTGTTGTAGGAAGCAGAGAGGTCGCTCAGCGCCTTGCCGAGCTCCTGCTGCAGGCCCCGGGATGCACCCTTCAGCCGCTCCACTTCTGCTTGGAGGAACACCACCTGCTCTTGCATCACCTTCTCTCGGGCTTGGAAGTTCTCCTTGAGCAGCCGCTGTTCTTCCTTTAGAATCCTCAAATTTGTATTGAGCCTCTCTCCTTCTGTCGAGGCGACGTCGGCTCGATCCCTTTGAATCGACACTTCCCTCTGCAACTCCTCCTTCTCAGCAACAAGTTTGGTCACCTGGCCTTCTAACGAAGACTTGTCGCTGCGGAGCATGCAAAGTTCAATCGCCAACTTGCTGGTCTCGGAAGACATAGTGTCGGCGTCCTTGAGAACTGAAGCGAGATGTTCCTTGATTTCTTGCTTTTCTGTCTCCACCACTGTGACGTAAGCCTTGAGGGCGATCAATTCCGCTACCAAGCCGTCTTCTTTATCTGAAGCGCACGAAAGTTGCTCCTTCAGTTCAGCGATTGTGTCCTTTGCCTGCAGGAAGACGTCTTCGGCGGCTTCACGATCCACAACAATTTCCTCGCATTGTGCCTTTACCGTGGCTAGTTCCGATTCCAGGGAAACCTTCAGTGACATCAGCTTTTCGAGATCTTCGCCCAGCTGAAGGTTGACTGCTGTAGCTTGAGCCTGCTTGGTCCTTTCGTGCTCCAGCGTCTTGCTAACCTCGGCAATTTCATCAGTTTTCAAGCGAAGAGTTTCCTCGAGGCACAAAATCGAGGCGTTGGCATTATCGACGTCTTGTTGGAGTTTTTGAGCAAGCTCTGTTTGTTGTTGGGCTGCTGCAGTCTGCTCAATTCGCCATGCAGTCATCTGATTCTGAAGCTGTTCTTGTTGCTTCTGGATCTCTTTCTTCTCTTGTCGAAGAAGCGAAATTTCAGTCATGAAGTTGCTCACTTGCTGCAGCAGTTCATCGTGCACCTGCTCCTGATAGATCCTCTCAGCAGACACCATCTCCTCTGCAAAAAAGTTATTTGGCCCACTGCGTCAAAAAAAAAAAAATATCCAAAGAACAAAAATTGTTCTTTAGCTATCGGCAAGGTGGGAAGCATAAAGACACCTCTAATGAGTAAAGAGCAGGAGTAAGCAACACTATTTTCAAGCTTTCAGGAGAAGAGGAAATTCAGGACATCTGAAGACTGTAGCAAACGCTAAGCAATGTTCGACCGAATAGGCCAGTTTTCATACACATGTAGCAGAAATTGGGTTAACAGGCTAAAATGATTAGCGTTGGTATATTAGTCGACAGGCAGAATGCATGCTCTGTTTGAAGATGAGTTCCTCAGGGTCAGCACTGCCACCATTTCCATCGTTTCATCAGCATTTCCCACAAACTAGCCAAAATTGGAGACTATCAAAAATAGTAAAACGACTGCTCCAATGCGAATACGTATTCCAGCACGGAATATGCATTCCACCACGACGGCAGATCTCGCTTATTTTATGAAAAGTGCACGGCCCGAGCCATGTAGCACAGGTCATTTCCAGACCCGGGCCGAGCCCAGGCAAAGTAGTATGTATTGTTTCTGGGTCCGGGCCTGGCTGAGGCCCGGAAATACACGAATGCTGAAAATTACTAATTTATTGTGACTTTAGCTCATACTGGACTGCATAGAACCTGTGACTTGTACATCTCCCACAATGTCTCGAAACTTTTCTTCGTCTTTTGAACGAGTGCTATGAAGATCCCCATCTTGACATTCACATTTTTATGCCGACACAATGCCATGACACCATCTTTCATGCCAATTAGGCTAAACGAATCAAATGCACCAACACCTCCCAAAGGCAGCTTTGAATTTAAGAGATGAGGCATGCCTTGGCCTCTCACCGGGCCGGGCCCGGGTCGGGCCTGATCAGGTAGGCATCTCATCGGGCCTGGTACGGACCGGGGCCGATACCAACGACAGCATCAACATTGCATCGCACAGTGCAGCGCTGCCCGCTCGGACTTCCTCTATGCGCGCGCAGTCTTGACCGCACCTGCACCTTTTCGCGGCCGCGTTTCTCGGTCTCGTGCCCGACTCTGTTCGGCTCCTTGTCAATTGAAAACTTATTCGTGTCCAGAGTCACTATAAGTTCTTACGTCGTATGACCCACAGAAGTTGCTCAAAGCTGGGGGGGGCAATCGTGCCCCCAGAGTTGTAGGCGGACAAAACGGCAACACACCGCCGCATTTTTCGTTTTTCTGTGCTGGAATATGGCCCTTCAAAGTGCTTGTATTCTCGACTGTCCCGAAAGAACCACGAGACAATGTTCACTATACTCTGTTCCACGATAACTGTGGAGCCTACAGCCCCCGCAACCCAATAAGAGCGTCTGAGCGAGGCACGTGACATCACGTCGTGGGAGCGTGTGGGTCGCTTCGTTGAGGAACCAGCTGTCGTCTGCTGGCCAAGAGTCGTCTGCTGCAAAACTAAGAACTTCGGGTGAATGTCCGCCGTCTCAACGTTGCCGTCCGCTAGAGTAGCAAGCTCTTTGGGAACAGTTCATGAGACAATTGTATGCTCAATTCACCTGCAAATTTGTGGCGGGTACTAATTCCAGGGCAACATTTTAAAGGGACATTGAACCGAAATTCGGAGCTTACAAAACAAGACCGGAGCGATAGGCGGGACGCTGCAAAACCCAGAAACATCACTCGCACAGCGATCTCTAACAGATGTCCATATTTTTGGAAAAGTGCACGATCAAACACAACCGATTAGGCCGAAGAGACATCCGACATCACGATTTTCATTCCCTCTCCTCTTTGCCTCGTCCCCTCAAGCTGGTGAACCGAAGTGAGGAGGAGAAAAGCAAGGCTACTTCCTCTCGTTCTCAACTGTTCCAGGAGGATTGAGACTTCAGTCATTGTTTGATCGTGCCCTTTTTGGAAAATATGGCTATCCATTTGAGATATTGATGTACCAGTGATGTTTAGGAGTTCATAGCGTCCCGTTCAATGCTTCTGAGGCCTTATTTTCCAAAATCCCTTTCAAGCTGAAGTGGTCGATTACACGGCTACAATTGCCACCAACCACAAAACTACATTAAAAGAAAAAAAATCAAAATTTGTTAATATTTATTGCTTATTTTTTTTATATAGTGCGACCCACTTATCATGATGCAACACTTATTAACGATCAGTTTCTAAAGTTTCTAGACTGGAAATGATCAGTTTTTAGTCCAGATACAACAATAAATTTTGTTATAACGATTGAAATTTCGGGTTTTCTCATTATCGTTATAAGTGAGTTGTACTGTATATCCATAATAGATGGAATTGCTAGAGTTCAATTGTAGTTAAAAGAAGAAAGAAGCCTGGAACTACTTTCAGTCGTAGGCAGCGCTGTTGCTGTGGCGGTAATGGTGCCTCTGTGGCCTAGAGCGTAGATTGTCACCATAAGCAGTGTTGCCAATTTAGCGGTTTTCCCACTAAACTTGGCGGTTTTTGGTTCTGTTTAGTGGGATAAATTATTGTTTTGCGGGCGGCCGGATTTTTAGCCGGTTTTATGAAACCTTGGCGGTTTTTTAGCGATATACAAGTTATATCGATTTACTGTCAACTACGCACCTTTTATATCCATAAAGACAAGGATAATAAGCCACAGTCGTCTTTGCTTACTCTCAGTAATGTTCTGGTTTGTGAGAGTAACGCCTGTGACGTCACCAAAACATTAAGGCGACGAATGTCGGAACATGCCTCCCTGTTTTGTGCGCGCACGTTTGAACAGCATGAATGTTCCAATTTTCCTTTGACGTTTTTGTCACTGTTTCGTGAAATGGGCGTGGTGAAGTACGCTCAAAAGTTTAGAAAAGACTGGCTATAAGACCCTAAAC
Source organism: Ixodes scapularis (assembly GCF_016920785.2). Taxonomy (NCBI): domain Eukaryota; kingdom Metazoa; phylum Arthropoda; class Arachnida; order Ixodida; family Ixodidae; genus Ixodes; species Ixodes scapularis. The sequence goes on from NW_024609868.1 coordinate 65,492,418, forward strand.
TTAACGACTGGCTACTGGAGGTTCCTGGTGATAGCAGACGAGCCAGGTGCCGCTATTTCAAAACAGAACTATCTACGAAGAATGTGGATTTGGTCGCGCACGCTGCAACGAAGAAGCACGTTTCGGCCGCTGCACCTTTCTCGTGTGGTACCAGACGACTCTACGAGTTGAATGGATCTGACTAGTCACGCACTGCTGAACGGTCCCTTGCCATGTTTGTATGCGCTCACTCTGCAATTTCGACTTCGGATCACCTGGGTGAACTGTGGCGTGACAGATTTCTAGTGAAAACAAAAGGAAAGCTTCCTTTCAGATGGCATTGATATGATCTACACTGTTATTATACCTTTGTCAAAAAGTAAAGCAAAAAAAAAAAAAAGTGTCTAAAAAGTTGTTTTGCACTGTGTTTTGGATTTAGCGGTTTCTTAGCGGTTTTCGGGATTCTGACTGCGGGTTTTTAATCACCGAGTTGGCAACACTGACCATAAGACTAGCTCCGACGCTCTTATTGGGTTGCGGGGGCAGCAGCCTCCACAGTTCACCAAGTTACCAGGGGACGAAGTATACTGCCAGCAATCGGTAAAGCCTACATGAAAAGTATTCTTTGCTCCTATTATACAAGATTGCTCTTCGCTTGCCTGCGGATCGTTAGTCTTGGGATCGAGATTATCACTGCCATTTTTGCCAGCGCATGGAGGGGACCCGTGTTAGCGCCGACAGTGGCCCCAAACATTTTCTACGGCACTGTGCTCAAAGTAAGTTGACATAGATTAGAAACTGCTACATGAGATATCTACGCGAAATGCCGCTGCCAAGACCCGCGCTGTGGCGCCACTTCTTGTCGCACACTTCCAATAGTCAACGACAAGGTGAGAATGTCAGGGTGTCTTTCGAACACCCAACCTCTAGCGCAGGCTTGCTGCCTTCTGGCTTGCTTCGGCTGCACGAGCGAGACGACAAAGCGTTATCGTAGGTAGGGAACTCGTGCTGCAGGTGGGACAACTGCCGTTCACCCTGTCTGCGACTTTAGAAGTGGTTAGAGCGGGCAGCACTTCCTCACGAGACGTGATACAGACGCCGTCGGTGGTGGCACCTGCAACCAACTGCCAAGGTGCGCTCCCTTTTAGGTGCACCTTGGCAGTTCCATATATACGCGTTGTTTACTCAAATATAAGAGCCGACATTTGCCAACCGCCAAACGGAGTGGACGGAGCTTCGTTTGTCAAAACCCTGCCTCTACAACGAGCGAGACAATAAACCTGCGTACAAAGCAACGCGATCAGTTAATGTGCCGGGAGCTCACATTTGTATTCATCCACATTTCAATGCGAAGAACGGTGCCAAAGAATGAGACCTCCAAAAGCGAGAATCGAATTGAGCTTTCACCTTCCACACGGGCGAGTCTACCATCTTAAGCTTTTACTCTGTCCCCACGCATGCATAACAAAATGAGGCTGCCGCCTTCTTTGCCGACAAACGAAAACCGTGGAGCTGCGCGAAAGCGCAGCCTACCGACCTTGGTCATCCTGGTCCCGGTCTGCTGCATCTGCGTAGCCGGTCTCGTCTTCCAGCGACTCCACAAAGACCCTGAGCTCTTCCCTCAGCTCCTGCGTGTCCTTGGTCAGCCTGAGCTCCGTGGTGCACTCCACAGCATCTCTCGAAAGCACGTCGGCCTCTGCAAAGCTCTCGGCAGCGCCGTCGTCCGGTCCGGGCTGTCTTGAGAGGGCTGCGTTTGTAGTGTTCTTCACGCTCCTCCCCATCTTCTTCTTTATGTTGCGCAGGAGCCCCTCGAGCTGGCCGACGTGCGCGGACAGCTTGTTCTTGGAGACCCGCAGCTGGGAGATGAGCCGGTCCCGGTCCTCGAGTTGCTGCAGCAGCTCCGCCATCTTGCGGTGCAGCTTCTCTTTGGGCAGCTGAGCAAGGGTATGAATAACGGCAGAAAATCTCTTCAATGTCTGACAATATATTCATTTTTGAGTGTCTAAATTGGACGCATGCCAGAAAAAAAAAAAAAAAAAAACATTTTCCTAGGAAAATATTTTTGATGAAATATTTAGCTCATGAAACTTGCTTCGAATTAGGAGCAATCCAGAAAACATGCTTCCATTTCAAGATGTCGACCCTGAAATAGACTACTGGTAGACTTCCTGGAATCGATAAGACAAGTTTTGCAACGTAAATAAATCATTAACTTATTCTTTTTGTTTTCGTTGGGAGAGTATTTTGTGGCAGGTGTGTTTTATCCGGACACTTAGAGAAAAAAAGAAGTGTTTTGAATTTTATTTGAGAGAAAATAATATGGAAAGAGGCTGAAATTTCTGCACAAGAGCTTTGAGTGACCCACAGGCAAAAGGATGAAAATGTGCTTTCCTTGGCCGAAACCAATTACACTGCATGCAAGGATTTATGAGCAAAGCAAAGCGATGCAACAAACATGTTGCTGCTCAGTATACCCATTTCATTCTCTCAATAGCTGTAACACCCATTTCTAAAGTAACCTCCGACTGTAGCTGGCTTCGGGATATCAAATTTAGAACTCCAGAAAAGTACTTTAAATATGAATTTTGGCGAAAAAGGCCCGTTCCAAGCCTTTTTCCCAAAGTTTGGGTGGGTATAAGTCCTGCGAATCTTCATGGTGAAATCGATATGGAAGTGTCTGGAGTTCCTGCAGCTGGCATTTTTGTAGCTTCATTGATGGGAGACTCATCGTCAGGGATGCTTGCAGCATTTTGGAGTGAACATCTACAGCCACCATTCGTTAAAGCAACAAACTGTGCTCCCTGCCATCAAACTACTTGGCAAGGTATACTGGCTTAAGTCATGCTTCTACTGCGCACAAGCTCCGACTGCAGAAGTTGAAGCTCACATGCGCCAAATCACCATCTGGGTCTACATCTCAACGTGGGTCATTGGTCACCATAGTCAGTAACAAGGTGAGGTCACCCTAACAATATCCCACACTGCCTGGCGATAGTTACAAAAATACAAAGGGGAAGGACATTGGCTTAGAATGGCGAGGGGAGGAATCCTACTCTTGGCTCCAGTCTAGGTGGTGCAAGCCAGAGCCATATATCTAGAGAGTATGGCCATTCGTTGGGAAGTATAGGAGGCAAATGAGGAGACGCCATTGGCCGAAAGCGGGCTGGGCGTGCTCCAAGGCGTCTTCACAAATTTGAATGTGGCCAACCAGAAGCCAGAAATATAACCCTGGCGGTGGTCGCAAGAAACAAACTTAACAAGAGCGTCGGAGTAACTCTCGGCGATGGAAAATATGGTGCACGTAATGTTTCAATCATGGTTATCCAAAATCATGATGGAAGAGCATGACTAGTGGAACGACTGACATAACACGTACACCAAGCGCCGAAAGCCGGGAATCTGCCATCCGAGTAAAACAAAATTCAGAGACACATTTATTTCTCTTTCTGCACGATCATGATCAACACATCATGTGCACCCTATTTTCAACCATGAAGGGTTACTGAATTTAACTCTTACGCTCTTATTAAAACAATTAAAGCTGTTTCTCGCTAACACCGCTATGGGATTCTTTTCAGCTTCTGGTTGGCCAAGAGAGCATGTCAAGCCCTCTTTCTGCATCTGGTGCACACCCTGGCTCTGCCCACACCTCCGATTGACCAAACTCTCTCTAAACACGGCTCTGGTGCAAGCTACCTCCCATTATAAAGGGTACAACTGTTAGTATCCATCCATTCATCCAGAACGGCAGGGAAGAGGTTCAGTTTTCCTGCCTCCAGCGCGAGCTTCCTACTTTTGACAACACTTCGGTGTCTACTGCGCACGTGCGCACTAGACGCTGAAGGCTGCGCACACACGCAGCCAAGGCCCATAGCAAGGCATGGAAAGTGCTGGAGGCCACACATTCGAAAGACATGCCCTGCAGTTCTCGTCTTGTCAGGGACTAGATACAAGGCATTAACCTCGCACAAATGCACCTCGCACACATGGGAGCTTTCAACAGCTGGACCACACATTGTAAAAACATCCAAGAAGGCATGCTGTCAGTATTAAAGCGTACTAACATGCATGGGTGTTGCAGGAGCCTTGAATGGGGTTCCACATGCTGATGCAGTTCCAGCAGATCCTGAAATGCAGCATGAAACATATACACTGGTGCTTCTCCACAACAATTGTATATTTTCTCTCTTTCACGCTGAGCTCATGTAAACCAAAATATTCAAGAATTTAATTCTTCGAGTCAGAGACATATGCAACACTTGCTTCCAATGTAATAAAATGGAATAACCAGCATGGAAGAATCGCTTCTAATCTAATCTATTGGTGCAAAAAGAACAATTTTCATTGAGTAGCACTAAAAACAATAAAAAGCTGGCTAAAAAAAACAATAGAGAGATAGCACTACGACAACTGCTCCAAGATCAATCATTGCCGATAAATACTTTACTGACTATATTTAAATATACTGCAGGCCCATGTATCCACCTTTTCTGAATCTTCGCAAACTGCTTTCATGCCAAGCCCAAGCTTTCATTATAGAGGGAATTTCCAAATTCGCGAGTGAGGCATACCAACAACGTTTGATCGGTTCAGGTCAGCTGTATTATTGGGTTGTATCACCATGCAAGCGCCACTGAACATCGATAGGAGCTTGTCTTACCCGAGTCATGTCTGAAGCGTTCTGCTGCGAGAAATTTCGCACACAGCGCATTGTACTTCTCCTTGGGTGTGTAGTCTCCCACACCCGGGCCGCACACTGCAAATGGTTACGGGTATTATGTATGAACTCCCAAAATATGAAATTGTAAAACTTCAGATGTCTATGAAGGGAGGGGGTATATTGCAACCACCATCCATCTGGGAAAGAAAGACAAGGCAATTAAAGCAGCCAAGAAGCGCGATTCCGAAGGAGGGTTACCCAAAAGCCAGTGGCATCTGAACAAGGGGTAGGGGTAGTGGCATAGCCATGGGGGGGGGGGGGGGGGGGGGGGGGGGGGGGATTATGGAGCCAGCCTTACACACAGTTGGGCATTATCGCATTTTTGGGCCCTCGGCCAAGGATGTTATAAGTTCTCTGCTGATAATGATGACCATGGCAATGATGGGGGTGAAGGAAAGAATTACGCCTTCATTATGTACATTTCACCATCTTGTAAAATTTGAACTCTTTTCATTGTACAATTTTTTTTTTGTCTTCTAGATTTATGAATCTAATGTAATTTAAGCTTCCTTTGCTGGCAATGAGGTGGAGTTTGATTGTTAATCAGAATTTACTTTGCAAATAACCAACTGCTCCGGCACATTGTACTGCAGCTCTTATATATAGAACTCAAATCAATAAAAATGGGGGAACATTTTCAGATGTTTGATTCACATCTAGCAGCTTCATAAAGAAAACTAAAGAGCTTCCATTTTACGAACAATAAGTTGTTGAACCACCCCTTTGTTCAAGGATTACTGACATGAACAGTAAAAGGAGCAACACAAGCAAAGAAAATTTCGCTGGTTGAGGCAGTCTATTTTGTTTCCGAAAGCCACCTCATCCAAGCTCTTGACAACTGAACCCTTGTGTGACAAACATACTTCTACATCTAATCCACAAGAGAAACTGCATACCATTCTGATGCAATGAACCCTGCTGTTCGAGCACATGGACATTTAAGGAATATGTCAAGAAAATTGAGATTCAACATTTTACAGAGTGTTCACATGCTGTAAAATGTGTCGATCAGTTCTAGTAGTGATCTCATTACTTACAAATATAGGAATTTAGTGGTCATTTGGATGTACAACTTAAAGTTAAAGAATAAGAGGTCATACCTCAGAGGTTGGTGAAGGCATTGCAGTACTCGTATCAGTCGGAAGAAAAAGTATTCACTCGCACTGGCAAATCTGACACCAACTCCAGAGCAATTGCTTGCAGCCAGTGGTTATCGAAAACTGCTGCGGTGCGTCATCTCAAGAACAGGATTTTTTTATAGGCGCCTGTCGATGGTTATGGAGTCCGGGCCCAAAACGTGTACCACCATCTCTTTGCTTGTTATAAGCTTTGTGTTCTGGCGTAAACTGCACATGAACTTTAATCAAATAAAAGGTTGGAAAAAAAGTCTACCATATATGCTGCTTGAGCAGTCTTTGGCGGCACTTGCTTAAAGGGGCCCTGCAACAACTTTTTGACTGATTTTTAATTTGCACCGATCCTGAGCGTGCTGAACGTAGAAACTTAAACTTTTCTCAAATTTCACTTTAGTTTAAAAGTTATATGCCAATTAAATTACAAAAACAAGCAAAAAATAACCTCCTTTATGACGTAGAAGGTCCTGGCTTGGGCGGCCGTGAACTAGAGGAGGGATAGTGAGCGCATCGAGCGCTCACGGCCATACCTCGGCAAACCTCACTCATGAGGGCCCTCACTCACCCTCATCTTTACAGGTGAGGTGAGGGTGAGGGAGTTCCTGAACCAGGAAGATTCATGAGTGTGAGGGTGAGTGAGGGCTGTGAGGGCGGTGAGTGGCGGTGAGGGCGGTGAGTGGCGTGAGGGCGGTGAGTGGCGGTGAGGGGCGGTGAGGGCGGTGAGTGGCGTGAGGGCGGTGAGTGGCGTGAGGGCGGTGAGGGCAGTGAGGGCAGTGAGGGCAGTGAGGGCCGTGAGTGTGTGAGGGCCGTGAGGGCGGTGAGGGCGGTGAGGGCGGTGAGAACCGTGAGGGCGGTGAGTGGCGTGAGGGCGGTGAGTGGCGTGAGGGCTGTGAGTGCGTGAGGGCGGTGAGTGGCGTGAGGGCGGTGAGTGGCGTGAGGGCGGTGAGTGGCGTGAGGGCGGTGAGTGGCGTGAGGGCGGTGAGTGGCGTGAGGGCGGTGAGTGGCGTGAGGGCGGTGAGTGGCGTGAGGGCGGTGAGTGGCGTGAGGGCGGTGAGTGGCGTGAGGGCGGTGAGTGGCGTGAGGGCGGTGAGTGGCGTGAGGGCGGTGAGTGGCGTGAGGGCGGTGAGTGGCGTGAGGGCGGTGAGTGGCATGAGGGCCATGAGTGAGTAAGGGGCATGAGGGCCGTGAGGGCGGTGAGGGCGGTGAGTGCGTGAGGGCCGTGAGGTTCAGTGAGGGTGAGTGAAGGGCTGATGGTGAGTGTGACTGTGAGGGTGAGTGAGGGGCTGAAGGTGAGTGTAGCTGTGAGGGTGAAAGTGAGTGTGGGGCTTAGGTGAGTGTGGCTGTGAGGGTGAGGGTGAGTGAGGGCGACCTAAAATGCCGACCTCTGCTCACGACTGCCGCACTCCGTGTCGACGGCTCGAGAGGGCGCTACTAAAGCAAGCGTTGGATAGGCTGTATGAAGCGGGCGGTCAGGGCGGCTCGCATTGCATTTGCAGCACGATTAAAGACTAATTCGGCATAACACTTCATTGGCCACAAACGACAGCAAACGCGGGGTAAATATCAGTTCAGAACGAAAGCCACTTCGCGCTGCCATACCACCAAATGGCAAAATCGCCAGCAAAGCCGGCGCCGAAAGCCTTCGGAACGCTCGGAACCGGTCGGATCCTCGACTGCAGCGCCGCCGCGTACATCCGGGACCTTTCTACGCATGCAGTTTTTCCGTCGCTTGGTGGTGAGTATGTCGACGGGTCATTTCTTGTTTCCATACTTTATAAACTGCATTTGTTTCTTTTCTGATCTCATATACCGAACAAAAACTACTTTCATACATAATTGAAACGGTTTGCGGCACTTATATTTTGTATCTCGACTAAAAAAAAAGATTTTAGCGGTTCTGACCAGTAGTAAGCCCAGGACCAAAGACGTCACATATCGCGCGCTTTTGTCAACGCGGGTCGCCCTCGTAGGTGGAGGAGGTTTCCGCGTTGTCTGGTTAAAATATGACGCACTGATATATTCAGTTACTCTCTCCTTGCCCGCTGGCTTGCCCGAACCCCAAGAGACCTGGAAACCACAAAAAAGGTAGACGCCTAAATATGATCGCAGGGCCCCTTTAACTACAGGCCGGCCATTGTGCATAAAACATGCCAAAAGGGTTCCAGCACAAAAGAGAATGCCAAGGCGGTCGTTCCACCGAGTTTCAATAAGGGACTTGAACGGGGCTGCCAACGTTGACGGCTTTGCCACCTCCGACGAGGGGTAAAGAAGGCCGCATTACATTCTGTTGCTTTGGCATGCTCTTGTACGAAGAGCAAGCTCGCAAACGCCAGCTTGTATAGAAGGAGCTCCAAACAAAAGGGAAGGAAACGAGAAGGCCAATGTGCCACTGAAAACAAATCTTAACTTTGCATCATAAAATGTCTCGTCTCTGTCTCTTTTATAAGATTTATCATTTTAACTCTTCTCTCAGTGATTCTTTCTTTTTGCCACCATCGTATATTCCTTCCCACAGCGACCACCAGTACAAGGTTGGCGTGCCAAGCAGCCGCACTAATTTACATTTCAACTCCTTCATTCCCAAAACTTGCGTCTACTGGAACCACCTCCCCGCCCCCATCGCCCTGATCACCGACGCCGTCCGCTTCAAATGTGGCATCTTTAACCATCTTTTGTAACCGTGCTGTTGTGTTTATGATGACGTTTATTACTACTTTGTGTTTATTTCGCCTTTCCTCTCTAACGCTAAGGCCTTGAGAGTAAATAAATGAAATGAAAAGGCCCTTCGAAGTATCCCTTCTGCTCTCCCCAGGCTGTCAGGCGGCCAAGGGGGGTGCTGACCCCCAGAAACTGGAAAAAGATGTTATTCGTTTTTCATTTATGATAGGAGCCAGAATCGACTAAAATTGATAACGACTAACATTCTTCAAATTTCTAGGGGCCAGCACGGGGCCCCCTGACAGCCTGGGGCCGCAGTTCCTTTAGCCCTCAGCTTAACCGGGCCCTGCCTACACCAATACTTTAACCCCCTCCGTACCCGAAGTCATGAATATCCCGGCCCAGCTCAGCGCCCCCGAAAAAAATTCCTGGCTACGCTACTGGGCAGTACCCGGCTACGCTACTGGGCAGGGAGGGCGGGGTGGTGGTGGTGTGTGTATGTGTGTGTGTGTGTGTGTGTGTGTGGGGGGGGGGGGGGGGGACAGTTTCTGGCCAGTCTTCACAGCGCGGTAACAATGCGCCACTGATATTAAACTGTTGACGCCTTGGCATGCGAGTCGTGGCATACACGCACGCACGCAAGCACACACATAAAAGGACCACGGCCCCTCGATTCGCTTTGTGCCGTCGAATCGAGGGGGCGTGAATTATTACACCTCTACGCTACGCTCTGCTAAAAGCAAACTAACGCACATGCACAAAAAGATACGTTCGACGCAAGAACTATTGGCGGAAATGAAAGGACAGGAAACTAGAAAACAGCGAATGCAGGAACAGAAATGGTCACGAGAACGCAACTGCCAAATGCACAACACGAATATTAGACGGAAGCGGTTTTAACTAACCTTTCGGTTCCGTGAAACGCTTGGCCCGTGGGAAAGACATCGTAAAATAAAAAAGAACAGCTCACGCTAAAATCCACTGAAGTTGGCACAGTCAAACTCAAACCGCCCGACTGCTTTAAAGATCCGCACAATTTTCAAATCACGGAAGAGACGCCCACCAACACAAACGGCTTCATGCAACCGCCGTTTTCCCGTGCACCAATCAGGAACGTGAGGCAGAATAACATAAATTATAGATATATTTTGATCAATCGCAATTTTACGCTGAATTGGGTGGTGATGCGCGCCTCGTTGCGACGCATATCAGATACTTTCAAAAGTGTCAAAATGCAATGTGATGTATCATGGGAATTGTGACTTTCCAGTCGCTTGTTTCGGTATAATGCCGCGCACAAATAATTCCTTATTGATCTTTAATAACAGTACCGACGAGGTAAGTTATGTTTCGTTTGTTTTCGGTCTGAACTCTGTTTTCACGACAAAAACTCGGGCAGCTTCGTAAGGCCTCCGCTAGATGCCCTCAGCCGCGGTGCTGTATTTTTGGTTTTGTCCGTCCTTTCTCGTTTTCTTCCTCAAGTTTACTATCCATACACACCCGCTCGTTCTGTCCCTAGACTGGCTAGTCCTTTGATCTCTACACTAGGGGGCTGGATGGCGCATCGAGCACGCTGGCATGAAGCCACCGGAAGCGAGCAGCCTTGTCCCGGAAGTGAGTCGCGGTCTGCTCTTCGCGCGTGGTTTCTAGGCTGCTGGCGCTTGTAGTTTCCATCCTTTCCAACCTTTTAAAGACGCCAGCATGCCAGCATGCTCTGCGGTAAACTGCACGAGTAGGCCGGAGAAGACCTCAGGCAAGACGTTTTACCTGTAAGTATGTATTTCGTTGATCTCAGTGTTACGCGGCCAAGTGGCACGCAGTTTCAGGATCGCTAGGTTGGACATTTGAGAAAAGGTACATGGAAGTGACGTAATGCAAAGGAGGAGCGTATCCAAGCAACACTCACGTGGCGGCTCTGCCCACTTTGACGCCGCTACGTCATCGCAAACTTGACACCCGTCACCCGTTTCAGCGACGTCCGGAGCCAACCACCGACGAGCGGAAGTAGCTACGCATTCCCTGAGGCGTCCCTACGCGCGAGATACGGGGTAGGATTTACTACGACGCGGGGAGCAGTTCCTGCGTTTAGCGAAGGAACGGCAACCAATCCTGTGCGTCGCTGGCCGTCGTATCTGTTCTAGTACAGGTAAAAGTATTGAAAAACAATCAAAACCTTTTGGGCGTTGTTAAAACAAACAGCTTTTTTGTACCCTTTTGCAATACATTTAAGAATTAATTGGAGAGAAAGTTGTTCCAATATTATGCGGGATGTGCGCTACGCGCCTTCTTCAAACCAAAATGTCGAACCACGAGGAGCCGGGTGTGCCGGGGGCAGCGGAGGGGTCGGCGGAACCAACGGGGAGCGCGCGAGTGACGGCTGCTTTAGTCAGAAACAATTTTTTTATCTTTCGAGAACTTTCTATTGCTGTGCTCAAATAAGAATGTTTGGCGCAACATCTGTGATAATTCTTTCAAAGTGGTCCAGTGTTTATATGGTGGTATGCTAGTCAGAAAATATATATATATTTTTTTTCCTTTCGAAATTGAACTATTGTGCTCAAATAAGACCAGAGTGTTCAACAAGATATCTGTGATATATACTTAAGATTGCCCAATTGCTTACATGGTTCCAGTCGATGCTCAGTTTTACTTCCAAGAATGAAATATTACATTCCATGTTATCACACTTTTATTCATGAAGTCACAGGTTTTTCTTTAAGAAATAAAGCAATTTTTAAAACAAACTACATGTGCACAGTCTTGAGATAACACAATCACCTAACTTTGATGAAGTACCATAAAAGAGATAATAAAATGGAGCAGAAGGCAAGACGCTTTGAAGCATTTGTAAAATGAAACAATGTCCATGACAACAATATCCCTGGTTCAATCAGCAACTAAGAAAGCAATCTCTGCAAAAGCAAGCATTTCTTTCTAGAGGTAGTCTAAATTACTTCTGAGTTCTTTGCAGGGGCAATCCAGATGACCTGTTGGTTTGGCAACTAAACCTGCGAACCTTTTCTGTCACTGTCGACTGCGTCTCGTGCCTTCTGCTCATAAGAATAAAAAAAAGGCTGTATCGATTTCACCGCGATGCACTCGACACGTATCCGGAGGCAGCACGCTGCTGTGCGACGAACTTCACAAGGTGTAGGAGCTAAAGAGAGTATGTAGCTTGTGGACGGCCATGACTGTGGAGCAGGAAGCGAAGTGTGCACTTTACGGCTTCCACGCGTAGGGCTTCACTGAGGGCAAGGATGTGACGGGGTCCTTGGTGGTCAGGACCTCAGTCGTGGTGGCGAGAGGTTCCCTGTCGCTGGCGGCGTCCGTGCTGGGCACCACCGCAGCGAGGGCACTGAGGGGCTTCCCGACGGTGTCCCTGGTGGTCGGGACTACCGTCGTGGCGGCGGACCCCTTGCGTGTGGCGCTCTGCACGGGCACGTCTGCGGCGGGTTCCGAACCGGGCGACAAGGCGCTGCCTCAGAGCCTTGCCCCTGTCCGAGAGGCCGACCGGAAGGCCGACCGGAGGGCCGGCAGGAGCCAGCCTCTCGGGAGCCGACGCTGACCTCTCCGAGCTCGGCTCAGAACCGTCCGAGCTCGGCTCAGACTCCAACTCTGACTCTTCAAGGTCGGAGTCTGACTCCGGTTCTGGCTCGCTCGATGCAAGGCAGATGTTGTGGAGCACTGCACATGCCGAAATAATGGCGGTGGCTGTTGAAGGGTGGTAATACAGAGCCCGGTGCCTTTGCAGACACCGGAATCTGTTTTTCAACAGCCCGATGCAGCGCTCCACAACAGACCTGATCGAGGAATGCGCCTTATTAAACCGGCCGCAAGCGGTGGAGGTCGCGTGGTTCCCGGGGACAGGGGTGATGAGCCAAGGCTCCAAGGGGTAGCCGCTGTCACCTGCACATGTAGAGGATGGAACATATTACATTCTTTACTTTTTAAAATAAAAGGCAAGAAAACAGCTGTGTGCAACTATGTCAGTTATAATGTAACTTAAGTGTGACTTAAAAGTGTGTTAATATTTCTGCACTACAGTATCAGTTTACATTATGATTAATTAGCACTAGCTTGCCTGCAAACTCCCTGTTATTTCATGTAACTATATGTTTTCCTGGTGGGTTGTATGGGATGTGTGCACGATTCCTTAGGGGTGCTGTGTTGTATGCAAGTGCATTATTAGGCCCTTGCATCCGACAGATAAAAGCTCTGTTGCTTTTGGGAGTGTGGCCGTGACCTTAGGCACGGGCAGAGCAGAACACACTGGCCTTGTCTTTGGCAAACAAGGGGATAAGGCGCCAGTTCGACGAACCTTTTTCCTAATCCTCGGTGGAGTTGGAGATGGGGAAAAGAGAGGGGGTGGTTAGATTGGAAAGGAGTCAGGTCCTGTTGGGACACGGAGGGTCTAGTAGGAGGAGCTATATAGGCAGACCGAAGAAGAAGGGTCAGGGAAAAGAATCCAGTGTGTGGGACAGAGACGACCCGAGGACAGATTTGGCGAGCCCCAAGTGGCCAAGGAGGAATTGATCCCATTCCGTACAAACTGACGACCGTCAAAGCGACCAGGCGAGCCCCCAGGTATCAGTGAAAGAGCTCCAACTTCATGCGAAAACCAACCAGCAAGAGGGTACAGGCAGACACGGTAACAGTGAGTGGGCCGAACCGGACAGCGACTCGCACTGCGGTCGCATGCCTTGCATAGTCTATCACTGTCGTGAGGTTGGTGTAGTGTGGCTTTCGTAGCCTGCAGAGTGTGAGAGTTATGTGGACATAAACAGAGATTTATGGCCAAACTTCGGGTGCTGTCTCACTTCAAGGAGTTCCAGCAACTGTGTCTGTGTGCCTCACAACAAGCACAGTACGTGTGGTACTGTGGCTTTCAAGCAGTGGGAGCCACCGTGTGCGTAAGGAATGAATTTAGTATGCTCACCAAGCAGGAACCGGCCGTCGCGCGGCAGCTGCCCTTGCTCGAGTTGGTTTCGGAGCCAAGAAAATTGCCACACGAAGGAGTCGTGCACCGACCCGGGATACCGTGGGTCGATGCACATTATCCGGCAGTCGGCGTCACACACCTGAAAGTGAGAGAGATATTGACGTGTAATTACCTGAATCCACAAGTAGTAGATTGTACTTATGGTTCACAAAGCAGTCGCAATTTCAGAACCTTTAAGTTATTTTGTCTGACACATGCATGTCAACACACCTTCCTGGATGCAAGGTACAACAAAATAATGTGTTTTTTTTTGTTTGTTTTTTTACGGAAACTTGCACGTTTTGAAACCAAAAATAAGTATTATTTTTGGGAGAAGAGTCTCATGGCTCACATGCTACGTAGAGCACACGCTCGCGCAGCCGTGAGACCCCACAGCCCGCAGTCATAAAACGGCATACCTAAACCGTATCGGCAATACGTTTTTTTTTTTTTTTTCTACAGATTTGGGGCGCGTTTTGACAACGTAACATGAGTGTACTTACCACCATCACGTTGAGGGCGTAGAAGTACTTGCGGCGCCAGTACGTCGCCTTCGTGACGGTGGGGTCGTTCTTGGACGGGCCGACGATGGAGACCATGGTCCCGTCCACGCAACCGATGACGCCGGGTATCCTGCCGAGCAGCCTGAAGCCCTTCTCCGCGTCGAACCTCTCGCTCGGCGTCTCGGGGAAGTGGATCCAGCCACGCTTGACCCCGAGACGACGCACGATAGCGACGGACACGGCGCGGACCGCAACGCTGACTGTCTTTTGGTCCCGCGCTACGTGTTCGACGCTCGCCACCATGCCTTGGAAGCTCCCCGTGCCGTAGAAGCGCAGTGCACACAACACTTGAAGCTCCACAGTCATGACCGTCCACGAGGTATGCACTCTCCTCACCTCCGGTTCCTCGCGAAGTTCGTCGCACAACCACCGCACCACGATCTTGGGCAGGCGGTATTGCTTCCGAAAGATCTCCTCCGAGAGCTCGAATGCATCGCGGTGTTCCCGATACAGCCTTTCGGGCGAAAAAAAGAGCTCTATTAAAGAAAAAGTCGAAGTGACGAGACGGCGACGCCTCGCCGCCGAAAGCATGCTGCCAATGACACCTAGTTCCGAGCAAGTACCTTTTGAAACGTACTCGGTACAAAACGAAACGTCATTTTGTTGTCACGTCCGGTAGCCGACTCCGCCCAGTTTTGCCGACTCCGCCCACATTTTTCTAGGGAAATTACGTCACTTTTGCTTCCAACCAATCAGACGTGATGACGTCACTTCCGTGTACTAAAAAAAGGTACATGTACAATGTCGAACCTAGCTATCAGTTCTAGCTCGGGTTGATCAAAGCAAGAACCGGCGCTGCCACATGGCTCCTTCATGCAGGTTTCCGCGCTGTCAGCCGAAACTGTACCAGCAATGGGTCGTAAACTTAAAAAGGGACAAGTGGAAACCATCTCCCGGCAGCAGACTTTGCAGCGACCACTTCGATGATTCGTGCTTCGACCGAACAGGAGCCAGAACCCGGCTGCGAAGCGGCGCAGTCCCGACGCTCTTCAACTTCCCAGAACACCTGCAAAAGGTAGGACTGCCTTTTTCAGGCGGTAAACGAGCAGTAGCGTGGATACCGTTCTAGTTGTGCCGTGCATGATGTACGCGCGATTGGGTGCAAGTTCAGGTCGTCGCATCTTGCTTGGGCGAGGCAGTTCGTATTGACGTTTGTCTTGCAAAACCACGTGCGTTTTAACTTTTCCCAACGCACAGGTGAAATTCTGTTCCTCAGCAAACAACTTCAAGGCTATAATTGATGACACACTGCTAATGTGCCTGCAGATGCCTTGTGGCTAAGTGCGCATAACAGCAGGACCAGCAGGCAGTGCATGTAGGAACTGAAAAGCGAACAGGCATTTTTGGGAAAAGGAACAACAGAAATTTTGATCAAGCAATAAGTTAAATTCACTGACCCAGTGGAAGTGACATAGCAGCAATAGTTCCGCCTTGATTGATGTAATGTATAATCACAAACTTTTCCGGTAATGTCTCAGCAAGTTCTCGAAGATGATAAGATCCAATATTGCTGGCTTATTAAAAGGCATATAAATATCTGGGACTATAGATGCCATTTGTAGCATGTGCTAATAGCTAATGATTAAATATTATCTATATGCTAATATTTTTGCAGTGTCTTGCATTTACGGTGAGGATTAATTTGTCTAACAGAACATGTTTATTACATGCTTATTTCAGAAAACTGCGACAAGGAAGCCACCAAAGCTGAGAACTCCGAACCTAGATGTGACACTACTTGACGGGGAAGCCAGCGGCTCGCCGAGTACACCCCCAGGTAGCACGCCAGAGGAATGCCCAACTTGGGCAAAGGTCTGGCAAACATAAGGGCCCAACTTTGGCGCAGTTAGGTTTTTGCACCATGGCACTCATCAGTGCCAAAGTACGGTGCCTAACTATAGCCATAGTTGGGCGATCCTAGGGCATGCCAAAGTTTGGCTCTTCTCTGGTGCGCCAGAGGAGTGCCAAAGTTGGTGCCATACTTGAGCCATAACTGCCATAGTAAATCCTAATCTGGGAATTCGGGGCATGCCAAGGTTTGGCGTTTCTCTGGTCCGCCAGAGGAGCGCCAAAGTTGGTGCCATACTTCAGCCATAACTGCCAGAGCAAAACCTAATTTCGGTATTTGGGACGTGCCAAGGTTTAGCGTTTCTCTGGTCCGCCAGAGGAGTGCCAAAGTTGGTGCCATACTTCAGCCATAGCTGCCAGAGAAACGCCTAATTTCGGTATTTGGGACGTGCCAAAGTTTGGCTTTTCTCGGGTCCGCCACAGGATTGCCGAAGTAGTGCCATACTAGAGCTAAAACTTCCAGAGCAACGCCCAATTTGGGTATTTTGGACATGCCAAAGTTTGGCGTTGCTCTGGTCCGCCAGAGGAGCGCCAAAGTTGGTGCCAGACTTGGGCCATAACTGCCATAGTAAATCCTAATCTGGGAATTCGGGGCATGCCAAGGTTTGGCATTTCTCTGGTCTGCCAGAGGAGCGCCAAAGTTGGTGCCATAATTCAGCCATAACTGCCAGAGCACCGCCTAATTTGGGTATTTCGGACACGCCAAAATTTGGCGTTTCTCTGGTACGC
Source organism: Ixodes scapularis (assembly GCF_016920785.2). Taxonomy (NCBI): domain Eukaryota; kingdom Metazoa; phylum Arthropoda; class Arachnida; order Ixodida; family Ixodidae; genus Ixodes; species Ixodes scapularis. Next base: position 65,509,026 of record NW_024609868.1, read on the forward strand.
CACAGGAGTGCCGAGGTGTGCCATATTTGAGCTATAACTACCAAAGCAACGCCTAATTTCGGTATTTCGGCCTCACCGAGTTTGGCTTTTCTCTGGTCTGCCACAGTTGTGCCGAAGTAAGTGCCAGACTTGAGCCATAACTGCCGCAGTAAATCTTAATTTGTCGATTCGGGGCATGCCGAAGTTTGTCTCTTCTCTGGCTACCCACTGAAGTGCCAAATAAATGCCAAAAGTGGTAAAGAAAGCCGAGAGGCCAGCCCAAGTTTCGAATATCCCTGGTTTGTCACAGAAGTGCTCTTTCACGCGTCCCAGAAGAGAAATAAATTAAATAAGCGTTGGAAACACGATGGTAAGATGTCATCACCTCCGTTCCCAAGCAGCACGGCAATACTTCGCAGTATCGTGCCAGTGCCGGCCGAAAGTCGGTTCCAATATCGCTCAAATGTCCAGTTTTGCACCATCGTTTGATACCCGGCAGGTATTCCCGTACAGCTGTTTCGCCCCGGCCTAGCGTTCGCGCAATATTGTGCGAAAACTCTACGATCCGTCTGCTCCGTATTGGCCGAACGTCGTGCAAGTATGTGTACGTTGCATGCCATTTGTTGCATATCCAATCACTTATACGGACAAACAATTTTTTTTCGATCGCTCCCAGAAGTTTATTAAACAACTATCATTACACACAGTGTATTCTCAACTTATTTACAAAGGTCACACTTCTCTGTAAAGCCAAAAGCAAATTATAAAATACAATTGCCACTGTCCTCATGTCAAGCAAAACTCGTCACATAAAAACCGCGTAGATTGAGAGGAAACCAGGACGACTATCAGAATCATGCTTGCAGTGCACTTACTAGTGAAAGAGCGATATCATGTAATCCTTGATAGATGCATAATCCCAACTCAGGCACCACACAAACACATTCGAGGAAGAAGGTTGCGCACATTCAACTGACGTCTCGTCGTCGGCGAAGAGCAGTTTTTGTCGAAGCGTGTTCAACAAACACATCACAAGTATTCCACGAACTGTGGTGAAAAAAATGGCTGTTACTGTAAAATTGGCGTGGACGTATTCCGACTGTTTACGATGAAAACACACGGCCGCGTCTGCAACGCACGACAGCAAGAGAACACTGAAGAGCGCAGTTCGAAAACCGGACCTACGTGGCCCGCTTATTTCTATAACTAGGCAAACGGCGAAAACTACAGCGCCAGAGATCCCATCAGCGTAACAGAGAAAGTCACGTGACAAATTTTCGTCTAAACGTTTTTGTCCTACGCGTCCTACGCAGAGAGGTCGCGCTGGGTCACGCGTTTGGCTTCACCCTTTTGATTTGCTTAAAGCGGCTGTCGCGCTCGCTGACAGCCACACGAAGACACAAAAGCAGGTGGGGAGGATTTGCAAAAGGCGAGGTCGAAAATGCATCAACAACGCATAAAAGAAAAGGCCGCTTCTGCCGGTGACCTTGTCGCCGGCAAAAGCGGCGACAAGCTTTTTTTTTTTTTTATAGTTTGTTAGTGTTAGGCTTCCATTGATGGCCTCAGAAAGATAATCTCCTTTCTTGGGAGCGAAATGGACGGTGTGGTTATGTTTTCCGGGCTTGTCGCCATCCAATAGGCTTCAATTATTTCTCTCCCCACTCGCTCGCATTGGCCTCCCATGGCTGTCGTGCCAGTGAAATTAGGAGCGCAAAAATACTCCAGAAGCCGGGCGAAGACATGATAAATGTAATAACAAAAACGGCTTGACATAACAAAATTGACAATTTAATTAAACATTTCGACTCCCATGCGGGAGGCATCTTCAGTAGAGCGCAGAGCGAGTGAGATTCGCACAAAAAAGTTAGGCTATTCAGGCATAAAGTTTGTGTACAGGTCCGGCAGGGGACCACGGTTCTTGTTTACCAGCGATGAATCACTTCCGCATTTGTCGTTCTGGATGAACTAAGATTCCAGCAGCTTCCTCGGTCCCCACCTTTATCTTCCGCCAAGGTCGATGCCTTGTCAAAGTCAAATTGGTGTCCTGACGTCCATGCGTGGTCGACGAATTCGGTCTTGAAACGGCTGCCGTTCGTGGAACTGGCGACATCACGTGCGTGTTCTTTTTTTTTTTTTTTTTTTCGTCCCGTCTTTCCAATGTAAGAAGCGTCACATTCCTTGCACTGCACCTGGTTGATCACGCCCCTTTCTGCCTCTGGCGGGGTCGGGTCTTTTGGCTTGGAGATAACATTGGCAATTGTTCTGTAGGGTTTGTATATAGTTCGTACCCCCAACGGACTAAGGGCGCGTCCCAATGCCTCCGAAACCCGTAACATACGGGATGCACACGACGTCACGTGTTCGTTCGGCTCGATCCGGGCGCCGACGGGACATTTGTTTCTTAACGCGATTGATAAACCGGTCGGAATAGTTACGTTTCTTCAAAGCCTCCCGCACATGCCTAAGTTCTTGATTGCTAAATGTTGAGTTAGATGGGACTGTTTCTGAACGATGAAGCAACGATCTTACAACTGAGCTTTTGTGTTGACTAGGGTGATGAGAGTGGTAGTCAAGAAAGTTTTGTCTGTCACATGGTTTACGATATACGGATTTCTTCATCTTAAAGGAAGGTTCACTAGTTCTATGGACACGTACATCTAAAAACGGCAAGGTACTGTTTTTGCTATTACATAAATTAGGAGCGCAGCCGGGACATTTTCTCCCGTGAATGACGATCGGGTGCTTGGAATCCAGAGCAGCCCTTTCGGCGTCCATTTGATGTTCTCGGAGTCGGTCGTTGAGGCATCGCCCCGTTTGCCCGATGTACCTGGTCGCGCAGGACAGGGGGATCGCGTACACTTCCTTCGCTTCGTCTCCTTCCCCCAAGATTTCTCTTTCCGGCACTCCCACGGAGCGGGCGGGTTTTTGAGCTTGAAGCCGGAAATAAAGTTAGCTCTTTCTACTTTTTTTAGTTTCCTCCTCTCCTGCCCACCTTTCCTCCCCTCACCGTCCTCAGCCACCTGTTTACCGCCCTCCCCCGAGGGGCCAACACGGAGAATGGATTAGGAGACGCCTCCGTTAAATCCGGCATAACCCGCCGAACAGGGGGCCTGCTGCTTGACAAAGATTATCTCGCTGCTCAAAAAAAAAAAATAAATAAATAAAAAAAATAAAAAACGTCGCGGGCAGCGATTGAATGGGCTTTGCCGGATGCGCAATGCTCCGTCCGCCTTGAACAAGCTGGTATGCATTAGACTAACATTTTTCGAAGCGCGGCAGGTTTAGTGTAGGTCCTATCATATGTTCCTGCAAGACTTCCTTGTCCGCCACAAGCTAACCAATAATTCAAGGACATAACGACGGCAGCGTATTCAAAGAGTGTAAAATAAAATGTGTATAATATTTATAAAAACCGCTTGGCTTTCAAATCTTTAGCGCTGCAAATAATCGTAATCAAAATGTTTTTATGATTGAAGACCCCCTCGTCGTGCATCGAACCCAAAATTACGCTTACGTGAAACATGATTCGGCGCGGGAGTGGCCGAGTCACCGTAAACTCTTTTTTTTCAGCGTGGATTTTGCTTTTTAATCTAACTGAGGTACCACTGGCAGAACACGAATCGCGTACTTGGAAGGTATGAGAACTCATCTAGCTGGTTGAGTGAATGCAATACTATCGCATTCGCGGAAGCTCGATCTGTTGATTCGAACTTCAACAAATCACACGCACCCATTCTCCATATTCCTCTTTACCCGAGTCATATTCGTTCCCTCATGATGCAATACGAGTACAAGTAACGGCAGTTTATGCAATGTTGACGTTATACAGCCGTGATCGCACGGTTTTAGAAGGGCTATAGAACGAGCATATGCGTCGAATTTTGGTTCAATGATTGATTTCTGTCTTCCCGCCGTGACATCACACGAGAAAAGCGATTTCGTTCTGACTGTGAAACTAGGAGCACAGAAATCAAGATATAATCCCGTAATAAAGCAACGCGAAATGGATCTCTGCAGCCAATACCCAACCGTTCACGAGGTGACTAGGCAAAAGCATATATTACCTCCGTGCCTTTACCCTCTGCGCACCGCCAGAGAGAGTCATACAAACTCCTTTGCGCTATTATCCACACGATTGCGTTTGCAAGCCGGTAGTTTGACTCGGCTGGGATTCGTCCCTTCTGGCTTTCATAGCTCTCTATGAAACCAGAAAGGTAGATACTTTTCTACATTGGGTGGGTTTGCCCGGGGCCTCCAGTTATTTACGGCCAAAATCACACTACAGGCGCTTCAGCAATGTTCACTCTGGTCGACACACGTGCTCTTTAAAAATGCCTACGTCTACCTTTTCCCAAAAGATACTTGAAGAGTAAATCTTAGAAACCGACGGATAACGAGGCCGAAATTATGCTTAGACCTCAAACAAATTATACACGAACTCATCTCTGTTACGTCACGCCGTGGCTGTGGCGCGTCGGTCGCACTTCCGATCTGGAACTGTGGGCACAAGTCCCCATGCCAGACGTGCATTCCTGCGTTGTTTTGAAAGGAACCAGACAAAAACCTGCCTTCTCCTCAGAACGCCGCGACTGGGGTCGCACCAAAAGTGTCGAGAAAAGTTTGAAGGTCAGTTTTCACGTGTTCGGTTCGTGCGAGGATCTGGATATGTGCCGTGAAAAGGGAAAGGCAGACGCCGTCGGACTACGATTGCTTGGGTGGGAAGCACTTTGGGTTGAATTCACGGATACTTGTGGTCATCAGATTTATTTGTTTTGTTCCAACATGAACGCGAGAAAACCGCCAAGTTGTGCGGACCACCTGCGGATTACGTTCAGTGCGTCTTCAAGTTCCAACAGCCTTCTGGTCGTTCGAACTGTCGTCTGCTCTTTCAAACGTTTCTGCTTGTCGTCTGCTCTCTTAGACGACGCCGGCCCGTAGACCAAATGTTGTCCTGGTACTTGCGATAAGAAGTAAGTGCAGGCCTCAAAAGACTTAAATTTGAAGGTTGGTAAGCAGGCTCGATGTAAACGGTAGATACATGAAGATGTTGATCATTGGTACGAGTGACCATCACCGACTTGTTACGCCTAGTTCACTTGGTCCGATTCTGCTTGCGATTTTCAGTATCGACGTCGGCCATCTCAGCTACGGTTTACGCTTTTGCAGCCCGAGTGGCGTCGCGACTGAAAATTGCGAGCGAAATCTCATCAAGCGAGCCAAGCACTAGCGTACATACTGCGGCGTCCACGCGGAACGAATCGGCACATGTCACATTATTCACGCGATGTTTTGCGGTGTAACGAGCCTCGGTAATTTCGCTGACGCCGCTCAAGCAGTCAGACATCGCCACGAAGACGTAGAATCAACAATGCGAACGCGAAAAAGGGCAGGGGGACTCACACCGACGCCAACAACATCCCATTTCAATGGTTTGTTTATGGGCGACGGCGAGCTTCCTGCTCACACCTCCATCGCGCATGCACGGCGCCAATGGCGTCCGCTAGGGGCACTTCGGTTTGTTTGTAAACCTGAGTTGGTGTATAACACAAATTTGGCGTCGTCATTCCCAAACTGGTTGCCGGACGAAATTCTCTATGCGAATTGCAAGCAAAGGGTTGGTAATAGTAACATAAGATACGTACGGCAGAATTCCCTGCCATAAATAAAATTATTTGGCTAACGCCAATGTAACGCGAAATAGGTGCAAAGAGTTTTGCGATAGGAAGGGTAAACCGAAAAAAAAAAAATAAAGGAAGACTAAAAAAAAGGAGAAATAAGAAAACAAATCTCTGGTGACGTAGCCAAAAAAATTTGTTGTTATGTGATTTTTCTTGTCACGTGACCAAAAAAAACGAAAAAAAAAAACACGAGAAAGAAAACCATCTTTTGCCGGGTTTCGAAGCTAGGCCCTGTTGATCGTGAAACTAGCGCGCTATCCGTTGCGCCAACATAACTTTTTTTTTTTTCTTTCTTTATTGCAAGTTGCGCCAAGGTAACTCTGCCTGTAATGCTCACGCATTGTCCCATCATAGGAGAAAGCTTAGTTCCTTCGTAGTTTTTCATGCATGTGTTATTTTTATTTGTGGCAAGAGTTCACGCTCCAGAATGCTTTTTAGAGTTTTGGAGCAGAACGAGTTTTCTTCATCCGAGTCAGCTTCTAGAGCCAGTAGACCGCACTGGGTCGTCCAGCTAATCAAGCAGCTATTTTCAAATTCTCTGGCGTGCCCGTCCTCGCATCCGAGGTCACCGTTTGACAAGCTTATCTTTCTTCCACCTGTAGCCGGAAACCCCACAGCAGCTTTGTTCCGTCCCCACTCCCTCTCGAGAGGATGGCTCGCCCCGAGGCTAATCCCATTCTCTAGACCTCTTTCTAACCAACGCTGGCCCTTTCCCTCCCCGTCCCCCAGCTTCGGGAGAGAAGGTTCTTCTCTGCAGAACGTCCTGTTTGTACAGCGGCCTTTAAAGTTCAAAGATTGTCCTGTCTGTAGTGTATCGTCCCTTTTGTGTCTCCACTTTTTAATGTTTAAAAAGTATCAACACGCTAAAATAGTAAAATTTCCGGGATTTCATTTTCGTTCCCCAAGTGAGATGCGGGAGCCGCACCACGGAGCCCCGGTCGTTTCCGCGCTTTGTCACTTTGTTATCGCTAGGATTTGACAGTGCTCACTCACAATGCAAGACACGCACAGAGCCACGCTCGCTTTTGCAATGCGCCGCCTAATAATGATATCTCTTGTGGAGACGTGCGCACATCCGTCTTGCTCAGTGTTAGCTCAATGGCAGCACTTTCTGTAAAAGCGGTTCACACCGGGGATGTAAGCAGTCGCGCGATCCAACTAAATCGCATCTCAAAAAAAAAGAAAAAAAAATGTAATTAGTTGGTCAATCTGGCGTGCGCGATGAGCGAGTCCAACGCCTTCGTTGGCGAGTCGCTTCTCAATAACTCTCGCTCCGAACGCCGTTGTTTGGCTCGGTCTCTCCGCGACTAGAGTGCATCACAAAAAGTCGGGTCAGCAAGAAACTGCTCAAATCTCGTCACTTTTTGCCAGCGATGGTCGCTTTTCCGATGAAAGTTATGGCGCGACTAGATCGCATCGCCGGTGTGAACGCGCCTTAATGTCGAACCAGTCTCAATGTCGAACCAGTCGATATTGGCTTGTGTGCCTACGCGCGAGTACAACATCTGGCACAATTTGCGTTTGCAAAGCCTGCTCCAGCCGCGTCAAAACATTCAGCCAACCTTTGGACTGCAGAAATCAAGAGACACCCAAACTAAAGTAAAGTTGCCAGCCGAAAAAGACTTGATTTCTATTTAATTAAGACGAAAACCACCCGCGTACATCAAATACCTCATCAGCGGTACTCCAAGGCAGTAAGCCTAGTTCTGGCACTTGTTTGGCAACTCTGGCCCGTAGCTGCCAGATGACAGCCGAAATATCGGGAAGCGAAGCCTAACTTGGGCACTCGTTTGGCGACTTGGGCTCAAAGATGCCAGATGTCAACCAAACTACAAGGCAGTAAGCCTAACTCGGGCACATTTGTGGCGATTTTGGCCCGAATGTGCCAGGTGACAGCCGAACTGCCAAAAAGTGAAGCCTAACTCCGGCATTCGTTTGGCGATTTTGGCCCAAAAATGCCAAAGCTCTGCCGAACTACAAGGTAGTAAGCCTAACTCTGGCACATCTGTGGCGATTTTGGCCCGAATGTGCCAGGTGAGAGCCGAACTATCAAAAAGTGAAGCCTAAAGCGCGAGACACATGCGCGAAAAATCCATCCGATCCGACGTCCGATCCGGCAGTACGACTGCCTGATCCGAAAAATTTGGTCGCTTCAGACGTCGGATCGGCGATCCGACGTGCGTCCAACGCGCCAGATAGTTTCGCACGGCGGACGGATTGTCGGATGCGTCCAGCCAATGACAGCACAGCTAGCGCGCACGTCATGGTGACGTACTGGGTCTGGTGGGACGAAGCGAACGTGATAACGGGACGGGCGAGGGGAAGCCGGACGCGTGAATCCCGCTGACCCATTCGAGAAAGATGGCCCCAGCAAAGAATGCACGCACTATTGAGAACGAGCTCGTAATTTCGCTCGTGCGAGTTGAACCGTCAATCTGGGACCAGAGTTGACCTCCAGAGTCCGCTGGAACGCCTGGATCTCCTGGGTTCTGGGCGGAGCCGAACGGATCGTCGTGTCGCATGCGAGGTCGGAAGCGTGTGTCTCAAACTGTTGCGTGCGGCAATTCGGAGCGGCGTTCGGACTGTCGGTTCGGACGTCGGATCGGACGATTCTGCCGTCCATGTGTCTCGCGCTTAACTTTGGCATTCGTTTGGCGATTTTGGCCCGAAAATGCCAAAGATCTGCCGAACTACGGGGCAGTAAGCCTAAATCTGGCATTTGTTTGGCGATTTAGGCCCGAAGATGCCAAATGGCGGTCGAACTACCCGGCAGCGAAGCCTAGGTTTGGCACTTATTTGGCGAATTAGGGCCAAGATACCCAGACTGTTGCCAAGGGAGGTCAGGTTTGGCACTACTTTGGCTTCTTCGGGCTTTTTAATGCCCTAAACTGCCAGACGCAAGCCAAATTTTGGCCCAGAACTCGGTGCTGCCTGGGCCACAAAAGGCCTCAAATGATGTAAGCTTTTGAGCAAACTGCCTCAATGCAGAGACACCGCAAGTAGTAGACAAGAAAGGCTTTCATGCTCTATAGTTTTCTTTTGCTGCAAAGAGAGATTAAGCATCAAGGAGGAGTGGGGGAAGCAGCATTTAGATACCAAATCCTTTTGCTAACATTTTAAGTGGTTGCAATGCACAGTCCAGTTATGTATTACACTTGCATAATATTAATCTATCAAATGCATTGTTTTCAGGTTGCCGAGCACAACTATGCTGTCAAGGACACTCCAAAAACCCTGAAAAGGAAGCTTGATGCCTGTGCAACTGCTGCAACCAATGCCAAGAAAAAGCTCAAGCTCAGTCAGCAACGAGAACGTCGACTGAAGAGGAGAGTAGAAACATTTAGTGAAATTATCGAAGACCTAAGAAAGAAACAGCTAATTTCAGAAGATGCTAGTGCAATGCTTGAGAGATGTTTCTCAACAGTCTCCCTAGCAGTGATGCAGCGTTTGCTCAAACAAACTCCAGTCGGAAGTGACAAGCTGGCTAAGCTAAACCGAGAGAAATACTCGCCTGCACTACGTATGTTTGCGCTCACGCTGCAGTTTTATTCAACTAAAGCGTACAACTATGTAAGAGAGACTTTTGAATGTGCCTTGCCACATCCATCAACGTTGACCAAGTGGTACAGTTCTCTAAATGGAGAACCTGGTTTTACAGGTGAAGCTATGGATGCCATCCGGGCAAAAGCCAACGAAGTGAAGCAGAAAAACAAGGAGCTTCTTTGCAACCTTGTCGTTGACGAGATGGCGATCAGAAAACACATAGAATGGGATGGAAAAAAGTGCAGGGGCTATGTTGACATTGGTAACGAGCTTGATGATGACAGCAATGATGTCGCTACTGAAGCCCTCGTTTTTATGCTTGTATCACTGGATGCGCACTGGAAGATCCCCTGCGGATATTTTCTGATCAATGGACTTTCAGGAAAGGAACGCACGAACATAGTCAAACTGTGTCTGACAAAATTGCATGATGCAGGAGCATGTGTAACATCGCTGACATGTGATGGACTCCGTTGTAACTTTACAATGCTCAAGAATTTGGGGGCTTCACTTGAAGACAGATCGATTATGGTGACATCATTCCCTCACCCTGTCACAGACGGCAGGGTATACTGTTTCCTGGATGCATGTCACATGATAAAGCTGGTGCGGAATGCTCTCTCTTCACTGAAGTGGCTCAGAGATTCAACCGGCTCATTGGTAGAATGGAACTACATCCGACAACTGTATGAGCTCCAGGAGAATAAAGGCCTGCATGCTGCAACGAAGCTCCGTGCTGCACACATTGACTGGCAGAAGCAAAAAATGAAGGTTAATCTTGCTGCCCAGACCTTGAGCTCTAGTGTTGCAGATGCCATAGAGTTCTGCCGGGAAGATCTGAAACTCCCACAATTCAAGGGATCGGAAGCAACTGTGAAATTCATCCGGCTCTTTGATCGACTCTTTGATTGCTTAAACTCGCGTAACCCCCTCGCTAAGGGATTCAAGGCTCCTCTCCGACCTGGCAGCAGAGGCACTTGGATTTCTTTTCTTGAGAAAGCCAAGGATTACATAAGAGCACTCACTGATGCTGCAGAAAGACCTATCTTCGACACACCAAGGCAAACTGCTTTTCTTGGTTTCCTGATCACCATTGAAAGCACAATGGGCCTTGCATCCTCCCTCCTTTTTGGTGAAACCCCACCACTGCGCTACCTCCTGACCTACAAGCTTTCGCAGGACCACATTGAGCTTTTCTTTGGTGCCGTTCGTTCCAAGGGAGGCTGGAACAATAACCCTACGGTGCGTCAGTTCATAGCAGCGTACAAACGACTGGTTGTCCACAATGAGGTAAAAGGTGGCGTGGGAAACTGTGCTTTACTAGATAAAACACGGATTTTGTATGTGAGCAGTCAGTTCTGCGCTCCTGATGAACTGGACATGACTACAGCAAAGCAAAATGATACAGAAGACCTTGTGCAAAGCGTAGACCTCCCTGACGAGAGTGAAATGGAAGGTGAACTTGAAAATCTTCCTCTGCTGTCACCCTACTTGGGAGATGTTGTAGGCTACATCGCAGGGTTTGTATGCCGAATGGTTGAAAAAAAGATACCTTGCTCAACGTGTCGCTCAGCATCTAAGGCTGAGGCGTGCTCGTCAGCACTTCTGAACAGAAAAAATTCTGGTGGCCTGACCAAGCCATCGCCTTCCACAACATACATCTGTCAGCTGGCGGAACGGGTAGTTCGACAGCAGGAGAAGGTGGATGGTGGCAGTTTTCCCAAGAAAGGGATGACTGCCGACACTCTGACAGCCAGAGTTATGAGGGAGCTTTCGGGGCAATTAAACATGCTCTATCCAGAGCTACATGAGCACATGTTCCAATCCGCAGTCGATTCAAATCATTTTGTTCGCCTCGTGAAATGTGTCATTGGATGCTACATAAAGATAAGGATGCACCATGCTGCAAAAAGAGCAACTATGAAGATCGCTGGTCCGAACATGCGTAAGCGCTTGACCAAACTGATTCTTTTCAACCACCAGTAAAAACCAAGCTGTCTGAAACTTGCTGACAAGCGTGTCAGTTTTGCACAAAATAGTTTTTTTTTTTTTTTTAAACCAGAATTTTATTTCCTTTTACATTTAGTATGCCCCCAGGGCCAGCAACCAGGTAATGGCCTTTGATGGGGCTCTTATATGGTGTCATTTCTAGTAATAGTATTATGGCCAGAGAATGCTAAACCTAAATCAACATTTATTTTTACAGTACTAAGGAAATCAGTTAAAATGATTGAGAAAGCTATTATACTTTATAATAATTGCAGGCTGCAGCATATGCTGCTCCCCACGCGAGGTTGCAGACTGGTTCCCTGTCTCTAAAAGCAGTTAAAGCTACTGGATACCGCGCAGACCACTTTACTGACAAAGTTGTTTTCTACGTTACGGGTGCGTGCAGCGACTTACGCCCGCGACTTGCCCGGACATTCCTACGAGTAGCTGGCACGCGGCGTACGAAGCCCAGGTATCTCGGTTGCATATCTACGCGACTGTCAGGTCCGAGCCAGCCCTTAGAGCCTTTAGGTATAGGCCCTGCTCATGAATGTAATCGTGCATGGCATTTCCTTCTAGCACATCTAAGAACATCACTTCATGGTGACTATACTTCGCGCGCGCACATTCAGTTACTGACGTTACGGGTTAGCCGTAAACCCGATATAGAAGGGCGGAACCCGTATAGTCTGATGTTACTAGCTGAGGAGCGGTCAATTCTTCTCTACTCTCCGGAGGCCAAAAAAGGCTGCGCAACACTGCCCCATTACGTACCCTCTGTCGACAGCCAAAAAAACAGCGGTGACAATTGTTTAAAATCATGGTAGCGCTTTTAGACCAGGACGAAGAAGAGACAAGACACACACGAGCGCTCGTGTGTGTCTTGTCTCTTATTCGTCTTCGTCTAAAAGCGCTACCATGAATTTGACATCCCAATACCAACTAGCCCAGCGTTCAGCTTTGACAATTGTTTCTTTGCAATTATTCAAACTTTCCTTCATTAGATTTAATTATTTTACATTCAAGTGTCCTATTCTAACAGTACGATGCTAAAAATCACAATTAGACCTCAAGAAATCGCGGGCAAAAACAGCGACTTCATATGTTCAGAAGCTCAGAGAAGTGTAGCAGACGCTCGACTTCCGGGACAAGCACCAGAACTTCCGGTGGCTTCATGCGCGCCCGGCTCGAAGAGCGGCTAAGCGCCATCCAGCCCCCTATAATAGAGATCAGTGGTTATTCCAGTTAATACAGTACAAAAAAAATTAAGTTATTAACGTCTTTAATGAATAGAAGTGGTTTCTTTTTTATTCCAACTGTTCATAAAATAAAATAACCATTTGCATAAAAATAAATTCTCCAAACCTAGACATGCATCTATCAAGGTCTGGCCACACTGTCCGCAAAGTCGAACCGGTCGAATCTGGTGAAAAGTTTCGAAGGTTCGTCGAACCGGTTCGACCCAGTCGAACCCCGAAAGTTCGACCAAAAAATCCGGTTCGACAAAAGTTCGCGACACCCCTTAATAAAACCATACCAACTAGGGGTGTCGCGAACCGGCCGCGGTTCGAGTTCGACCAGGTTCGACTTTTTCGAACGTTTAGTGAAAAGTTCGCCGAACCTTGTAATGAGGCTCGACTCGTGTGCGCATGCGCGTCAGGCTTGCTCGTTGGCTTCGGATTGGATGGTAATGGCTAAGAGATGAATTAAGTGCAGCGCTGATTGGCTATTTTAGTTAATACAGTACTAAAAGTTAAGTTATTAACTTCTTCAGTGATTAGATTTAGTTTCTTTTAATTGCAGCTGTTCACAAAATAAAATAACCCTTTGCATAAAAAAAAATTCTCCAAACCTAGACATGCTTGTGTCAAGGGCTGGCCACACTGTTCACAAAGTCGAACCGGTCGAATCTGGCGAAAAGTTCGAAGGTTCGTCAAACCGGTTCGACTCAGTCGAACCCCGAAGGTTCGACCAAAAAATCTGGTTCGACAAAACAAAAGTTCGCGACACCCCTAATACCAACATTACAAGCATCGGAAGAAACGTGTTCATCGAAACACAAACTGCAGGGAAGTAGCTCATTCACATTAACTGAAGAGCGTGTTGGTAACATTGACTGGCAACAGAAAGAAGAAAACAAACTCGGGACGAGGGACGTCGAAAGAAATGTTCGTTGTCCCGAGTTTGTTTTATTCTTTCTGTTGCTAGCTCATTCTGTTGGGATTAGTTTAATGTCCTCGATGTCCCGTTTGGGTGATACTAGAGTCACTAAATGAGATTCTGTTCTCCGAAATTGTTCCGGGTGCCGCCGGGATTCGGACGAAATGTCCCCAGACGGAAAACAACCCTAAACGAAATGGTTCCAAGCGGAAGCCCCAATGGCAAACTCGGACAAAATGGTCACAAGCAAATTTTGAGACATAGTTTTGTTTGCACTTGCTGCAAAATGGACACAGAAAAAAAAAAATGTTTTGCTGAATAGCGCTAGGGGTGTCGCAAACTTTTGTCGAACCAGATTTTTTGGTCGAACTTTCGGGGTTCGACTGGGTCGAACCGGTTCGACGAACCTTCGAACTTTTAACCAAATTCGACCGGTTCGACTTTGTGGACAGTGTGGCCAGACCTTGATACAAGCATGTCTAGGTTTGGAGAATTTTTTTTTATGCGAAGGGTTATTATTAAATTTACGAACAGTTGCAATTAAAGAGACCAATTATAATCACTGAAGAAGTTAACTTAATTGTTTTGCGCTGTATTAACTGAAATAACCAATCAGCACTGCACTTAATTCATCTCTTAGCCATTATTATCCAATCCGAAGTCAACTGGCCAGACTGTCGCGCATGCGCACACGAGTCGAACCTCAATAGAAGGTTCGTCGAAATTTCCACTAAAAGTTCGAAAAAGTCGAACCTGGTCGAACTCGAACCGCGGCCGGTTCGCGACACCCCTAAATAGCGCATAGATTTACCGACGTAGTAGAATGGTAAAATGACTGTTTTTATGGACCCAGACGTTTGTTAATTGGTAAAAAGGATTTATAAATATCTATATGACTAGAAAACATATTTCGTTACACCGGTTGTTATGATATGAAAGAACAAGGTCAACGACCTTTTGTGAGAGATGGGTTTTCGTTTTAGGAACGCGAACCGGCCGCGGTTCGAGTTCGACCAGGTTCGACTTTTTCGAACTTTTAGTGGAAAGTTTGACGAACCTTCTATTGAGGTTCGACTCGTGTGCGCATGCGTGACAGGCTGGCCAGTTGGCTTCGGATAGGATGATAATGGCTAAGAGATGAATTAAGTGCAGCACTGATTGGCTATTTCAGTTAATACAGTACTAAAAATTAAGTTATTAACTTTCTACATTGATTAGAATTAGTCTCTTTTAATTGCAGCTGTTCACAATACAAAATAACCTTTTTCATAAAAAAATCTTTTCCAAACCTAGACATACTTGTATCAAGGTCTGGCCACACTGTCCACAAAGCCGAACCGGTCGAATCTGGTGAAAAGTTCAAAGGTTCGTCGAATCGGTTCGACCCAGTTGAACCCCGAAAGTTCGACCAAAAAATCTGGTTCGACAAAAGTTCGCGACACCCCTAGGTACAACACAAAGTGAAACGGAGTATAGACAGGGTTTCCGATTGGGCTTAGTGTTTTGTATGCAAAATGCATAACAGCAACAATCAAGTTGGTTACTGAATTCGTATGTGAAGCTAATAAAAAGATTATTTAAAAAAAAAATGTGGACTTTTGGAGCATGAAAAAATGTACGAAGTGTGTAGCGTTACGTCCGACGTAACCGAAGTTACGTCCAAATCTTCGCCTTCCCTAGGTTCACGGGGGAGAGAGAGGAGGGCGTGTGGGGGGGGGGGGGGGGTTGGGTTAGGTATAGGCGTTTCAGTGCTCCGTCTGGATGAGCACTAGCCACAGCGAAAAACGTAATGTGTTGAAATGTATTTTTTACCAGAAGTAAACTAATGATAATAAAAGCAAAACTGCGGATGAACTGGGGAACGTTTTTCATAAAGTAATTAATCCGAAACGGAGACACGAAGACGAGAAATTACCGTAATATCCCGAGTCATCGCCCATCCCCGAGCCATCGCCCACCCCATTTTTTGGGCCAATATCGATTTCCGAGAATACACCGAGTCATCGGCCACCCCTTCAAATACCCCAGCGCGGGCTCTGCGATCCGCGAACACTCATCCTACCCGAATGACGCGGCCGCGGACCTTACAGTTCGAGCACGTCCGTGACAAAGTAAAACAAAAGAGGGAAAGACACTTCTTTTTGTTTACCTCCGTGAGCGACCCCAAAGTGGTCGTGTATCCGTGCGAAAAGAAAACGATGGAGATTACAAAATAAGAGTTTGTTAATGTAACCCCGGAGTGTTAGGTCAAAGTCTGTCTCCGCCGAAGTAAGGTCACCGCGAACCCGCTCCTTCTTCCCGCCCGTCGCGACCGCAGTTGTGCAATATTTTAGGCAAAGCCAACGCGTAAATAAAGCTTTGCTGGAACGCCCTACACAGACGTTTGCAGAGCGTCCCAACCGTGCATTGATAGCCCGCCGTGCACGGACGCACGTATGTACGCACCAAACAAGAAAGTTGCGCAAGAGCTTGCAATTGACAAGGCGCCCGACTTGGCCCGACGCCAAAGTATTTGCCAACGCGACCGCCGGCTTTCCCGCTTTCCCAGCATTGCTCTTGGTCGCTTCTTTGGTCCGCTCGCTCGTTGCGCCTGGTCGGTTTTTCTATTTTCTTGTAGACTTTTCTTTCTTTTTTTTTACTAACTAGGAGAACATAGTGGTGACACTCTTTCACGGAACAAACGTTCGCGCTATATGCAGATCGGCGGTGTTTCTAGCGCGTATGCAAGCAACGGACTTCGCTATAGTAAAATATTCTTTCGTTAGAATTTTTTTCTATAAAACAATGAAACTAAAACGAGTTTTGAGTTTGATGTATCTCTTGTGCATCAGCGCTAGATACGCAGAGAAAAATAGGTGGTTTTTTCCGCTTTTTTTCAAGTGTTTGTGCTCACCCACCGAGACATGGCCCACCCCACTTTTTTAATGAATTTCAGGTGGTAGGGGGGTGGGCGATGACTCGGGATATTACGGTAAATGCAGAAAAGACTAAAAGAGGCAAAGACGCCGCCTAGACCGAAGCGCACAAGTTTTAATTTAACCGAGTGCAGGCAAACTTAGCAAACTTAAAGCATAATTTTCAGTAAGGGACACATGCAGCTGTGAAAGCTTCATGCACACATATACCCGCGTTCATTCACACTACGAATAGAAGCTTCAAATTGTATATTCTCGTGTATCCATACTTTCTTCTTGTATCCACCTTGACACAATTCAAAAACAAGCAACTTAGATGTCGCTCTGTAGCTTTCACGACTCTAAGACACAGCACATGTACGGCAATGTATGCAATAATAATTCTATGACAACTGTTGCACTGAATATAAAATAATTATTTAGATTTTAGGGTTTCACATTTTCTTTTCTTTGACTTGGAATTAACCTCATAAGGTTTTCGTTCACCTTTCCACAACAGTTTTTCAGCTCAATGTTCGTGCTGCACCAGAACAAGTTCTTCAGCACGAGCTCACTTGTGTGTCCTTCTTCACATGCCTCGAAGTCAGAAGTCTCGTTGGTAGACATCAGTTTCATTGTAGGCTCGCTGACGAACTGACGCTGCATCGGAACCTTCATGAACTCTGCCTGCTTGGAGAGTTGTGTGTCATTGCATTAACGGCGAACATAGTTGGATAAAGCTAACAAGAGAGTATAGTTCTCCTGCGCAAGTGAAACTGTTGCCGTCTTATCTTCAATTGGTAAGAGCCGCCCTGCATTTTTGACATTTCGGCTTTTTCAAAGACGCATAAACTGTGTACCCTGCCACGGAGACTAGGACTGGGAGGGTTTAATTTATCGCTTGTGACACTGACTCACTATGTTGCAGCTGGCTGTGGCGTGTCTACTTGTTTTTCAAGCTCTTCCCATTGCTCGTCTTCACATGGGATTGTCGGCAACGTACTCTGCAGTCACAGCTTATTTTCACCTTCATAAAGCTGCCTTATAGATATGTGATATTGCGAGCCAGCCAGCTGCCTGTAATTCCTGAAACGGTCTTCCCACGTATCAGTCTGAATCTTTCTCAGCAGGACATAGTTCAGCCCGAGTTCAGTGAAGCAGTATTCGGTGATCTGTACAAGTGCACGGGTTGTTTGACGGAGTGCTCCGTGAGTCTCCTTGGTTAGCGTGCCACTGGTAAGGTTCTCGCTCTCCCATATGTCAAGCCAAGCGTCCAAGCCAGTCAGACTGCACAAAAACTGCTCATTGGGATCGTCCACTGCAGAAGCCACTGGTTCTTGAAAGTCGTCTCCGAGTCGCGTTCCTTTGTTCAGCGTCCACGGTAAAATTTCCTTCAGATTTTGAGGCCTCAACGATTTCATTGATTCCTTTAATAATATGTGCCACAGATGTAGGAACAAGAAGGGAATAAAGAACAAAGGCTACAGGCTCCTGGCCGTGGTTTTGAAAACGGTAGTTTGCGCTACAAAGATACGTTTCTAAAATTAAAGGCGAGAGCTAGCTTGTGCTTGTCGCCTTCGCTGCCACGTCAGCGTAAAATTCAATTAAATAAATTCAATAATTAAAAAAAGAAAACGTGAAAAAGATATGAGTTTTCACCCTGGTATGCGTTGATAACCAGGTTTTTTCGAGGAATTGCCTGCACCCATCCTGTTCGCAGTTCTTCATCCTCCGGGAACTTAAACACAAACGCTTTCTTCAAAGACGTTTCATAGTTCCCATGGCACCCAGGGACACAGCATTTATGAGACGTGGCTAGCCCTAAAGCCGCCCGTAACTTGACAACCACCATTCGTTAACTGCCACGCTCACCAAACACAAAAGACAAAAGATAAAAAAAAAAAAAAAAAAAGACAAAAGAGAAGAGACGGTTAGAGAAGTGCGCGTACTCCTGCCGCGAGACTTGTGCAAGATGCCGTGTGCAAAGGAGGCAAAAATTGTCCATTCCGCAACTGCGTCGGGAGAACCCTGGGCTTGGAGAAAGCTAAAAACAAAAACAAAAAAAGGCCGGAGCATGCGCCGCTTGGCGTCTTTGGAAAAACACATTTAAGGAAAAAAAAAAAGAGCATGTGTTGCAGAGAAGCCTTTCTCTCAGGTCGGCCCACTCGTCGTGAATCTGTGACGTTGCAACTCACAGCGATGCAGCCTTTGCTCTAAGTGGTGTTGACAAAGCCCTTTCTGGTGGGAGCGTCGTCTGCTAGGCTATTCCGTTGACCACACACAGCCCTTGCTTGGTAGCAAAGGAGGGCAGGGCGCTTGCAATGTCGAAGTGCATGGGCGATACACCCTCCTCTTGAAATGCGTTCAAAATCCTATTGACGTTAGCCTGTGTAACCCCGACTTTTTTCTATATCCCTTTGCGTCATGCCGCCCATCGACATTCTCACAATGCGTTCCCGTGTTTTTATGGGCCCTCGAGGAGGCATAAATATGTGCGCACGCCCACTGGTCAAAGAAAACCAACCTCGTTGAAGAAAACTGACTACTTGGCTACATGATGACAGCAACAATGCAGTTGATAATACAAAACACCAAGCCAAATCGAAAACCCCGTCTATACTCCATTTCACTTTGTGTTGTACCGCAGCCGACGCTACAAGTTATCTTAAACAGTTCATCGCTAAAAGTGTGTCACGTGGCCTTGCCGTTGGGTACAACTGCACGGGGAAGTAAAATGTCACGTGTCAGGGTGAAAGCATTGGATTGGTTTTGATGCCTCGTAGCATTGTCTGCGGTATATAGCTTAATGCATCGTTGCATTCAGTTTGTCGTGTCACTGTATTTTTCATTTTTGTTGGTGTTCACAAAAGTAAACACAAACATGAAATGAACAAAAAAAGTAAATTAAACTCGAGATGACGCACGGTTTATGCCACGCCTAAGCAGTATCACACAAGCAAGCGCTGTTCAGATCTTTGCTTAAAGACTGTTAGCTATGCCAGCAGATAATGAACAGGGGCTGTGTGCGGTCCACGGAATAGCCTAGCAGACGATGCTCGCAACAGAAAGAACTTTGCAAGCACGCGCTTAATCTCTCCCGTGACACCGCATTTTTCCGCGGCACAGCGCTGGCCGTCCCGGCAGTCGACGCTGGCTTGAAATTATTAAAAATTTGGGCCATTGTACATGTCCATTTCAAGACGCGCTGCACGCCAGTAGCCGAGTTAAGTTGAAGGGAAAAATATACAGTGGAATAGAAATAATATGTATGAACTGGATGTATCAAATAATGTGTCTATAATATTTGATATAATCAACGCGAGAAGAAAAATGTCCCATATACATGCCACAACATATATTTGATGTTTGTGTTTACAGTGCAAGGTCAGCCTACCTTTGAGGAGCGGCGACACTGGTTTATTCTGTAGTGGAGAAAGTTTGGCAGTGCTGTACCCACTTGCTAGCCTGGGGTCTTTAATGTGCATTACACAGGAGCAGGATGTATGTTAAAGTAGTGCTGAAGACAAAACATACTAATTGCATTAACTTTTTTGCGTGGTATTACCGACTTGTCCAATTAAATACAGTGCGAGTGCATTGCGACCTTGCGCTTTTAGTGTATGCATATGTATTGTGTAGACTTCCAAGCTCCATGCTTTGCACAGTGCTAAGGCTTGTTCAAATAGGTGCAATAGAGCCGCGAGGAATAATACAACTTAAATTAACTTCTTTAGCTGTTTCCTAAAATATAAAACAAAAATGTTGAATGAAGCTCCAGAGTAGCAATTCACTAAAACTTCAGAGAGCACCCAAGTCAACAAATCACTTGGGACCATTTTGTCCAGGTTTACGCTTGGTACCATACTGTCCAGGACCACTTTGTCCTACACCCGACGCCGGCATCTTGGTGCTTAGTACAGAGCAGATGCAACTGCCGATCGTCAAGATTCGAAAGTGAGACTTCCTCAGCATTAGATTCGGTGTTAGGAAACTCGTGTAATATTACTTTGCTCAGTCATGAACTGTTAAAACATCTGTAGAGGACGAAAAAGCATTCTTTTGAGACTTCAGATAAAGCTTCAGATAGCAACTAAGATTTTAAGCCCCAAGATGGGCAAGCATTACTCTGAAGCATAGCTTTTGGTGGCTCTAGTCTAGAGGATGCCATCCTTTGTTGTACCCAATGCCGACAGCACATGCTAAAAAAAATTCAAAGAAATCTCCGTAAAAAAAATGTCGCCATAACACAGTCTGAGCAAAGAGTGCGTGCAGGGACAGATTTTCACAAGCTTCAAAACAGAGGAAGGAAAATAAGCGATCAGAACATTAACGACCAGATGTCGTTACCCTAAGCAAAGCGCACATAAAGGCACCCCAGTTTGATGGACTTTTCACATTCGTGCCAGACTGGCGATGGACAAGTATTCAAATATATATATTACTTATTCCAAATTACGAGTTTACCTTCTAAAACGAGCATGGGTGTTCTGGGCTGTAGACTTGCAGGTTTCGAAACCATGTACACGAACAGAACGAAGTGGCACCATGTTTTCTTATACTTTTTATTCTGCACATAAAAATTCACATATATGATCTAAAAATAAAATGACAGTAAAAATCTTGGTATAATAAATACCATTCCAATTGGTTTGAAGGCTGCATGCATACAATAGGAGCAGCGACAGGTGTATGCAAAATCGGATCAGTGCACAGTTCATGCAGAGGGATCTTTGGGAAACAGGTTTTCTTTATGAGAAGCAAGAGGGGGCTTGAGAGAGCAACGTTTGAC
Source organism: Ixodes scapularis (assembly GCF_016920785.2). Lineage (NCBI taxonomy): Eukaryota > Metazoa > Arthropoda > Arachnida > Ixodida > Ixodidae > Ixodes > Ixodes scapularis. The sequence continues at coordinate 65,530,058 of NW_024609868.1, forward strand.
TTCAAGCTCCAGCTTTTGGATCAGCTTCATCTGCTTGAGGTTTTGCTCCTGCAGTTTGAGGACCTCCTGCAAGAGCAAGAATGCGGGCACGTGAGATGGCGTTTCAAACCAAAATAGTCAAGGCACGAGACACACAACACATCTGAAATTCAAAGCAGATTATGACTACCAAATCCCGACTTTCTTCTTGTTTTAAGTATATTTACAAAACCTTACAACCTTTTGCCCAACCATGTTGCCACCTGGTGGAAGACTGGGTTCCAGGATTTTGAGGACGAAACAATGTGCGCATTAGGAAGAAGAGGGCAGGAAAGTCTTTTACCCATTTCACACGGCAGCTTCAAGGTACTTTTAACTAAGGATCTTTTAGTAAAGAGAGCTGTAGGCCGTCGCACGGCACATAAAGGTCCCTTTAACTAAGGGAGGGCTTATGTTAAAGGGAGCTCTCGCCAACTCGCCTCATCGCTTCACCCATGAACTCGAAATAAAAAATGACTGATATATGCTGTTGAGTGCATTATAACAAATTGAATATTTCCAAGTAGCAGTTATTGGATTAAGCCTGAACACAAGCATGGTGCAATATGCTAATGAGAAACACTCATGCTAGCAGATTCAGCCACCATGTATTCCGTTGAACGTGTCCGTTTCAATATTACAGCCAATTATACAACACAACGGCGTACGCAAATCCAAGCATTGGCATGTGCCTCTCATTTTTAAATGTCTTGAAAGGAGGCATTTTATTTTAGAGTGAATCTGTACAATGCCTGCGGCCAGTGGCTTCTTGTATAACAAAGCAAAACAGTAACTAGAACAAACTAGGTAACGATTTTCGAAGCAGTATTTTACCAGTTCTTTGAGTTTCAAAACACTGTCTAAAACCTTGGGCCCGTCATGCAGCTGCAATGCACTGCCGGTCCGAGGAGGCCAAATGCATAAGATTGCGAACCTTTTCCAGGACAGCATACGCAAATCGTTCGTGGACAAACCTTTCACTTCAAAACAATTCCTCAGCTTCTTCATTGGACCGCCTCAAGGTGCGCTTTGCACCACTCGCTCCAAGCTCATCCGCCATGTAGAAAAAGGCTTTTCTTCCTCGTTTATGCTAGTTCACGTGCTACAAATCGTTACGGCAAGGCTGATACAAAAAGTATGGCCAGTACTACCTATTCACACATTCATCCTCCGTTTATTCACCGTGTGATACTGAATGCCATTTACTAAAAGTACCTTTAGCTAAGGGACCTTAGCTAAAGGTAGATATTTGCTGCCGTGTGAATGGGGTATTAGAATTAACTTGGGGGCAAAAGATAAGCCACAACAGGAAAAAAGGGGACTTTGGGGAAGCCCAATCTAAGTCACTGCAGGACAATGGAGCCAGCAGGATCTAGGTACCTCAGTCGAGGCAGTGCTTGCGCTTGTTTGAGCACATGCTCGCATTTTCATACCAGAATCTCTTAAACTGGCGATTTCCTAAAAAGGTCAATTAATTCTGCATCGGCTAAACCAGTGGTCCTCAAGTGGGGGTCCGTAGACCCTTCGGGGTCCTTGAACGCCTTCTTAGGGTACTGAAAGCCCTCAACCAAACAATATTAAAATTATGCTGACCATCTTGCATGCACAGCAAGTGAGTAAGGTTCTGTTTTAGTACTTCAAAGTAAGTTTGCATACATTGTGTTCTTTATTTACTCTTTTGTTTTCGTAATCGTCCATTATTTCCCCGTCCTCCCCAGTGGATGAGTCCCCCATCACTTCTGCCAACAAAGAGGTCCTTAAACATGAATGGTTGAGAACCAAACTATAAATATTTATAGCCTAAAAGATACAGAATTTTTCGACTCTGGATTTCAGCATGATATGTTTTGTAAAAACCTCTAGAAATCCGCTATGCATAGGTAGAAGTTACGCAAAGTACAGAAAAAGGCATGGGTGCCTAACCCTGGGGAGTACTCAATTAAGCACGCGATTCATAACTCATTGACAAAAGAGTGGTTATTGCTACAACACTGAAAAGGCTACTTGCCGCCTGGTAATGCTGCCGTTCTTCGGTGACTTTGGTGAGGTAGTGGATCTTCTGCTTGTGGTTCTGGTGACCCATCAGCTCGGAGAACTTGTGGTGCAACTTGGACAGCTCCGATTCGGTAGCCTGGTTTCTCTCTGCCAGGTGGCGCCTCTCAACGTCATAAAGCTCCAGCTGCAACTAGAAAAAACAAAGTGCCACCGCACATCGTCATTGTTCGGAGAAAGAAAATGAGAAAACTGTACCCATCAAAATTTTGGGGTTTTACAGGCTAAACCGAGGAAGGGCATCTGGCACACCCCAGCGGAGGGCACAGGATTAATTTCGACCCCCCAGGGGTCTTGATGTGCAACTGAAATCTCAATTACCGGTGCCTTCTCTGCCAACGAGCCTTAATCAAATTGTAAGCACCTCGGCCAGGATTTGAACTCTCCGCCTGGGGACTCGTAGGCCAGCGCTTTTGGAGCCAGGCTCCAAAAGTACTGGTGTGAAGCGAGTTGGCTCAAAATGCCTACACACAACGGTGGAAGCAATTTTATCTGGTGTTCAATCCTTCAGCTGCAATAGACCCTCTTTGAGAATGTGTGCTCTCTGGTAACTGCTCAAGAGTGTGTTATTTTGGGCATGCATTGGAGACGAGTGCTGTGTCAGCGCTCGGTGTGAACTCAAATCTAACTGCACGCTTCACGCAGGAAACAATGACCAAACCATGGCGGCTGCGGTGTTGCACGATGAACCTTTGGAAAGGGTCTGTTGGTTACTGCCAGAAATTATTTTTTCAATTCAAGGAGAGGGGTGAGAATGCATTCTTTTAGAATTTCAGAAGGTGCTTTTACCCAAGTGAAGCGCTAAGTAAGTAACAATCCCAAGGCCCCATTTGGTTTTGAGTCTATTCCTTGCCAAGTCAGAAAACACCATGTTGCGAACCTTCCGATCGTTATTCTGGTAAAACGCTACAGTCCTTTCCCACTAACCTGGAAGGGTGCGACCCTGGCCTGCAGCAATTCATAGTCGTTCTTCCACCTGCATACAAAATACAAAATGGAAGGAGTGAGCATATCAGCTAGCGGCACAGAATTCATTACAACAAAAGTGCCGTATCCAGTGCATCACATAATGTGTGTTAAATTCTTGTTTATGTATATATATGTATATATATATATATATATATATATATATATATATATATATATATATATATATATATATATATATATATATATATATACTCCCTATATGTTTTTTTTTTTTTTGCAATATGTATCCCTTTACAATAGTACCCCAAAAAGGTGTTGCAGGTATCAAATAAACAAATGTCGGCAAATACAAGGGGAAACCCTTGTATTTGCCGGGGAAAGTGGGAGAAAAGTGGTGTAGAATTCAGCCTACAGTTCTGCTCGCAGAGGTAAACGTTTTTATGGCTTTAACGAAGTGCCGAGTTGCACGCTAAAATATAGCGCATTGCGCTTGCCACATAGCATTTATCCAAGTTAAAGGCCATTTCAGAAAGTGTGCCTCTCTTTAAAATCCATGTATAGTGCTTTAAGGCAGAGACATATTCACCTTTGGGCTTCTGCACAAGAGTCCTCGAGTCGTTTCTGGAGTATGCTCACCTCCCTGAAAACAATATAAAAGTTAAAGGGGTCTGAAAAATTTTACCACAATTCTGAGCGATTTGTCTATGGAATCCTTGTCCTTTATGATACAACCCACATTCATTCTTTTGGTTGTCTAAGTTCATTTACTAGCATAAAAGCGAAAATTTTGGCCTCCCAGAGAACTTCCCTCTCGGTCATAAAAAGACATCCAACACAATGCTCAGATACTCTTAAGATAGTTGTCTCACTGAGCTCTAGCATCGCCTATTACACCGCGGGCAACTTTTGGGTGTCGAGCCGTACGCCTATACAGTATGGCGCTTCAGCTACGTGACGTGCTACGAAGGAGTTTACGAAATTGCTCGCAACATCAATTGGTCGAGCTGCAACCCGATACGATCGTCAAAGGACGAGTTGTGAATATGTTCTCACTTCGACTAGTCAACTGCCGATCTGCCCTCAGAAAAAGGAAAATAAAAATGGAAATATGAAACAATCGCCTTTGCGTACAGGTTATCACTAAGAAGGTTGCAGTAAAAAAAAATTAATGGAAAACTCTCAACCATAAAGCCGGCCGTGGGGGAATCAAGACGTCCTATGACTACATCCATGGTAAATAAATGGCACAAAACTTATGTGCCAATACAGTGCAACCCACTTCTAACGATGCAGTGTATAATAATGAACAGCTTATAACAATCAGTTTCCAGAGTTTCTAGACTGGAAATGATAAGTTTCTAGTCCAGATACAACGATAATCGGTTCTATCGATTGAAATTTCGGGTTGTCATTATCGTCATAAGTGGGTTGCACTGTAGTTGAGAGGACACCTGCGCACGTCCCTCCTTGCTATTCATTTTGCGAAGTCCTGGGTTTGAATCCTCTTGGGGTTTATTTTAGTGCTATGTTTTGTTGTTATTCTAATCCACCATGACATTGTGGAACCGCATTCCACAACAAATGTGAGCCACAGTGGGACAAGTAGCATGGCTAAGACTGTTACCAAACAACAAAAACCCCCGACACGTTTGAAACTGGAACTGTATTCCAATCAAGTGATGTAGTGGCATCCAACTATTACAAGAACGCCAATAAACAACTGACAGTTTTTATCACTCTCAATTTATTATTTAAAGGTTAATTAAAGTTGAATACCTGTTCAATTTTTTTTTTGTTGCTGTTTTGTTGCTCGTGCTGCTCTAGGGCGTCGCATGGTTGTTACAGACAGTCCCAAAAATGTGATGTTTAAGCATGGTTCATAAAATGCAGACAATATTTTGCTGCAATACTTCGAGGCCTAATGAATATTTAAAAAAATAAAATCGGGCAGGTGCATTTTATTTTGAAGACCCCTTTAAAGCAGTGAAAACAAAAATGCCCTTGGCAATGAAGTTTACAAATACAATGGTGGAACTGACAAGTGGTGATTAGGAGCAGCTCTTGTAACAGGGTTAAACGGGTTTTGGAGCAGAGATTCCCACTTTTAGAGCAGACAATTTTGAGCTTTCATGTCAAAAAATTTTATACAATCTCTTTGAAAGTTAGCCTGTGGAAAAAACTGCAGTTATTGGAATGTTGGAAGACCAAATAGTAATACCTACCAAGGACCTGGCCTCTGCAATTATTTACTGAACAATCCTATGCCGGCAATTTTGTAGATGTTTCAATTAACCTATTAGGAGTACCGATGGAGTCTTCTGTCTGGGTTTGATGTAAAAAGATGTTTTTGCCTACTGTATAGGGTATACATCAGTGACGCAATTGTTGAGAGTTCGACATCAAACAAACACTTTTGTGTTGAATGTGTCTCGCACTGCCCTCGCTCGCATTCAACTTGCTGCTGTTCATAGAGCAGCTAAGCAGAGCACAACGCTACTCTCACCAATCGCAACGAGTAGTGCTAGCTATTCATTGTGATCGATGTGAGCACTGTTTGCACAAGAACTGATAATTAACTCTTCATTAGGCATGTGCAAATAATGGATTTTGTGTTCGAAGCAAATTAAAAGTGAACTATGGTTTGAGGGAATATTTTTTAATTGAATATTGGAAAGTTGTGGCACATTGTTCCACACATTTTACTACTGTTACACCATGCTTAAATGAAAATTCAGCTGAACTCACGAGGGTTGTTCCCAAGCTCCTAATTGCCCACTCGTGAACTCAGTTAAATTTAATCTAGCTATATTTATAGACTGTAGCCTCAGAATGCCCAGTACCTACATTGGGATGGCAAGGAAACAACAAATGACATAAAATTAAGCCTATAAAGGAGCCCAGCCATACCTAATTGAGGGAATTTATAAATCCTACAAGAAAATATTTTCTTTAATTTCGAGTTAAAAATAAAAATAAAACACAAATAATGAACACAGGTTTTTAGAACATCGCTGCCTAACATATGCCTTTGCATAATAACCACAGTTAAATGCTGATATTACTGCAATGTAATATCAACAATCGCAGTTTTCTATTTTTTGTTTTAATACGCCAGGTGCGTGCATGCACCATACTAGTTTGAAGGTGCGTTTTTCTCCTAAGTGTGCGGCTGCGCTGCAGCGAAGCGAGTCGCGAGATCGCTGTGTCTGCTCTGCGGGTATTGCTTCTCCGCAGTGCACCAGTGCTTGAGAAGCTTACTCAAGGGGGCTAACTCGCTGCAATCAACACTTCGAAAAGTATTAATATCGTAGTAATGTGGAAGCGAATATCAGATAACATATTATTTGAAACTACTATTAGAAAATTAGAATATTCATGCAGCCCTACTCTTTGCACATAATACTTAGGCATAAAAAAACTGTACTTTCTTCATTTTCAGTGGCATCGCTAAAAATGCCACGTGCAAGACACTTTCAGTTTCCTTTTCGAGAACAGCTTCCTTTTGGCACAGACACTGCGCAAATTGTGCACAAAGGCTGTCTTTGGAGCAGCATGTAGCAGGTAATTCGTTCTGGCAGTTTGGTGCAATTGGCACAGCAGTTCCACCACTGCAAATAGAACCTCAGCTATATCATAGGCAGTCAGACAACACCCAAGAGTGCACAGTTTCATAGCAAACATTTCGAGAACTGCACGACAGGCACAAATTGTCACAATACCGACCACCAGACTAATGAGCATACAATAGTATCCACACACTTAAGAACAGAGGAAAATAAAAGTGGGTAGTGTACTCACGTGCGATCCTTTTTGGAGTAGTCCTGGAGGTCCTTGCAAAGCTGGCGATTCTCTTGTTCCAGCTCCCGGCTAACAACCACATACTTCTTGGCCTTCCTTTCCAAGGTGGCGATTTGTTCCGCCTTCAAATCAGACGCTTTGCGCAAGTCGTCACACGCCTTGGCCAAGTCTGTGCGTTCGGCAGCTGCGGCACGCAGCTCTGCCAGCGCGCACTCCAGCTTCCCTGCAGTCCTCGCCTCCCTGTGCTCGGTTTCTTGCACCTGACCCAGCAGCTGCTCTTGTGACGACTGCAGCTCAGTCAGAGCTCGGACCCCCATGGCGATTTGAGTGTGCAGAGTTGCACTGCAAGTGCGTTCCTCTTCAAGCTCCAGAGCCACGTTATGAAGTTGCTCCCCGGTCTCTCGTTCCCTGTTGTAGGAAGCAGAGAGGTCGCTCAGCGCCTTGCCGAGCTCCTGCTGCAGGCTCCGGGATGCACCCTTCAGCCGCTCCACTTCTGCTTGGAGGAACACCACCTGCTCTTGCATCACCTTCTCTCGGGCTTGGAAGTTCTCCTCGAGCAGCCGCTGTTCTTCCTTTAGAATCCTCAAATTTGTATTGAGCCTCTCTCCTTCTGTCGAGGCGACATCGGCTCGATCCCTTTGAATCGACACTTCCTTCTGCAACTCCTCCTTCTCAGCAACAAGTTTGGTCACCTGGCCTTCTAACGAAGACTTGTCGCTGCGGAGCGTGCAAAGTTCAATCCCCAACTTGCTGGTCTCGGCAGACATAGTGTCGGCGTCCTTAAGAACTGAAGCGAGATCTTCCTTGATTTCTTGCTTTTCTGTCTCCACCACTGTGAGGTAAGCCTTGAGGGCGATCAATTCCGCTACCAAGCAGTCTTCTTTATCTGAAGCGCACGAAAGTTGCTCCTTCAGTTCGGTGATGGTGTCCTTTGCCTGCAGGAAGACGTTTTCGGCGGCTTCACGATCCACAACAATTTCCTCGCATTGTGCCTTTACCGTGGCTAGTTCCGATTCCAGGGAAACCTTCAGCGACATCAGCTTTTCGAGATCTTCGCCCAGCTGAAGGTTGACTGCTGTAGCTTGAGCCTGCTCGGTCCTTTCGTGCTCCAGCGTCTTGCTAACCTCGGCAATTTTATCAGTTTTCAAGCGAAGCATTTCCTCGAGGCACAAAATCGAGGCGTTGGCATTATCGACGTCTTGTTGGAGTTTTTGAGCAAGCTCGGTTTGTTGTTGGGCTGCTGCAGTCTGCTCGATTTGCCATGTAGTCATCTGATTCTGAAGCTGTTCTTGTTGCTTCTGGATCTCTTCCTTCTCTTGTCGAAGAAGCGAAATTTCAGCCATGAAGTTGCTCACTTGCTGCAGCAGTTCATCGTGCGCCTGCTCCTGATAGATCCTCTCAGCAGACACCATCTCATCTGCAAAAAAAATATTTTGCTCACTGCATCAAAAAAAAAAAAAATCCAACGAACAAAAATTGTTTTTTAGCTATCGGCAAGGTGGGAAGCATAAAGACACCTCTAATGAGTAAAGAGCAGGAGTAAGCAACATTATTTTCAAGCTTTCAGGTGAAGAGGAAATTCAGGTTACCTGAAGACGCTAGTAAACGCTAAGCAATGTTCGACCGAATGGGCCAGTTTTCATACACATGTAGCAGAAATTGGGTTAACAGGCTAAAATGATTAGTGTTGGTATTAGTCGACAGGCAGAATGCATGCTCTGTTTGCAGATGAGTTCCTCAGGGTCAGCACTGCCACCATTTCCATCGTTTCACCAGCATTTCCCACAAACTAGCCAAAATTGGAGACTATCAAAAATAGTAAAACGACTGCTCCAATGCGAATGCGTATTTCAGCACGGAATATGCTTTCCACCACGACGGCAGATCTCGCTTATTTTATGAAGAGTGCACGGCCCGAGCCATGTAGCACAGGTCGTTTCCGGACCCGGGCCGAGCCCAGGCAAAGTAGTATTATTGTTTCTGGGCCCGGGCCTGGCTGAGGCCCGGAAATACGCGAATGCTGAAGATTTCAAATTTATTGTGACTTTAGTTCATACTGGACTGCATAAAAACTGACTTGTACATGTCCCACAATGTCTCGAAACTTTTCTTCGCCTTTGAACGAGTGCTATGAAGATCCCCATCTTGAATTCACATTTTTATGCCGACACAATGCCATGACACCATCTTTCATGCCAATTAGGCTAAACGAATCAAATGCACCAACACCTCCCAAAGGCAGCTTTGAATTTAAGAGATGAGGCATGCCTTGGCCTCTCACCGGGCCGGGCCTGATCAGGTAGGCATCTCATCGGGCCTGGTACGGACCGGGGCCGATACCAATGACAGCATCAACATTGCATCGCACGGTGCAGCGCTGCCCGCTCGGACTTCCTCTATGCGCGCGCAGTCTTGACCGCACCTGCACCTTTTCGCAGCCGCGTTTCTCGGTCTCGTGCCCGACTCTGTTCGGCTTCTTGTCAATTGAAAACTTATTCGTGTCCAGAGTCACTATACACAAACTCGTCTCTGTTACGTCACGGCGCGGTGATGGCGCGTCGGTCGCACTTCCGGTCTGGGGCTGTGGGCAGAAGTCCCCATGCGAGACGTGTATTCCTGCGTTGTTTTGAAAGGAACCAGACAAAAACCAGCCTTTTTGTCAAAACGCCGCGACTGGGGCTGTACCAAAAGTGTCGAGAAAGGTTTGAAGGTCAGTTTTTACGTGCTCGGTTCGTCCAAGAATCTGGATATGTGCTGTAAAAAGGGAAAAGCAGATGCCGTCGGACAACGATTGCTTGTGCGGGAAGCACTTTGGGTTGAATTCACGGATACTTGTGGTCATTAGATTTATTTGTTTTGCTGCAACATGAACGCTGGAAAACCGTCAAATCGTGCGGACCACCTGCGGACTTTGTTCAGTGCGTCTTCAAGTTCAAACGGCCGCCCGATCGTTTAAACTGTCGTCTGCTCTTTCAAACGTTTCTGCTTGTCGTCTGCTCTCTTAGACGACGCCGGCCCGTAGACCAAATGATGGCCCGGTACTTGCGATAAGAAGCAAGTGCAGGCCTCAAAAGACTTAAATTTGAAGGTTGGTAAGCAGGCTCAATGTAAACAGTAGATACAAGGAGATGTTGATCATTGTTACCAGTGACCATCACCGATGGTTATGCCTAATTCACTTGGTCCGATTCTGCTTGCGATTTTCAGTATTGACGTCGACCATCTTGGCTACGGTTCACGCTTCTGCAGCCCGAGCGACGTCGCGACTGAAAATTGCGAGCAAAATCTCATCATGCGAATCAGGCTTTAGCGTTCGTACTGCGGCGTCCACGCGGAAGGAATCGCCACATGTCACATTATTCACGCGAAGTTTTGTGGTGTAACGAGCCTCGGTAATTTCGCTGACGCCGCTCGAGATAGTCATCGCCAGAAAGACGTAGAATCAACACTTCGAACGCGAAAAAGGGCAGGGGGACTCACACCGACGCCGACAACATCGCGTTTCCATGGTTTGTTTATGGGCGACGGCGAGCTTCTTGCCCACACCCCCATCGCGCATGCGCGGCGCTGGTGGCGTCCGCTAGGGTCGCTCCGGTTTGTTTGTAAACATGAGTTGGTGTATAAGTTCTTACGTCGTATGACCCACAGAAGTTGCTCAGAGCTGGGAGGGTCAATCGTGCCCCCAGAGTTGTAGGCTGACAAAACGGCAACACACCGCCACATTTTTCGTTTTTCTGTGCTAGAATATGGCCCTACAAAGTGCTTGTATTCTCGACTGTCCCGAAAGTCCCGAAAGAACCACGAGACAACGTTCACTATACTCTGTTCCACGATAACTGTGGAGCCTACAGCCCCCGCAACCCAATAAGAGCGTCTGAGCGAGGCACGTGACATCACGTCGTGGGAGCGTGTGGGTCGCTTCGTTGAGGAACCAGCTGTCGTCTGCTGGCCAAGAGTCGGCTGCTGCAAAACTAAGAACTTCGGGTGAATGTCCGCCGTCTCAACGTTGCCGTCCGCTAGAGTAGCAAGCTCTTTGGGAACAGTTCATGAGACAATTGTATGCTCAATTCACCTGCAAATTTGTGGCGGGTACTAATTCCAGGGCAACATTTTAAAGGGACATTGAACCGAAATTCGGAGCTTACAAAACAAGACCGGAGCGATAAGCGGGACGCTGCAAAACCCAGAAACATCACTCGCACAGCGATCTCTAACAGATGGCCATATTTTTGGAAAAGTGCACGATCAAACACAACCAATAAGGCCGAAGAGACATCCGACGTCACGATTTTCATTCCCTCTCCTCTTTGCCTCGTCCCCTCAAGCTGGTGAACCGAAGTGAGGAGGATAAAAGCAAGGCTACTTCCCCTCGTTCTCAACTGTTCCAGGAGGATTGAGACTTCAGTCATTGTTTGATCGTGCCCTTTTTGGAAAATATGGCTATCCATTTGAGATATTGATGTACCAGTGATGTTTAGGAGTTCATAGTGTCCCGTTCAACGCTTCCGAGGCCTTATTTTTCAAAATCCCTTTCAAGCGGAAGTGGTCGATTACACGGCTACAATCGCCACCAACGACAAAACTACATTAAAAGAAAAAAAATCAAAATTTGTTAATATTTATTGCTCATTTTCTTTTATATAGTGCGACCCACTTATCATGATGCAACACTTAGTAACGATCAGTTTCTAGAGTTTCTAGACTGGAAATGATCAGTTTTTAGTCCAGATACAACAATAAATTTTGTTATAACGATTGAAATTTCGGGTTTTCTCATTATCGTTATAAGTGAGTTGTACTGTATATCCATAATAGATGGAATTGCTAGAGTTCAATTGCAGTTAAAAGAAGAAAGAAGCCTGGAACTACTTTCAGTCGTAGGCAGCGCTGTTGCTGTGGCGGTAACGGTGCCTCTGTGGCCTAGAGTGTAGACTGTCACCATAAGACTTGCTCCGACGCTCTTATTGGGTTGCGAGGGCAGCAGCCTCCACAGTTCACCAAGTTACCACGGGACGAAGTATACTGCCAGCAATAGGTAAAGCCTACATGAAAAGTATTTTTTGCTCCTATTATACAAGATTGCTCTTCGCTTGCCTGCGGATCGTTAGTCTTGGGATCGAGATTATCACTGCCGTTTTTGCCAGCGCATGGAGGGGGTCCGTGTTAGCGCCGACGGTGGCCCCAAACATTTTCTACGGCACTGTGCTCAAAGTAAGTTGACATAGGTTAGCAACTGCTACATGGGATATCTACGCGAAATGCCGCTGCCAAGAGCCTCGCTGTGGCGCCACTTCTTGTTGCACGCTTCCAATAGTCAACGACAAGGTAAGAATGTCAGGGTGTCTTTCAAACACCCAACCTCTAGCGCAGGCTTGCTGCCTTCTGGCTTGCTTCGGCTGCACGAGCGAGACGACCAAGCGTTATCGTAGGTAGGGAAATTGTGCTGCAGGTGGGACAACTGCCGTTCACCCTCTGTCTGCGACTTTAGAAGTGGTTAAAGCGGGCAGCACTTCCTCACGAGACGTGATACAGACGCCGTCGGTGGTGGCACCTGCAACCAACTGCCAAGGTGCACTCCCTTTTAGGTGCACCTTGGCAGTTCCATATATACGCATTGTTTACTCAAATATAAGAGCCGACATTCGCCAACCGCCAAACGGAGTGGACGGAGCTTCGTTTGTCAAAACCCTGCCTCTACGAGCGAGACAATAAACCTGCGTACAAAGCAACGCGATCAATTATTGTGCCGGGACCTCACATTTGTATTCATCCGCATTTCAATGCGAAGAACGGTGCCAAAGAATGAGACCTCCAAAAGCGAGAATCGAATCGAGCTTTCACTTTCCACACGGGCGAGTCTACCATCTTAAGCTTTTACTCTGTCCCCACACATGCATAACAAAATGAGGCTGCCGCCTTCTTTGCCGACAAACAAAAACCGTGGAGCTCCGCGAAAACGCAGCCTACCGACCTTGGTCATCCCGGTCGCGGTCTGCCGCATCTGCGTAGCCGGTCTCGTCTTCCAGCGACTCCACAAAGACCCTGAGCTCTTCCCTCAGCTCCTGCGTGTCCTTGGTTAGCCTGAGCTCTGTGGTGCACTCCACAGCATCTCTCGAAAGCACGTCGGCCTCTGCAAAGCTCTCGGCAGCGCCGTCGTCCGGTCCGGGCTGTCTTGAGAGGGCCGCGTTTGTGGTGTTCTTCATGCTCCTCCCCATCTTCTTCATGTTGCGCAGGAGCCCCTCGAGCTGGCCGACGTGCGCGGACAGCTTGTTCTTGGAGACCCGCAGCTGGGAGATGAGCCGGTCTCGGTCCTCGAGTTGCTGTAGCAGCTCCGCCATCTTGCGGCGCAGCTTCTCCTTGGGCAGCTGAGCAAGGGCATGAAAAACGGCAGAAAATCGCTTCAATGTCTGACAATATATATTTTCTTTTGAGTGTCTAAATTGGATGCATGCCAGAAAACAAAAAAAAAACATTTTCCTAGGAAAATGATTTTTGACACAATATTTAGCTCATGAAACCTGCTTCGAATTAGGAGCGATCCAGAAAACATGCTTCCATTTCAAGATGTCGACGCTGAAATAGACTACTGGTAGGCTTTTTGGAATCGATAAGACAAGTTTTGCAACATAAATAATGCATTAACTTATTCTTTTTATTTTTGTTGGGAGAGTATTTTGTGGCAGGTGTGTTTATCCGGACACTAAGGCCCGCTTCAGACGGGGCAACTTTTCCAGCAATTTTGAGGTTGCTGGCGGGTTGTTCCCTACCTTTCCTTAGATCGACACGAATTGCTGAGATCGGGTCCGGCTCGAAAAGGACGAGCAACTCGAACAACTTGGAGCCGTTTGAAGCGGCAGCAGCCAATCAGGGACGCGATATTTTCACATGACACCCCCGTGGTGGTGATGATGACAGCTAAAGACTTGGTTCTGGTTTGAAATCGATCGTTTTTGGAAATAAACCTTTTCAGAAAGATGAGTTGGTATTCTCAACGCCATTCAAAGATATAAAAACACGCTTTTAGCGCGTAGCTGGGCGTCTAAATAGTGTAAGAAAATTCAAAGTGAATGATGATGATAGCAAGTCGTAGCAATTCGGTTGCTGCGTGTGAACGCGAACGGCCCGTGTTGCTGGAGTTGCGACGTCAAGTTGCTGGGCGAAATCGCCCCGTCTGAAGCGGGCCTTAGAAAAAAAAAAAAGTGCTTTAAATTTTATTTGAGAGCAAATGATATAGAAAGAGGCTGCAAGTTCTGCACAAGAGCTTTGAGTGACCAACAAGCAAAAGGACGAAAATGTGCTTTTCCTTGGGCAAAACCAATTACACTGCACGCAAGGATTTATGAGCAAAGCAAAGCGATGCAACAAACATGTTGCTGCCCAGTATACCCATTTCATTCTCTCAATAACCGTAACACCCATTTCTAAAGTAACCTCCGACCGTAGCTAGCTTTGAGATATCAAATTTAGAACTCCAGAAAAGTACTTTAGATATGAATTTTGGCAAAAAAGGCCAGTTCCAAGCCTTTTCCCCAAAGTTTGGGTGGGTATAAGTCCTGCGAATCTTCATGGTGCAATCAATGTGGAAGTGTTTGGAGTTCCTGCAGCTGGCATTTTCGTAGCTTCATTGATGGGAGACTCATCGTCAGGGATGCTTGCAGCATTTTGGAGTGAACATCTACAGCCACCATTCGTTAAAGCAACAAACTGTGCTCCCTGCCATCAAACTACTCGGCAAGGTATACTGGCTTAGGTCATGCTTCTACTGTGCACGAGCTCCCACTGCAGAAGTTGAAGCTCGCATGCGCCAAATCACCGTCTGGGCCTATGGTGCAACGTGGGTCATTGGTCACCATAGTCGGTAACAAGGTGAGGTCACCCTAACAATATCCCACACTGCCTGGTGATACTTACAAAAATACAAAGGGGAAGGACATTGGCTCAGAATGGCGAGGGGAGGAATCCTACTCTTGGCTTCCACTTTAGGTGGTGCAAGCCAGAGCCATATATCTAGAGAGTATGGCCATTCGTTGGGAAGTATAGGAGACAAATGAGGAGACACCATTGGCCGAAAGCGGGCTGGGTGTGCTCCAAGGCGTTTTCACAAATTTGAATGTGCCCAACCAGAAGCCGAATATAATACCCTGGCGGTGGTCGCAAGAAACAAACTTAACAAGTGCGTCGGAGTAACTCTCGGCGACTGAAAATATGGTGCACGTAATGTTTCAATCATGGTTATCCAAAATCATGGTGGAAGAGCACGACTAGCGGAACAATTGACATAACATGTACACCAAGCGCCAAGGGCCGGGAATCTGCCGTCAGAGCAAAACAAAATTGAGCGGCACATTCGTTTCTCTTTCTGCATGATCATGATCAACACATCATGTGCACCCTATTTTCAACCATAGAGGGTTACTTAATTTAACTCTTATGCTCTTATTAAAACAATTAAAGCTGTTTTTCGTTACCACCGCTAGGGGATTCTTTTTGGCTTCTGGTTGGCCAAGAGAGCATGCAGGGGTGGAACTCATGAAATGTACTTGGGAGCAGCCACGGGAGCAGCTGAAACAGCTGTTTTGGAGCAGGTTGGGAGCAGCTAAAGCTAAATTCTAGAGCAGGCAAGGTGCAGCTCAGATCAGTTTTTATTGCGCTTCAGCTTGTGTCTTAGACAAGCAGGGGATCAATTTCAGTTGTGCTTAGCAGCAGATATGAACATGGGTGGTCAGGAACCTAGGTTGTTCAAATAACAGTGTAACAGATGCAAAAACTTGAAAGTTTTTGAGCCTTGATGAGAACCAAAGAGTAAGTACCATAGGTTTCTGAAGATAGTGTCATTGATATTTTCTGAGTGGCTTTCAGCTGCTCAAAATGCTAACCAGCACTGCTTATCGCACAACCCACAAAGCTCGACATAGTAATTATATGTGCGAACCACGTGACGTGCGTAAGCAAAGGGCGTGCGGTTGCGTGGAGGAACAGAACAATAAATTTCGAGTTTATTCTATTGTGCAACTCAATATCGAAGCAGTAGACTACGATTAACGGAGCTACCATATTCGAAGCGATAAGCAGGTGCGAGGTTAAAGTACGCCGAGCAGATTTACCGCTCGCGTGAGAGCTGCTGGCCAACAAGGTTTCGGATCGGACCGCGTTTCGGTTCTATCAAGTCACGATTTATCTTGCGGGAATGCGGTTCCAACTTCTAACGATGAAGTACTAAAAGGAATCTTTTGCTCATTTGTTTCCAACTGGGTGACGTCCGGATCCCGGGCAGCAGAGCCTCAGGCAATCTGACCATTAACGACTCGACCTCACCTCGGCCGACTTGCTTAACCACTCATGGTTGAAGAAGAACAATCAAGTCGCAGCTGTTGCAGGGCTTGGAATCCGCCCCCGAGTTTTTTCGCGTGCTTCCGACTCGGGATACACAGGGAGAATAAACAGAACAAAGGATTGCAATGTCGACCAAGCTAAACACGCTCATTGTTGGCAATCGAGTCGATGGAAACCGAAACCAAGGCAAGATAAAATTTTTTTTGGCGCACGCTTTGCGATGTGATGCGTAATGGCGCAAGGTATTGGCTGTGGCGCAGTTTCTGCAACATGGCGCAGACAAATGCGTCTGGTGCAAAATGGCGCAGCCATTCCACCCCTGAAGCATGTCAAGCCCTCTTTCTGCATCTGGTGCACACCGTGGCTCCGCCCGTGCCTCCGATTGACCAAACTCTCTCTACAGACGGCTCTGGTGCAAGCTACCTCCCATTATAAAGGGTACAACTGTTAGCATCGATCCATTCATCCAGAACGGCAGGGAAGAGGTTTAGTTGTCCTGCCTCCAGCGCGAGCTTTCTACCTTTGGCAACACTTCGGCGTCTAGTGCACCTCTAGCGCACACGTGCAGCCAAGGCCCATAGCAAGGCATGGAGAGTGCTGGAGGCCGTATATTCAAAAGACATGCCCTGCAGTTCTCGTTTTGTCAGGGACTATATACAAGACATTAACCTCGCACAAACATTGACACGGAGCTTCCAACGGCTGGACCACGCATTGTAAAACATCCAAGAAGGCATGCGGTCAGTATTAAAGCACACTAACATGCATGGGTGTTGTGGGAGCCTTGAATGGGGTTCCACATGCTGATGCAGTTCCAGCAGATCCTGAAATGCAACATGAAACATATACACTGGTGCTTCTCCACAACAATTGTATATTTTCTCTTTCACGCTGAACCCATGTAAACCAAAATATTCAAGAATTTAATTCTTCGAGTCAGAGACATATGCAACACTTGCTTCTAATGTAATAAAATGGAGTAACCAGCATGGAAGAACCACTTCTAATCTAATCTATTGGTGGGAAAAGAACAATTTTCATGGAGTAGCACTAAAAACAATAAAAAGCTGGCTAAAAAAACAAGAGAGATAGCACAATGACAACTGCTCCAAGATCAATCGTGGCCGATAAATACTGTACTGATTATATTTAAATTTACTACAGGCCCATGTATCCACCTTTGCTGAATCTTCACAAACTATCATGCCAAGCCCAAGCTTTCATTAAAGGGAATTTCCAAACCCGCGAGTGAGGCATACCAACAACGTTCGATCGGTTCAGGTCAGCTGCATTATCGGGTTGTATCTCCATGCAAGCGCCACTGAACATCGATAGGAGCTTGTCTTACCCGAGTCATGTCTGAAGCGTTCTGCTGCGAGAAATTTCGCACACAGCGCATTGTGCTTCTCCTTGGGTGTGTAGTCTCCCACACCCGGGCCGCACACTGCAAATGGTTACGGGTATTATGTATGAACTCCCAAAATATGAAATTGTACAACTTCAGATGTCTATGAAGGGAGGGGGTATATTGCAACCACCATCCATCTGGGAAAGAAAGACAAGGCAATTAAAGCAGCCAAGAAGCGCGATTCCGGAGGAGGGTTACCCAAAAGCCAGTGGCATCTGAACAAGGGGTAGGGGTAGTGGCATAGCCATGGGGGGGGGGGATTATGGAGTCAGCCCTACACACAGTGCCGCATTATGGCATTTTTGGGCCCTCGGCCAAGGATGTTATAAGTTCTCTGCTGATAATGATGACCATGGCAATGATGGGGATGGAGGAAACAATTACGCCTCCATTATGTACATTTCACTATCTTGCAAAATTTAAACTCTTTTCATTGTAAGATTTTTTTTCGTCTTCTAGATTTATGAATCTAATGTAATTCAAGCTTCCCTTGCTGGCAATGAGGCAAAGTTTGATTGCTAATGAGAATTTGCTTTGCAAATAACCAACTGCTCCGGCACATTGTAGTATAGCTTTTATGTATAAAACTCAAATCAATAAAAACGGGGGAACATATTCAGATGTTTGATTCACATCCAGCAGCTTCATAAAGAAAACTAAAGAGCTTCCATTTTACGAACAATAAGTTGTCGAACCACCCCTTTGTTCAGGGATTACTGACATGAACAGTAAAAGGAGCAACACAAGCAAAGAAAATTTCGCTGGTTGAGGAAGTCTTGTTGTTTCCGAAAGCCACCTCATCCAAGCTCTTGATAACTGAGCCCTTGTGTGACAAACATACTTCTACATCTAATCCACAAGAGAAACTGCATACCATTCTGACGCAATAAACCCTGCTGTTCGAGCACATTGACATTAAAAGAATATGTGACGAAAATCGAGATTCAACATTTTACAGAGTGTACACATGCTGTAAAATGTGTCAATCAGTTCTAGTAGTCATCTCATTACTTCCAAATATAGTAATTTAGTGGTCATTTGGATGTAGTTAAAGAATAAGGTCATACCTCAAAGGTTGGTGAAGGCATTGTAGTACTCGTATCAGTCTGAAGAAAAAGTATGCACTCACACTGGCAAATCCAACACCAACTCCAGAGCAATTGCTTGCAGCCAATGGTTATCGAAAACTGTTGCGGGGTGTCATCTTAAGAACAGGATTTTTTTTTATAGGCGTCTGTCGGTGGTTATGGAGTCCGGGTCCAAAACGTGTACCACCATCTCTTTGCTTGTTATAAACTTTGCGTTCTGGCGTAAACTGCACATAAACTTTAATCAAATAAAAGGTTGGAAAAAAGTCTACCATATATGCTGCTCAAGCAGTCTTTAGCGGCACTTGCTTAACTACAGGCCGGCCATTGTGCATAAAACATGCCAAAAAGGTTCCAGCACAAAAGAGAATGCCATGGCGGTCGTTCCACCAAGTCTCAATAAGGGACTTGAACGGGGCCGCCAACGTTGACGGCTTTGCCACCTCCGACGAGGGGTAAGGGAGGCCGCATTACATTCTGTCGCTTTGGCATGCTCTTGTACGAAGAGCAAGCTCGCAAACGCCAGCTTGTATAGAGGGAGCTCCGATAAAAAGGGAAGGAAACGAGAAAGCCAATGCCCACTGAAAACAAATCTTTCCTTTCATCATAAAATGTCTTGTCTCTGTCTCTGATAAGATTTATCATTTTAACTCTTCTCTCAGTGATTCTTTCTTTTTGCCACCATCGTATACTCCTTCCCACAGCGACACCCAGTACAAGGTTGGCGTGCCAAGCAGCCACACTAATTTACATTTCAACTCCTTCATTCCCAAAACTTGCATCTACTGGAACCACCTCCCTGCCCCCATTGCCCTGATCACCGACACCGTCCGCTTCAAATGTGGCAACTGTAACCATTTTTTGTAACCGTGCTGTTGTGTTTATGATGACGTTTATTACTACTGTGTGTTTATTTCGCCTTTCCTCTCTGTAATGCTAAGGCCTTGAAAGTAAATAAATGAAATGAAAAGAAAAGGCCCTTCGAAGTATCCCTTCTGCTCTCCCCAGGTTGTCAGGCGGCCAAGGGGGGTGCTGACCCCGGAAACTGGAAAAAGTTGTTATTCGTTTTTCATTTATGATGGCAGCCTGAATCGACTAAAATTGATAACCACTAACATTCTGACATCCTGGGGCCCGGGCCGCAGTTCCTTCAGCCCTCAGCTTAACCGGGCCCTGCCTACACAAATACTTTAACCCCCTCCGTACCCGAAGTCATGAATATCCCGGCCCAGCTCAGCGCCCCCGAAAATAATTCCTGGCTACGCTACTGGGCAGGGAGCCGGCTACGCTACTGGGCAGGCAGGGAAGGGGGGGGGGGGGGGGGGGGGGACAGTTTTTGGCCAGTCTTCACAGCGCGGTAACACTGTGCCACTGATATTAAACTGTTGACGCCTTGGCACGCGAGTCGTGGTATTAGCATACACGCACGCACGCAAGCACACATGCACACACATAAAAGGACCACGGCACCTCGATTCGCTTTGTGCCGTCGAATCGAGGGGGCGTGAATTATTACACCTCGACATTACGCTCTGCTAAAAGCAAACTAACGCACATGCACAAAAAGATACGTTCGACGCAAGAACTATAGGCGGAAATGAAACGTCAGGAAACTAGAAAACAGCGAATGCAGGAACAGAAATGGTCATGAGAACGCAACTGCCAAATGCGCAACACGAATATGAGACGGAAGCGATTTTAACTAACCTTTCGGTTCCGTGAAACGCTTGGCCCGTGGAAAAGACATCGTAAAATAAAAGATAACACCTCACGCTAACATCCACTGAACTTGACACAGTCAAACTCAAACCGCCCGACTGCTTTAAAGATCCGCACAATTTTCAAACTACGGAAGAGACGGCCACCAACACCAACGGCTTTATACAACCGCCGTTTTCCAGTGCACCAATCAGAAACGTGAGGCGGAACAACATAAATTATAGATATATTTTGATCAATAATTTTACGCTGAATTGGGTGGTGATGCGCGCCTCGTTGCGACGCATAATTCAGTGTGATGTATCACGGGAATTGCGATTTTGCAGTCGCTTGTTTCGGTATGGTGCCGCGCACAAATAATTCCTCATTGATTTTTAATAACAGTACCGACGAGATAAGTTATGTTTCGTTTGTTTTCGGTCTGAACTCTGTTTTCACGACAAAAACTCGGGCAGCTTTGTAATGCCTCCGCTAGATGCCCTCAGCCTCGGTGCTGTATATTTAAAAAAAAAAAACGTTAGCAAGTCCGGCTTCAGGGCGCTGTCATCTTGCCTGTCTGGGGTGCGCTTGGACCAGTCATAATCCGATTACGAAGCCTTGCTAAGGCGTCGTAATCGGATTATGGCCGCTCCCGAGAGCGCACCCCACTGAGGAAGATGGCGGTGCCCTGAGACCGGACCTTTCCAAAGAACACTCGACCCCAGGGGCAACAAACCGTTTTCGAGCCGAGTCACTGAGTTTGAGGCTAGACTCTCACCGGCGTCCCTCCTAACCCTAACCGAGTGGACTGTGATTTCAATAGGCGCAGCCTGCGTAGGCGCACTTTCAAACGCTGCTGGCGGCTAAATTCTCGTCTTTTCCCGCTATATTTTGTGTTTCATGGTACATGTGTTTTCCCGAGGACATTGAGAAAGCATTGTGCCACATTTAAAAGAACAAAAAAGCAAAAAAAAAAAAAAAAAAAAAAACCTCTAATCTACTTTTGTTGGGTACGGGCGCGACAGAACGAATGCGACTGGAATGTATAGCTCTAGTTATTTTTTTTTCTTGCAATAAGTTTTGAAGGTCCCGCGGGATTCGCCGCATGTTAAACGACAAAGCGCTTTGCTGTCAAAAATAAATTGCAACAGAAGAGGGCCGAAAGGCATGCATT
This sequence comes from Ixodes scapularis, assembly GCF_016920785.2. Lineage (NCBI taxonomy): Eukaryota > Metazoa > Arthropoda > Arachnida > Ixodida > Ixodidae > Ixodes > Ixodes scapularis. The sequence continues at coordinate 65,551,557 of NW_024609868.1, forward strand.
TTTCACGCTCACAATTAACGTGTTTACCGATGGACAGGACATGACAATATATCGTACGTACCACACGATGCAGCGTTATCCGAAAAGAATTTATTTGAGAAATATCTCAAATAACACAGTCACAGTCGACGACAGTCACATCTTGGCGTTCAGACGGAATCCGAGATGACTTCGTTTTGGGGCACGTTTTGGGGAGAGCTTTTTTTCACAACTGCACCAAGGCAAAGAAACAAACGCGACTGACCCGTTTCTCACCCCAACCCGGACAACTATTTTTGGAGATGACTGAGGATTCTACGCGGATTATCTCTGGGAGGGGGGAGAACAATGTTCGCAAAATCGCGTCGAGGGTCGTTCGACGTCCTTCACCTCCTTCGTTTCCCGTGAATTTCGAGCAGAAAAGCTTGAATGGCAGGCACTTACCAGCCTTATTTCTCACAATGGAAGATAACACAAAAAGGGTACGCAGCACGCATAAAAAAAATTAAGTGGAAACTTTCAAGAGGTGCAAGAAAACGTCGAATGCAAAACCGCAAAACGTAGGTAAAGATCCGCGCTGAGCGGGTCTTCACAGTCCCAGAGAGTGGCAGAAAAGTTCTAGCTGATAGAGGGCGCGAGAGTCGCACTAGTCGCATCAGCATCAGCAACATGGCGGCGGCCTAGGAGCGTTTTTTGGAAAGGTGTATAGGGAGGCTCTAGTGAGGGTGGGTGTAACCACTGATCTCAATGACAATTGCTGGATCGCGCTTGCCGCTCCTGCAAGTGAAGCCACCGGACGCAACCCCGCTGGGATACGATTTCCCGTTTTGCTAGCCTTTTGCTGCGGTTTTCCAGCGTGCTGTAGACACGTTTCCCACTCGTTCGTCGTCATTCGCCGAGGAAGTTTTTTGAGACTCTGTGTATTGTTGAGGCTTGCCGTTGTGACCACGTGAAAAATTTTACGAAAGTGCAGTGTCGCAGGAAAAAGGCACAACGCGTCGAAAGGAAGGGCTGGCGGCGTGTTCAAAGCTTCCTTGGCACGCCGAAGTGCCGTGTCTCTGTGCCTTCGCGCGCTTGGATACCGACCAAGAACCGACGCCGTGTGAATGTGTTTAGCGAGTGCAATGTGCGTGAAGCCGTATTGAAAGGTACAACTCGTCGAAAATGTGTCGCCGGTGTCGCGGCGTGATCAAAGCTTCCTTGGCACGCCGAGTGATGCATCTTTGTGCCTTCGCACGCTTGGATACCGGTCAAGAATTGACGCCGCGCCAAAGTGAAGTCCGGTGGCTTCACTTGCGCTGCAGGGTGCAACTCAAAACCTGGAGAGCGTTTGCAATTTAATGGCGGCGCCTGAGGGAGAGGATTCGGGAAAGGATATGCCCCAATGTTGCCTGCACGAGAGCAGACGCCCGCTCTGTTGCAACTCTGTTGCTCCATGCGCCTTTCCTCCTCTCGCCTCCCATTGCGAGCAACGAACGCCTTGTCGCAGCCTCTCTCGCTTCCTCCTCGCTCCGGGAATTGCAAACGTCGAGAGGAGAAAGCAGGGTTGCCAGACAAGCAGCAACGTCCAAGATGGCGGAATTTACCATTTTTCGCGTTAAAAAAATACTTAACCTATCGCAACAAACCCGGTGGCTATGGAAAAGTAATCATTTATACCTTGTGTAAATTATTCAAGCACCTTAATGAGCTCTTATGCCCTGAGTTAGGAAATAAAACGACCCTTTGCCCCATAGACTCCCAGCAAAATTTAGCAATTAAATGGCGTCCATGTCCCGTGATCCCCGATCTAGCAGTTGCACCCACCCTCACTTGAGCCTCCCTGATCTCTGCGGCTAACAGTATCCAAAAAATAGTGTATCATGTTTTCTACAGCGATCAAAATACAAATCTTGTCTTAGTTTTGAGTAAAAGCCTCAGGATTTGGTAAGGTCACGTGTCTAGTTGTCAAAACAGGGGAGTACAACCACTGATCTCTATAGTGCAACTTCCTATACCGCCCATGGAACGCAAATTGGAAAACCCTGGAGGCCGCAGCGCCATTTGAATCCCCTGGTATCTGGTGGCTGTACTAAAATAAATATGGCGGCACAGCGAAACCAAAACCGAAACTGCACGGCAGCGCCATTGTGTTTGGATGGATGGGCGGTAGCTTGCGCCACCTAGATTTAAAAAAAAAATATAAGGCAGACTAAAGTTCCTTCCCAAGGAGAGCTACGCCAGAAGGATGTACTACCACATCCGATATCAAGGGTTCAAGACAGGCTGGATGAAGAGAATAAAGGCCATAGATTCTAAGTACGGTGGGGGCACAATAAGGCATCTGGCGACGAAGGAACGGGAGTGGGCGAGGACAGTACGGACAGAGGTGACACGGGCCGGAATAGAGGACTGGAGAAGGACAATGCAGAAGAAACAGAACCTCCAACTGTACAGGAAACACAAGAAAGAACCACCACCCTATCCACACTACCGGGGAGACCGAGCCAGCGCGCTGCTGTTCCAGGCTCCCTACTGACCCAGAGACGCAGATTTGAGCTCTATGGAGAAGACCCAAACTGCGGGCTCTGTGGCGGCGACGAGGAGACTGTCGAACACATCTTGGGACAATGCAGTAGCATCGACCAGAAAGGGCAAAGCGCGTTGCAGTGCGGTGTAGAACAGGCCTTTGGCTACGGAGAAGAGGCCGAGGAGGGCAGCGGTGACGACGGTGACCGTAACAACCGCACGCATTCGACGGACGCAACAAAACGCCGCCTAGTGACATGGAACTTTGCCGCCCCGCGAAACACCCTGCCTAGAATGGAACGCCTGAACAACCTCAACAGTGCACATCAGAAGTGACTATTTTTTTATTTTATCTACGGTACCAGAGGCACTCCTCCTAGGAGCGCCCGCCCTGTTTTAAAAAGGTTTTGGTCCATCTGACTGACTGATGTAGCTTTTTTTTTATTTTTTTGCCCGGTTTGCGCGTGGCTTTGCTAGGCTTCTGCTGCTTTGCGGCTTGTTTTCGCATTTCAATGCTGGTTAATGTGCGTTGAAACGCACACAAGCCAGCACTGAAAAGCGAGACCAGCAGCAAAGCAGCAGAAACCTAGCAAAGCAACGAAAGTGACACATACACAAAAAATATGCAATGCTTGTCCTTTTGCGTTCATTTTTATTCAAAAGACAGTAGAAAATACAGACGAAATTTCTCACTATTTTGCACACAAGAATCAAAGAAATGAACAACAAATCAGGATAAAACGTTAAGGTTACGTGCGTCGAGGTGATGATATGCGTCATTGCAAAAACACTTCGCTAAATTTGCATAAAATCTCTAGGTTCGTGATCCTTTTCGAGCTTCTTGGCGTATACTCACAAGCCTTACACCGCCCAGCCACAGGCGTGGAGCCTACAAAAAAAGGTTGAATTGCTTGATTGGCCATTACGTGCATGATAGGGTCATATGAAAACCGCGAGAAGTTTCTGCGCCTCCTTTCAAAAAACGGTACTTATAGTTCAACACTGTGACACTAAAAACTCGTGTCTCCTCTATTTTTCTTCTCCTCGACTTAAATGCCTCCACGCTAAATTGACAATCATTTCGAATTTGATTATATAAGTAAGCATACAAGTAAAGAGCGACGACGGTGTCTTGCAACTAAAGGAAACTAAGCATTGAGGTCAAGAAAAATAGGTCAGCCCTTTGGTATTCAGTCTTCATCGAGAACCTGCATTCGTTTTCAATATTATCACTTAAATTTAGGAGTGCGTCACTGCTAAACGAAACGGGAAACCGGAGCGGATCGCTCCATCGCTCATCCTCAGTTAATCGAAAAATATTTAGGCTGATTTTCACTCCTCGCGAACAGACGCGTGAATCGCTGACAACAATGCCCCCCCCCCCCCCCAAAAAAAAAAAAAAAAAAAAAAAAAAACAGCTTACAGCAAAAAGTTTCCCATCTTTTAAAGTGAAGATATGTGCTCGATCTTGATATGACACAGAAGTCTCCAGTAATTTGAAAATGACATATTTCTCGCGGCGAGTGAAGAGCAATCCTGAACAATGATAGGATTTGGTTTTGTGATTGGAAACCATCGTAGCCATTGCCAAAATCAAACAATTAATACTCACTACCACTGCGACAGCTAGGTTTTGTTGCAAACATCTAATCAGAAACTTAAGCAAGAGAAGACCGAAAGAGCGTACCGCACGTGCATTGGAACTTTGAAACCATTGATGTCCCGGCTTTCGGCAGTCATTCCCCACTTGGCACATCAGGTGGTGTGGTGATGACGGAAATCCATGACGGAAATCCAGCGCATCTCGAGGCGCGAGGCGCGGGTTCGGAGAGAAAGAAAGCGCGCCCAGACACGTTGAAAGAGTGAAAGAGAAAGTTACGATAACAAGCTTCAAAGTCTCGTGGAAATGGAGCGTGCTGGTTAAAGGGCAGCTCCGCCGTCAATTCGAGCGTTTTTATCAAAACATATTTTCGGAAAGGGTACTAAAAATTGTGGGATTTGCTACTAACACAGGTACCGATAGAGTAACCAAAGGGTTGTCTCAACAGCAACGATATCTCAAAGGAGACGTCAAACCTAGTAGCGCGCGGTCCCCACATCTCCGCAGTAATATAGACGACGTTTAGGGCTACATTACCGCGGGTCGGTTCGATTAATTACCTCCGTCGGTGCCAATGATCGACTACCTTGTCTCACTCTCTCGAATATAGCGGAAGAGAAGACACACGTACCAGAGTAAGGACAGAGTCCAAGAGCATTTATTAGAACACTCTTAAAATGAACTACAATGTCCCCATCCAAAATGTCCCCCGCGCCGGCAAGGTAAGAAAAGGTCCTTACCTGGCCAGACGCGGGGTTCCGGAGAGCCAAGACCGGGGAAGCATCGGAGAAGTCGCCGACACACGTCCTGTCTCTTTCGCGGTCACCCGGACGAGTCCCTTTCCCGAAAGCGGGAAAACAGGAGGCGAAACCTCCTCGCCTGTCGGCAGTGATTCGTATCCGAGCGGGGGGACGGAAAGGGGTCCCCCCGGGAGAGAGTGAGAGGAGGGCCCCCCAAGCCAGGCGGCCCTCCGCCTCACGAACAGGTCGGAGCTCACGGCGAAAAAGGCCGAGCGTTCCGACCCGCGGCCGTTATCACAGCCATCGGGGAAGGGAGACCAGAGGAATCCCCACAAAATTTAGCCTATAGCAGCGGTTAAATCATGAAAAAACTGTTTACATAATTTATAATCTTTAAAATACGCTGAAACCGATACCGAAACTAACTTACCACTCGACTGGTCCGCGAAACTAACTTGCCACTCGACTGGCCGGTGTGCGAGTGTTTATGGTATAAACACTCGCACGTGTGCAGTTTGAGCCTGGCCAGCCTGGCAGCAGGGGGGCTATGCTGCGCTTTTTGCACTCCCAGGAGACTAGGGAGAGGGAAGTGACGTCAACGACACAGCAAACGCAGATTGGGTGTTGATTTCGTTTTCTTCTGTCAACATCCAATCTGCATTTGCTCTGTCGTTGACGTCACTTCCCTCTTCCAAGTCTCCTGGGAGTGCAAAAAGCGCAACATAGCAGTCACTGTTTTGTGTTCGTGCCGCGGATAAAAATGGACTCATCAGGCTCGTCTGAATCGAGCAACGATGAGGATATGCTGCTAGATGTTGAGGACGATGACGATAACCCGTTCTCATACGATCCGCCGGCATCGCCTCCGAGAAAACCGCCAGCGGCGGCTGCATTCGTGATCCGCCGCCATGTGGACCCAGATGCCGCTTCCGAAGCGGAATGGTAAGGGAGCTTTTGTTGCTTGCACGCCAAGAAAAACTGATCGACGTTATGCCTTTTAATTGGAGGCACTTTTTGTTATATCTTGGGGTCTGACAATAGACGGTTTTAGTAGACCGTGTTTTCAAGCGACGCTTCCACACACAACACCAATTTTCTCCAGTCGCCATTACGCGCTCTTACATAACTGTATAAACCGATAACATAAGCAAAAAGCAGACAGTCGCTAGCACCAACTAGCTACAAAGCAAGCACCCTGACCAACATGTGACGTCACGGCAACGTCAGCGCCATCATGGCAGCCTCCGTGTGCCGCTCTTGCTCAGTGTTGCCAGTAGGGCTGCAGCAAGTGATTTGGGTGTGTACATGTAAATTTCAAAATTCATTTTCTTCTAAAAAAAATTAATATTTTTCCGAGATATTTTGTACACATGCTCAGGAAGGGCATCCAAATACATGGTGAAAATTGTATAAAATCGGTGACCATCAAAATTACGGCGGAGATGCCCTGAATAACATAGAGGACGAAAACCGGACGACACGCGGAGAAACGTGTCGTCCAGTTTTCGTCCTCTATGTTATTCTCCACAAACACCGAAGCTTCAAAGCCATTCACACCTTCAAAACAACTTCAACTTTATTTCGATTCATTAAATATATGAATCATATTTATTTAAAATAAAATAACAAGTGCCAACACCCGCTGGGAGCGCGGCCTCATTGCTAAAACGCGTCTCCGACTGATGTGTTTACAGTTGGTTTACTTCGTCCAAAAAAGTGGTCCCTCGAGTTCCGTCTGATGACGTCATAGAAGTGCCATGCTCTCGCCGGTTGCGATCCTGGCGGCGTCACCACAGCTGTGGTGTACATCAACCTAGTGCCACTAAATAAGCTACGCTTCAGAGTAACGACACTTGTTCATATTGTGGCTTAAAATCATGGTTGCCAGTTATCTGAAGATTTATCTGAAATCACAGGAAACGCTTTTCCGTCCTCCACAAATGTTTAAACAGTTCGCGACAGAGCAAAGCATTATTATACGAGCTTTCTAACACCTGACACCTGACACCGGAGACCTGACACACAGGCAACCTTTCTTTGTGGAGGTTCGCCTTCCTAAAAAATCATCAGTTTTTCAACAGACAGAAAGCCTCAACGCGGTGCTCGCCCAACTGCCAGCAAACGACGAATTAGGGTGACTTTGCACCACGGCGCGGCGCCACTGGTATCGCTCTAGCGCCCCCACTGCCCAGCCGAACGCCAGCCGACCGGCATCGACCGCCGGATGTGAACATGTTCCTTCCTCTATTTCCCTTCCCCACTGAGGCCATAGCGCCATCCTTTTCAGAATAAACGGAGTCAATCAGTTGTTCATCTACTTTCCTGCAGAGCACCGAATAATGAGGTCGAAAATATGTTGAGCGTAGCTCTTGAGGAGGAGGAGGGGAGGGTCTGCCCCTCTTCCTCCTCCCCTCCTGCTCCCTTCCCATTTAACGGGAAATTTTCGCTACATTCCCCGCTAAGTTTAGCGTGAAAATTCACCGCTAAATTTAGCGAAAAATTTTTTCCGATAAATATATAAAAAATTCCCCGCTAAATTTAGCGACAAACATTCCCTCTTCCTCCTCCTCCCTCGTGATGTCACTCGTGACCCTCATGATATCACTCGTGACGTCACACGTGACGTGCATTATGGGAAACGTCCCATAATGCAAGGCGCGGTTACGCCGACGGCGACGGCGACGCCGCTCAAGCCGGAAACGGGGACCTAAGAGCTGCGCTCTAAAATGTCTACAATGCGACAAGGCAGAACATTTCACGTGGCACTGCTGTCTCGAAGCATAAGGAGTATTCACTGGATGCCATATTTGTGGGTGATGTCTAGAGCGCGTGCTCAGAACGAGCCCACATTAATAGGTTGCTAAGACCGGCAATCTTGAGGGTGCGGAATGCACGTTAAAGAAGAACTGTGGAAGCTCGCCATCAGCACGCGCTCAGCAGTCGTGCACACAGCTATGGCCGCCAGTGAATACTTTCTATAAACATGACTTCGGGAGTCATTCACGCGACAGACAGATACTGTGGAGCAGCACCGTGGACAACGAGATCTGTCAGTGCGTTGTTTCGAAGCGTTGACAGGATTCTTTCTGCCATCCACACACCTTCGACCACTCTGGCTACAGGCACAGGCTGGAATAGCCTACTGGAAGGGCGTATCTTACTTCTAGCGTGCCTTTTTGGGACCATAATCAGGATTCGTGCCGTCGTTCACACACCATACGGCCGCTCTGTCAGCAATGAGGTGCAACAGCACACTGTTCAGTTGCCTTCAACTTGTTTGACTTAGTCGTGGCGGCCCGTCTGAGATCACGGTGACCCTGCCAAGCGGAAGTTTCCATTTTCATTTTCTTGGGGGAGGCCAAATGTTGAATGTTGCTGGAGGGGAGGGAGAAGGGGGTCCGGAACATTTCATTAAATGCTGTTCCATCGAGTGGTTCACTCAAAATAGCGTTCACGATCAAAATTTTATATTTTTATCTTTATTTCGTGATTCTCGCAGGTAAGGAAGTATGTATTGCATTTTCATTGATAATGACGAACGTTTGGCAGGAACTATTTATTATCAATTATCCAGATCCAGATGGGTAGGTGGTCACTTACTGTTGGGTTGGGGTTTGCTCAGCATTCCTCTGGAAGTAGTAGAGTAGAGTGGAAAGTTGGGCTAGTTGGTAGTTATTCATCTTGGTTTTAAAAGCGCACAAAAGACGAGGACAGAGTAAGAACGGACGAGCGCTTGGGGAGGCCCATGTCATTTCCGGTGTCGTGTCCATTTGCGAACTTGCGCCACAACAAGGGGATAGGGATATCTGGGTCATTGAAGAGCTCCATCTTTGCGCCTGCATGGGGT
>NW_024609868.1:68060330-68255467 GCF_016920785.2 Ixodes scapularis
AAACGTTCACGATATATATATATATATATATATATATATATATAAATATTTTATATTATTGATTCTTGTTTTTTCCGTCTCTAAAACGTTCACGATATATATATATATTGTGCCATTTATAGGTTTTACTGTTAATCTAAACTAAGGGATGGCTATGAGGAAACAGCTTGAACATTAAGCATTAAAGGGATGTCGGCTTCACTCTCTTACTAGTAGACGGCACGAAAGTGCAGTGTGGCGCAACGACCGCTAGACGAGAGTTGTCTTGGCCTCTGCGTGCCTCGCAGTATGGAGAACAATTTGACACGAGGCTCTAATGTTACCGCGTGTCACGAAAAGCGGCGTATTAGCTCATATCGACTGCAATAGTACGCTAAAAAAAAATTAGACCAGTCTGCGGATTCTTACTGCATAATAATAAAAAAAGACTTATAGAACATAAACCACAAAATTCACACTCATATGCAGGCCCCATAGAACTGTGGGCTGCACCCACAATAAGGAAGAAATGAGTAAGAAATATTTGGGGGGGGGGGGGGGGGTTATTTTTCTACTCATCTCACAGTCGTGACCACACGACCGCACGCCCCGTCAATGTGCGCTGAAATCGAAACCGGTAGGGAAAAGAGGCTGAAATTAAGAAGTCATGCTGTGAAAGAAGACAAAACACAAGGCACTCCAATGAGGTCGCATGGTATGGGCTAGTTCATGTCAGCTGCAAAGAAGCAACGCAACAGTACCGGCCAAATCACCCTGGAACAGATAAAAAAAAGTCTAGTTTATGTGAGTGCAAGGTAGATTATTATACTGCTCTGTGCAGACTCGCCACAGAATGTTAGCTCAACTAAAACACTGAGCCGCTTTCGAGTATCGTTGCTCACATAACAGCACTACAATTCAGAAGAAGGGATAACGTGTATACATCACTCCAACCATCTTTTCTTGGCGCTCAGTTGATGTCTGTAAAATGTCAGCTATAATACCCTGATTCGGAAGTGAGGCTAGCCACCCTGCATTTATATAAACTCAGTTGGGATGGTAAAGAAGTCTATTTCAGGATAGAATATACATTCGTCCACCTGTATCCTAGCTCGTCCAACCACAATGCAGTGATGTCAAAGTGAAAGGGATGAGGAAAAATGGTCTTATTTTGACCTATTTTGAATGTGGCTGGCAGGCATCCTGATAATCACCATCTTAGGCGATCCATAACAGCCACGGGTCTCGCGGACTTCTAAAGCAAACATGAGTGTTCTTTGGGGCCTGCGAAGAAAAGAAGACACAACACACTAGACTCTAAAGGTATGTACTACGTTTTCTTAGAAGGGACACGACAATTATCAAGGACTCTGTATTTATACTATAGGTGTCTATAAAGATTTTGTAGAGACTGTTGTCGCTGTGATCAAGTGCATTTGCTAATGCTCTTGGTGACATCACATCGGCATTGGACTTTGGGACGAGGCGTAGTTTCTCCGAAACGCTTGCACTTGTAATTAGAGTTGATTGTTTTGCTATATATGGGGCTGCTGTGTTTATTCCAGTTGACGCGCTCGATGCCCCTTTAGTTGTCTACGCGTTCTGCCTATAGTTCCTGCTACGCGTACGTGGTCTTAGTTTTCCTCACGCTGGTAAACAAAAGCTGCTGAAATCTGTTTTGTTTTCTTTTGCTAAGCGTCTATTGTATACATTTTTGTGCTAAAACAAAACATCGTCTGCTCTATGTTTGAAACAAACAGTGCTCGGAAATAAAGGCCGTAGCCCGTTCCGAAGTATCGAGAGAAATGTTTTATGACGAGGTGTGGAGGAAAATTGCCTCTGCGTTCTTTTTGCGACGCTGATCGGCACTGGGTTATTATGGCTCTGCGAGAAAGTATAAATAATGTTGAATGATATGTTTCAAGTTTTGTGGCGCAAGAGCAACTAGAGGTCATATAGGGCCAAATCTAGTTGTCACTATATCTTGTTTTGGTGTAGATATCTGGATAGAGTTAATTAAACTACTATAGTTTAGCCTAAACTTATATGATGGCGTATGACCTGCCAAAATTGAAAGTATACGCAAAGAACACAAACGTGTTTTGATGCGAATATTGTATTTCGTATGTAAATTTTTAAATACTTCCTGTGCAGGTGCTATAAGATGCGCCATGTGCCGAGAACAGCCAGTCAAGTCATGCACTGCGGCTTTTTTCTTCCTATTCTCAGCATCTATATCTTTGCTTTAAATAGAATATCAACTTATTAATATTTATTTAATGCAAAGCTTATGTTCCCCCCCCCCCAAAAAAAAAAAAATCTTGACCTAAACCAGGTAATAATAAAAAAAGCAATTAGGAGATTTTACATGTTTTTGGTGTTCTCATTGAATCCATCAATCGTTCTAGTTTTTTTAACGGATTCAAACTTCTGGCCAAAATAAAATGATATATTTCAATATGAATTTAACATTAAGTTGTTTAAATTTTATAAGTGTGATATAAGCCAGAAATTTAGAGCAGGTTGCAAACTGGGATGGACATGTGTCATGATTTATAAGACAAGGAAAAAGAAAAGGAATAAAGGAGAGATTTTCGGCGGCGTGAAAAAAGAAGGATGAAGAGGCGCGAGATTTCAAGCAATCCGACGAGGCGCTAGATTTGAAGGCTCTCTTCTGGGGCTGCGGAGCTCGGGTCGGCTATGTCCCGTCCTCGAAATCGACTCCCCCAGGCTTGGATCACCGCGCTGGGCATCGCCATCTTGGTCCGAAGGGCACATACGGGCCGGGCATCATTCTCCGACGATCCGTCCAACGACGATCCACCTGCCATATCCCATGGTGACTATGCAAAGTGATGACTATTTCGGTTGACAGTATATATATCTTTACTTTTGAATGCTAGATTTATTTCATTTATCCGACGCTTTGATCGTATTCCGTGTTTTTTACTTTTCCTCTTTTTCCCTTTATTCTTACAGTAAAGTACGTTCGAGTTCTCCCGCTGACTCTGGTTCCCATGATTCTTTCTCACCTTCACGAACGAACCTGACAATATGCCAGTTTTTTTCGTTAATATTACTAGTCTCATTGTTCGTTTTACTACCATTAACTGAAAATACCACGTTTTCTCATATATGTCCGGATCTCTAAAGGAATCCTAACGATATATGCTCGTGAGTACAATGCACGTTTTATTAACAATAAAAGCCACTTATGAAATCAATCTATGCATTGTAGTCATTAGACTGAGCCTTAGTAATGGGGAGGTACTGGCAGTTTCTATTTGCCAAAGCAGTAATTTCAAGTTGGTCCACTGTGCGCACAATAATTCATATTCATGTACCCCGATGCTAATTGCGATTTGGTGATCGTATTGGTTAAAAAATACGAGACTGTCATAATATTGCTGAATTATCTTTTTTCCTTTCTCGGAATACTAGCAAGAAAGTACTGCGAACCTCGTCCTGCAAAATTCGTCGTACACCACTCACTCGGAAGAATCTAGAGGGAGAAAATATAGGACGAAGAGCTTAGTCAAAGTGGGTGAAGACTTTCGGGCGTGCTCGCAAGAAGTCGACGCGAGGAACACGGCAACTCCTTGACGGAGGCGTCCACTTCGATCGAATTGGAATTCCTGTAGGCATCGAGAAGGGCTGATTCCTTTCTTTCTTTCTACCCCTCAGCAATGCGCCTATTTGGAGACGAGATTTCCAAGTTGCGACCCTCGCAAGCCGCTTTTAACAGGTCACTCGTCTTCATCCTTGTATTTCTTTGTCCGGCGCGAATATTGCCCGCAGCATATAGGCAAAAGTAAAGAACCGATTTGTGCCCGATTCCTCTCCAGAAACTGTGATTCTTGATTTTTTTTACTTAGCACTGCTATAAAAGAAGGAATCTGTTTGTAGGTTTCGGGGACGAACTGAGAGCCTCTTTTTTTTTCGTGTGAAACGTCAATACATGAACCATATATTTTGCTGAAATTGTATTCGATCTCACAGCAAGTTGAGGAAACATTGTGTGTGCTTCAATTTTTATGTGTGTCCCTGAACATACTTTATGTTGAAGGATGGGAGCAGAGAATTATTATTTTAATAAGATTGCTGTTTTCTGATCGCCTTTGTAATGACGAAATACTTAGGAGACATAGAGGCAGTAACGTTCATTAACCCTTTGATGTGCAAGGGAGATATATGTTCCTTAAATTTAAACTAAACATATAGAAACCTAGTCCTTTTCCTTAAATCGCTCTCTTGTTTTGAATATAGCTAAAAAATTTAATCTGTCAGAATATCACAAAGCAGCTGGCAACAATGTCACCAAAAGGCCTCTAAAATGAACGGCAGGATACCATAACAAGCGACTGCTTTGTCTCCGATTTGCCTGAAATTTGGCTAAACTCACCAAGAAAGTCGCTAAAATAGTATCCCAAATATTAGGTCAAAATAATTTTTTTTCGCGAAGTTATTCAATTCACAGTTTTGGTTTTTAACGTGTTTTTCAAACTGAAAATCCCTACTGGCAACAACGAAGAAGTGACGTCTGTGAAAGGCAGGGGTTCACTTTTTGGACTGTAGAATTTATTCCCAACTTTATTCGAAGCATTTTCATGGTGTCAATTGAATGATTTGGAAGCTCGCTCTAGTACCCGCGCTCCAGCATGGAACAAATGATTGGCATATTCTATTTTTTAGACTGCTTGCTCGACTGGCAAGCCTGCCTGCCACTGGCGTCACAGCACTAAAAAGTGCGAATATACTTGAATGTTGGTTTTTGCATCATTTTAATTTGCCAATTTTATAATAAATATTATAAATTTCGCGATACTAAATGGCATACCGGAAAGGGTAAAGCCCGGGGAGTGAGAACATATAGTTAGCTGAGGTAGCTAAAAAAAAACTGGTGGAGTACCCCTATAAGTAAGTGCGATTTTGGGTTAGTAATAGTTATCTCAGCATGCTCCATATCTGACTTTTAACCCTATGAATAACAATAAAATAAAATAATGCACTGCGTGTCAAATAGTGCCTGCATCGCGACTGCTGGTGTAGGTGGTTTGGGGCTCGTCAAGCTGTTTTTACAGCTTTTTTCCCAAGTCACCTTTTCAACATTGTTTTTGTTGGAAAAAATAAAGGTACTATTATTATTAAATATGACTGATTCTTAGAAGGACAGTCATACGACACTATGTCCAAATGCGCGGGACTGAACATTTCTGTTGTTGCATTTCACTATCTTTGAGTTGTCATGTATTGTCTGTGACTGTAAGGCTGTAGTAGAAACATTAATGTTATGCTTCTCACTTATATATATTTATATGTATTCTCCTGGCGTTCTCAAGCTTTCTTTTCACAACGATATTTTTTATTCTTTTCAGCAAAATGTCCAGAAAGCCCTGTAATTACCTTCTGGATAAGGACTAAATATATAAAATATTATTTGCAGGTGACATTGATGATAAAACTGCGTTAAAGGTAGAAGAAGAGGGCTTGGCGTTCCTAGAGAAAGATGTTTGCCTCGTCGGCACAAAAAATTCCCTTTGAGCATTGTAAAAAGTCAATATATAAAACAATTAAAATAAAAGACGGACTAAACGGTTTTGCTCTTCAGTCAATTTGCACGCCTCGGTTCATGAAAAAAAATTAAAAAAACGATAAAGCTGTGTTTTGGCTGAAAAACATAAAGCATACTGTGCAAGAATATTCACCTGTGATCTTGATTTGAACTACGGTAAGGTACTAGGTCCTCTTAGAACAAGTTTGGGGTCTCAAGAAGACGACTGAAGTATTTTCGGCAGTGCGGAGCTTAAAACCTGCTTCACCGACGAACCCCATTCGAGTTGGGTTACGTGCACAAAGTACGACCTCCAATCAACCACTTCAATGAGGCTTTTCAAGGCGCGCTCACACCAACAAAGAGGCAGTGTACCGACGAACACGCGATGAACTTCAAAGGCCATACCATACCGTTATATCCCGAGAGATAGCCCACCTAAAAGCGAATGCAAATCGCGTCAAAAAATAAGGAGGGACTAACTTTCGGTGAGCAAGAAAAACAAAATACTAGTTTTAGATTTTGTTACTGGCGAAACTTAAGATCGCAGGGAGGGGCGATGAACCAAAGCAAAGACGATTGTCGTTCCCAGTCAGCAAGGTGCGCTTATCTTTTGTCGTGGATAAGTAACGCAATTTCTGTCATGGTCACAATTGGCCAGGACCCTACTTGAAGTAGGCAATCTTTCGGTGTTTTTGAAAGAAATAACGAATCATGCCAAACAAGGGGTGTGTTACCTTTCGGAAGTGGGGCATTTCTCAGGATAATATGGTAATTAATAGTTTTGAAAGCCTATTAGGCAATAAATACAACGCGGTGACTTCGCTCCCACACTTTGTATTGTGAATACACAAATCATGGCTTACCTCTAGAGTTTTGAAGCTTACACTTTTGTTTCCCTCGGGTTTCATCATCACGACATATGAAGCGGTCTACGGTAAGTGAACGTAAAAAAAATCCATTCCGACAAAAACAGCTTTTCTTTTTTTTTCGATGAATAGCATATTCCAGTGACCCAGCAAAGGGCACGTTTTATTTTATCAATAATCAATACCCACAAGCATGCACTACCATCACTAAGCTCCCCTGCAAAGCCTCGCGATTCTATTCACGTAGACCATTCGCAGCTAAACGGAACTCCCCCTAGCATAAAACTCTTCTTCACAAGGTGAGTATATTTATTGTTTCATCTTGTATCGCTTTTCAGTTTATTTGCCGAACATTCTCCAACTGTTGTCAACTTTGTCGAGTCAAAATTAGGACAAGGTCGAGCGCTCTCGCTTTCGCCTGCTTTTAGCCGGAGCAGCTGAGTGAAAGCACCGATCTCGGCAACATTGTCAAGGTCGCGTCTTTAATGGACTTTCGTTTTCATCAAAGCCTTCGGGCAGGCGTGCACCCATCCGGGGTGCCCCCTTAGCGAGGAAGATTGCGGACGCGCTCTAGTTGCCCGACCCGTGAGGCACCGTGAGGTTTTTGGTGCTTGGCAAATTTACGAGTAGGAGCGGAATGCAGCGTGCGTCCACTTCCCTCAATTAGTAGCAGCGTTGTCCGGGTATAGATAAGATAGATAGATATAAAAAATAAGAGTCGCCATTTGGAAAGGAACCAGTCATGCAGGGGCAAGTTCTCCCGTAAAAAGGGGCCCCTCCTTAAATATCAAGCGCGCGGTTCAAGGACGGCCATCTTAAAAATGGTGCCTATTATGTCTTCTTGCTTTTTTGATCAGACGTTTGGTTATTATGGAAAGGGACATTTTTGCTATGAGTATTTAACGTGATTCTTGAGATCGTGAATTCTTGCACTGAATGATAAAAATGTTATATTATAATGCCAATAAAATCTCCATCACTCGATTGAAGACAACGTTTTCATTGAAGTCATAAAAAACGTGTTTTCTTAAAGAAGTAGTTGAGTGAGATGTTTTAAGATGGGAGCTTTTCGTTTTAATTTTAATTACTATCAGCAACTGACTAATTTAATTAGTTATGTATTGGAGTACTCGTTTTTAGAAGAAACCCCAGATAACATACACACATGAAGCGCCCACGAAGTCGGCCGCTTCGTCTATGTAAATAATTGTTTATTCTCTGCTCTTTTTTTCTTTGTCTTAGGAGAGAAAATGGTCTGTTTGTCGGAGGTCTCGCGGGTGCCTAAAACAAGTACAGCGTGTCCCAAATAACGTTTTATAGAGTTTTTTTCACGAAAAAATAAACGACGCATCGCCGAGTGCTTATTTTTTTACCAAATGTAGCGCTGACGATCCGAAACAGATGCCAAATTAGTTTTGGAACTAACCGTTACCTTATCCGTTATAAAGTTATACGCGATTTTATAAGAATTTCTATGAAAAAAAGGGCCTAATATTGGTAACTGGCGCCACTCAGCTCCTTGTATTCGACGACTCTATTCACCGCCAGTTTCGCATTCAAACGTTCAGAAAATCACTTATAACGCTTTAATAAGATAGCGGTTAGTTCTTAAACTTTTACGTAGGGTTCGGACCTCTAGAACTACATTTCGGCTGGGAATGTAACGACGCGCAGTTTAACTTTATTGCTGAAAAAAGATACTGCAATCTTCTTGGAGGGACATCTTGTAACTGGCACTCCACAGGCAGCTTGTTCAATCGCCGTTCAATACATGCAAAAACAGGCAACCAATCACAATGCCCCACACAAGCATTTCTCAGCCGTAAATAGTATATAACTCCACCCGCCCAGCATGTCTCTAAGAAGTCAAAACTGAAAAAAATAAAGTGGAAAATAGTGCTTTTTTTGTCCTAAGACGAGACACAGTTACAACCGTCGTATGACCGTCATGTCACTGTTTTTGGGTTGGGCTCCAGAACCGTATATAAAATGAAGGAACGCCATTGACCAAGTGCGGGTTGGGTCTGTCGTTAAACAAATCGTTTAACCAATCACAAGCCGCAAAGAACCACCTAAATATAGTGGTGAGAAATAACTGTAAATTCCAGTGAATTGTTCCGTTTTAATGCGGTGGTAATCAGTTCGTCGAACGATGTTTCATCAACAAATAGTTCTGTCGACGCTCGACATTTTTTTTGAAAGCAGTGTTGGCGGTAACGCGTTACAAGTAACGGCGTTACCGGTAATGAGTTACATTTTCCGGTAACGTGGTAACGTACTCGTTACTTTTTCAAAACAATAACGGGTAACGTACTTACGTTACTTATTTCGAGCGACGGGTAACGTAGTGACTTTACTCGTTACTTGCTCTTCCCAAAACCTAGAAAAATTAAACCTAATTGTTTTCTCTCGTATTTCTAGGCGCCAAGCCATATACATTTTTGAGTCTATGAGTTCTT
The DNA here is from genome assembly GCF_016920785.2 of Ixodes scapularis. NCBI lineage: Eukaryota > Metazoa > Arthropoda > Arachnida > Ixodida > Ixodidae > Ixodes > Ixodes scapularis. The sequence continues at coordinate 68,069,189 of NW_024609868.1, forward strand.
TATGTTTTTTCTCGTGAGTATTTAGGTGGAACCATAAAAAGTTATGATATTTATGTTCAGTTTCTGGATGTACATTATTTTTCTTGGAATATGGCTCTTATGCATACCTCCAACGCCAAAGAGTAAAGCGTGTTAATTCATGATTCGAAAAAAAGTAACGCAGAAGTAACGTGCGTTACTTTTTAACGGTAACGGTGACGGGTTTCTTTTATTTTGAGCTAACGTAGGTTGGTAACGCGCTTCTTTTATTTGAAAGTAACGTATTTCGTTTTTTTTTTTCGGTAACGCCTACAACTCTGATTGAAAAGTACCCGCGTTTGTTTAATCGACACATCTTGCGACGTTTCTTCGAATGCTTCTTTCCGCGCACATCGCGCGCCGTCTAAGGTGGGAGGTGATCGTCATATGAAACGCCGACTCTGCTTTCGTACAAAGGGCAATATGTCACGCTGTTGCTTGGTGGTCTGGTTGCTGTAATCACGCCTCCTTCCTTAGTTATCTACGATCCATCAGCTCGCAGTTAAGTTTATAGTATAAAATGGAAAAAGCCACTGTCGTCGAACAGATCCAAACAATGAGCGCAACGGGCATTTTAAATGTATAACGCAAACGAGCCGTCGCTCTTGCCCACGTTCATTTTGCATTTCGCATGCCCGAGTTGGGCGGCCATATTTTAATACGGCACGCGGCACTGTATAAAAATATTCATAGAGCACTAGCGCCAATAAGACTATTAGAACAACCAGCAACCCGTGACATTCAGACTCCTCGCTCAAAAATATGTTCATTCGCTCCTTTTGAGAAAGAGAAAGGGCAGCACACACGGGCGATTTTACGCCTTTTCCGTTCTAACCATGCGTTCATAAAAACATTTTGCCGTTGCCAAACTGCGAAGAATTGTCTTGGGAGATTTTGGTTTACACAACACCAAGAAAGGCGAACGATATGCGATATGTTCTAATATTGCTTCACATAATGTCATCGGGACTTTTCGCCGGTGACGATAGTATCGACGAAACATCGTTGACCCATAGTCAAGGATACTCGGTGTCGATCGGTAAGCCCGATCGACGAGTAATCATCGCAGCCCACGGTTAAAGAGAGGAGGTATAGTACAAGGAGCATTCTATTCGGGTTTGGTCTAACCTAATTTTACGCGGACGAGAAGTAGACGAAGGAAAAACTGCTAGCACGACTACGGCAACCCCAGTCACTTTGTCCGCGGTCTCAATGACCTGCTTCTCAAACAAACTTGACCGCAGACGTTGATCGAGGCTCCGAACGAGCTTTACATTTCCCGCCGGGCATTAGTAAAATGTTAATTATGAAAACGAAAAGGTCACGGGAAGCACAAAAACGAAAAAGAAAGACGAAACGAAAGGTAGTGAGTGGGATATCCTGTTGCCACTGACAGCATAAGAAACGGATACGATGTTCACGCTTCTCGCTGAATGCTTCGTCCTTCGGCGCGGTTTTAACGACTAAAGCCACAACCTGAGAAGCTGCGGAGCGATAATAAGTTCTTCATCACTCGGCACGCCCTTCACTTCACAAGGTGTCAGTGACGAAGACGTCTGCTTCTCTTATTTCTGGCACCGTTGTACTCCGCGATATTATAAATCTGGTGCTCTACTTCCTTGAAGAGGCAAATAATAATACCAACAGCAGCGGAAAAAGGAAAGGTAAAAAAAAATTAGAAATGTCAACATCTGTCAACGTTTCGGCCTCCTGCGTGGTCGAGGCAAGTTTTGTATAGGATATGACGCGCTCCATGCTGCATTTATCGGTTGCTGTCGTGACTCGTGAGTGACAGTCGCGACGATTCGAACAACTGCGGTTCGCGATCGTGTCTCCTCCGTACCGCCTTGAAGACGAGGCTCGCTCATGACGTCATTGTTAGTGAATCCCCGACCCGCACCCCAAGCGGCAAACACGATGAAGCACGGCGAAAGACGTCTCGAAGCGTCTTGGCGTCGCCGCGTTGTCTAAGGTCGCGCTCGGTGTGAGACATGTACTCTGTTTCGCCGTATACACCAACTCATGTTTACAAACAAACCGGAGCGCCCCTAGCGGACGCCACCGGCGCCGCGCATGCGCGGTGGATGGTGGGCAAGAAGCCCGCCGTCGCCCATAAACAAACCATTGAATTGCGTTGTTGTCGGCGTCGGTGGGAGTCTCCGTGCTCTTTTTCGCGTTGGAATTGTTGATTCTACGTCTTCCTAACAATGTCTGACTACTTGAGCGGCTTCAGCAAAACTATCGAGGCAAAACTTTGCGTGAATAATGTGACGTGCGGCGATTCATTTCACGTGGACGCCGCAGAATGGGCGCTAAAGCCTGACTCCCACGATGAGATTCTGCTCGCTATTTTCAGTCGTGACGTCGCTCGGACTGCAAAAGCGTGGTCCGTAGCTGAGATGGTGGACATCGATACTGAAAACCGCAAGTAGAATCGGGCATTACAAGTCGGTGATGGCCACTGGTAACAATGATCAACAACTTCTTGTATCTGTTTACACTTAGCCGACTTACCCCGACCAACCTTCAAAAGTGTTTTGAGGCCTGCACTTAGTTCTTATCGCAATTACCGGGTCAACGTTTGGTTTACGGGCCGCTGTCGTTTGAACGAACTGACGACAAAAAGCAGCCAAGTTTGAAAGAGCAGACGACAGTTCGAACGCACGCGCAATGGAGTGCGGGCAAGAAGCACCCCGTCCCGCGTCGACAAACCATTGGAATATCACGTTGTCGGCGTCTGTGTGAGTCTGCATACTCTTTTTCGCGTTGGAGTTGCCGATTCTACGTCCTCATCGCAATGTCTTACCACTTCAATCGCCTGAGCGAAATTATCAAGGCTCGTTACGCCGCTAAACTTTCCGTAAATAATTTGACGCCGCATTCATTCGCACGAACGCTGCAGAATGGACGCCAAAACTATGATGAGATTCTTGTAGCTGTTTTCGGTCGCGACGTCGCTCGTGCTGCAAAAGCGTAAAAGGTAGCGGCGATGATCGACGTCGATACTGAAAATCGGAAGCGGGAACAGACCAAGCGTAACAAGTAGGTGACGGCCACCGGTACTAATAATTAACATCTTGTATCTACTGTTTACACCGAGCCTACTTAAGTCTTTTGAGGCCTGCAATTACTTCTTATTGCAATCACCGGGTCAAAGTTTGGTCTACGGGCCGCTTTTGTTTGAACGAGCAGAAGACAAAAAGCAGTCAACTTTGAAAGAGCAGACGAAAGTTCGAACGATCAGGCGGCCGTGTGAATTTGAAGACGCACTGAATCCGTGGGTGGTCCGGACAACTTGGGGGTTTTCTCTCGTTCATGTTGGAACAAAGCAAATACACCTGGCGACCACAAATTGTGGCCCGCACACGCAATCGTAGTTTGACAGCGTCTGGTTTGCCCTTTTCACGGCTGCTATCCACGTTCTCGGACGAACGGAGGGTGCAGAAACACATGAAAACTGATCTTCAAACCTTTCCAGACTCTCTTTGTAAATCCCCCATCGCAGCATTTTGACGAGAAGGCAGGTTTTTTGTCTCGTTTCTTCCCAAGGAACACAGGAATGCATGTCTGGCACGGCGACTTCTGCCCACCGCCCCAGACCGGAAGTGCGTCCGGCGCGCCACCACCGCGGAGTGACGTAGGAGAGTTGAGTTGGTGTATACGATGGACCGTAGCGGACGCTACGAGCCATAGGAGCCAATCGAATAACCGCGTGATTGTCACGTGATCTTCGGGAAAGAGGCAGGGAGCTGCGCGGGGTGATCGGTGACGTCGTACGTTCGTAGCGCTGAATTCGCTGGGATGGCTCGTTTAGCGTTCGCTGCGGCCCATCGTAAGCTGGATGGATTTATATCCATCCAGCTCGCGCGACGGGAAACTCGTATCTCCGGTTCCAAGTCGCGTGACTCGGTTGTCAAGCGATTGTGCGGCGACTGTCGTTTTCTCCGCCCCGGCTGCGGCGTCGTGACCCTCTTTTGCTGAAAGCGTGTAAATAAGAGCGAAGAGAGATGGACCCGCTCGCAGAGGATTGAAGCGGACGACAGGAGTAGAAACGTCCTCTTGTAACCCTCTGTCCAACTTATTCTTCCTTGTCTGGTTAAGTTGCGCTGTGTTTATGCCGTTACGCTAGTTTTGTGTTTACTCTTTTGCTGCAGGAGCGCTTCCTGGTGACGAACAGGGTGCAGGCAGATTTCAGCGCGGCTCGTGCTACAGCCGTTATTATCGCCCTTTCTTTATATCTCACTAAAACAGCTGGCCCATGTAGCTCAATTTTTTTAGCAAACACGTTGGCTTTTGTCGGGGAGTTCAGGACTTCAGAAAATCCTAAGACGCCAAGATGGAGCAAAACTTCGCCTTCCTTGGCCACAGTCTAAGTATCTCAGTCTTAATTCGCCAAAGAAGTACCAGTGTTGGGCTTTGCTGTTTGCAGTTTCGCTGGTAGTTGAGCAATTAGGTGGCGTTAAAAAAAAAAAAAAGTCATAGAAAGGCAAATGAAAACTATTCTGGTATTAACGAACGCAATGGAACAAAACCGCATTAAGCCCTTAAAATTGTTAGAAAAAAAATAGAAAAACAGCCAAAAGAGGAAAGGCAAGTGGAAGGAATAATTACACTCAGCGCTGACTGAAAACTCCAAATTTTCCTTTTGCACGGTATAGTGAGTAAACATGATACTTAAAAAGTGCATAAAAACAAACAACCCGATAACGTCAGGCCGACACACGCCTACACAAACAATCGGCAAGTTTGTATAGGTCTGTTATCGGATTGTTTGTATTTGTTTCTATTGCTTTCAGTATTATATTTACGCGATGTATCGTGCAACGGTAAGAGTATTTAATTGTCAGTGAGCGCTGGGGTCTATGTGGTTATTAAAACTGCCTTCCGTATTACTAAAAAAAATTCCAGAGACGACAGATGAAGCAGGGGCCAAACACAAAACAACTTGACGGCAGCCGCAAAACGCGAGACGTTTTGTGTTCGTCCCCTTCTTTGTCCGCAGTCTCCGTCTTCTTTTTCTTTTTTTAAATGCGTAACATTATCCAGCTGGCCTGTTTACATACTCTTCTCGTGTTCCGTATTTTTCGCTGTTTCTCTTTCTTTTTTTCACTTCAATAACACTCGTTCAACTAGCCTAACTCCACGCCTGGCAGCAGTCCCTAGGATTTCCGAGCTTGAGGTTGTGCACAGTTAGGCGTTTCTGTGGTGTGATACCGGGGAGGGGATGACACATCCACACGAAATTTGCATTTGTATCAAACCCTACGGTTTTGTCTGTGTGTGTATGTGTGTGTGTGTGCGTATGGGGGGTGGGGGCTTGGCTTGAAGGAAAGCTGTGAGGATCGGCGATGGAGGTCCTGCGATTCATGATTATGAAGCGCACCATAATTGGTATGTTGGAAGCAGTGCCACCTTGCACTTCATGGCAAGAAAAGTAGAGAAGTTAACAATAAGTGAGCGGATTGAGCATTTTGTCTCACTCTGGAGAGATATTGTTCAACCTTAAAGGGATACCCCGACGAAGTTTCGAGCTACCGAAACTAACTACTAATATGAATCTTCGGCTTTTACCCTTTCCGGTATGGTATTCAGTATTGCGAAACTCAGAACAATTTCAGTAAAATCGGCAAATAAAAATTATGTCAAAACCAACATTCAAACACACTCGCGCCTTTTATTGTTGTTACGTCAGTGGTCAGTGGCAGGCGGGCTTGCAGGTCGAGCAGACCGTCGAAAAAATGTACTATGCCGAGAATTTGTTTAGTGCTGTTGCGGGGTTGCTGGAGCGAGCTTCCAAAGCATTTATTTTACATCATGGAACTGGTTGCAATGGCTTGGGAACAAATGCTACACTCCAAAGAATGGACCCTTGCCTTTCACTTGCTCACAACCGTCAGTTGTGAGCCACAACTCAGAACCGTCAGTTGCGAGTTAAAGCCTGTCTTGTTCACTTCTTAGTCTGTCCTTGTCTTAGTGCTAGTTGTGATTTAGTATCTTCTACTGGCGTCACTTTTTTTTGTTGTTGCCAGCACATACTTTCAGTTTAAAAGGCAGAGTGAGATCCAAATTGTATATTCAATAGCTTTGCCAACAAAAATTATTTTGGCCTGATATTAGCGTTGCCAAATAAGCGATGTTTGTTTGTGTGTTTAGCGAATTTGCGGTCAAATCAGGGACCATGGAAAAAACGCCGGAGTACCCCTTAAAGTTGGAACACGACATTTAGTACTTTTTAATGCGGAAGCAATAAAAAGCCCATGTCCAATGGAGTGGAGCCGGCGGTGTCTGTAATTGCGAAAAACGGCACCGAAAAACCCGTAACCGCAAAAAGCGGCACCTAAATTGGCTGCAACGCTTCACATCAGATGCTTTGTGACGGAAGCCGGCGGATGCGCTCAAGGTAAAAGCGGACGCGCTTCAGAAATAAAACACAAAGAAAAGCACAGCAACGTAATGCTTCGTCACGGAAGCTTTCGTGAAGCCGGCAAGGTTCTCCGCGCCTGCGCAGTCGGGGAGCGTGATGTCACCGCCGCAGCGCCGTGTGCGATAGGAAGACGTGGCGCGCTGCTTGTAGAAATGAGCCGCGTGTCGGAACGATTTCGAAGTCCTACATGTAAGCGGTCTTAAAGGGATACTACGACGAAATTTCGGCGCTCTTTTTTGGTCTATATGTGTTCAAAGGAGCAGTATATAATCGAACACACCAATTTCTTGATAAAAAAGTCACGACAAGAAATTTTAAAACGATTTAAATGATTAGCAAAGAGAACCTGGTGGATGTCGCTAACGCCTCGTTTGTAATGCCCGTCTAGGAACCTTGACAGCTAGTGACGGTAACTGTCTCGCCTCCGGCCACGACGAGAGAAGAGAAGGAGGAACTCCCTCTCCAGGAGACTCTCTTTTGTGTGTCCCAGAAGTCGCTATTGTCCCTCTACAAGAATATAGAAGATTAACCTGTCGCTCAAAATTCTTCCAAATGCAGCCACTTTGGTGGCTAGAACGACTAGGCCATCTTTTCAACGTCAGCCTCGCCGTAGCTTTGCTCGTCCCGAGACGAACTTCGTCATGATTGCGGCAGATGTCACGTGCTTTCCGCTGCTGCTTTTCGAGTGCTTGCCAGAGTGGGCCGTTTATAACGAAAGATGCAGCCACCAGGCTCAAAATACAAACGTGCGATTGTCCTTTACGGATGTTGTGGATCATATTCAACCTATTTTTTAACACAACGCGTATATGTGAAATTTCGTTGAAGTTTTCCTTTAAGTGTCCCAGCTGAATTTCTTTCTTTCTTTCTTTCTTTCTTTCTTTATTTTTTTATTTATTTCAGTACCTTCAAGGCCCAGGGGGCGTTACAGAAGGGAGTGGTGGAAAACATAAAAACAAACAACAGGTAGTAAATACAGAAATTGAAACAGAGAATGAAAAATGCAGACACGCCGGTTATTAAGAAAGTATATAACACTCAAGGGCGGACCTGAAAGTGAAATCGTCGGTAATCATTGCGATGGAGGCGGGCAGGTGGTTCCATTCGTTACTAGTCCTTGGGATAAATGAATCGAAAAACAAGTTAGTGCGACAATGTGGCACGCCTACTTTGTTATGGTGGTCTGAACGAGATGAGACGTATGATGGCTCTGAAAAAAGTTCAGCTTTGAGGTGCGGGTTATAATAATATATTTTATGAAATAGCGTAAGTCGCGATATTTTTCTGCGCAGAGAGAGGTTCGGAAGGTTCAAGGTTTCCTTCATAGAGGATACACTAGATGAACGGGAGTAGTTCGACAAGACAAAACGCGCGCTGCGATTCTGTATCGATTCTAAGTTATTAGTAAGAAATTCCAGGCCTGGGTCCCACACCGAAGATGCGTACTCCAGATTAGAGCGGACGAGAGTTTTGTAGAGGAGAAGCTTTAAAGATGATGGTGCCATAGAAAAGTTACGACGCAAATATCCAAGCATGCGGTTAGCGTTATTTACTATATGTTTAACATGCATTTGCCAAGACAGATTAGCTGTTATGTGAACCCCTAGGTATTTGTATGACGTTACTTGTTCAAGTGCACTGCCTGAAGGTTGATAATCGTAAATGTTGCCACAAACGGTCTGACGCGCAATCCTCATTACTTTACACTTGTTAGTATTTAGACGCATTTTCCAGATATCACACCAATTAGAGATTTTGTTAAGGTCAGACAGAAGCACATAGGAATCGGAACTAGTAGAAATGACTCGAAAAATGACGCAGTCGTCAGCAAACAACTTGATGGATGAGTTGATAGAGTTAGGAAGGTCATTAATGTAGATGAGAAAGAGAAGAGGGCCAAGAACAGACCCTTGCGGCACACCTGAAGTGACGGGGGACGAGGATGATTTGAAGTCGTTATCAACTACAAATTGGGTTCTGTTAGACAAGAAACTTTCAATCCATGCGAGAATGTTAGGGTCAATATTTCATCTGCTTAATTTCAAACAGAGTAGCTGATGAGATACAAGGTCGAAAGCTTTAGAAAAGTCCAGAAATACGCAGTCAACATGAGATGCATTATCTAAAGCAGCAAAAAGTTCATGTGTAAATGAAATGAGTTGTGTCTCACAGGAGAACGTCTTACGAAAGCCGTGCTGGCATGATGTAAAAAATGCATTACTTTCAAGAAAACTAACAAGGTTAGAATGAATTATATGCTCTAGGATTTTACAAGGAACACTAGTTAAAGATATAGGTCTGTAGTTAAGGGGAGAATGCGAAATTCCTGATTTAAACGAGGGTACCACCTTGCCCACCTTCCAATCGCCGGGCACAATGCAGGTATCTAGGGACTGTGAAAAAAGTTTCGACAAAATTATGGAGGAATATACTTCGGTGTTCTTCAGGAACTTTGAGTTAATATCATCGGGTCCAGATCATCATCATCATCATCATTTATTTTCCTTGAGGGCCCCAGGGGGCATTATACAAGGGAGTGAGCACAATAAAAACATCAACAAAAATATTTAATAAAAAACACGCTGTAACCTATACTTGTATTTCAGAAAGAAAGAGGTTAACGGCTGCAGCAAACTTGTTAGTGTCAGTCATGTTTACAATGAGGTCAGGTAATGAGTTCCAATCGTCAATAGCAGATGGTAAAGTCGACATTTTATAGGAGACAGATGACGAAGTAATTGAGCGCAGTTTACATGAGTGGTCAAAACGAGGGAAAATACGGTAGGGAGGTGATAGTAGAGAATCTTTTAGATGGTTGTTGTGGTAAAAGATTTTGTGAAGAAGAGTGAGACGTGACACCCTTCGACGTAAAGAAAGTAAGTCAAGGTTAGCTGATTTGCGTAATCCTGATATGCTAGTGTATGGGGAGTAGTCAGAGTAAATAAAACGAAGACCTCTGTTTTGAACGCATTCAAGGTTGTTAGTTAGATATGATTGCCATGGTGACCATATGGATGAAGCAAATTCAAGTTTAGATCTGACCAAGGTCGTATAAGCTAGTAGTTTTACTGAAGGTGTAGCTAGTCTGAGGTTACGGCGAAGAAATCCAAGAGTACGGTTAGCATCGGCAGTGACAGCATTTATGTGAGTAGTCCATGACAGATCAGAGGTCAGGTGAACGCCTAGGTATTTATATGAGGAACAGGTAGCTACTGGGATAGTGGAAAGGTGATAAGAAAAGGATGAAACATGTGAACTGCGGGTGAATGATAGAGATTTACATTTATTAAAGTTTAAAGTCATTTGCCATTTGTGGCACCACTGAGTTATAAGTGCGAGGTCATTCTGCAAAATTTGATTATCGTGGTTTGAATTAATAGGTCTATAAATTACACAGTCGTCGGCGAAGAGACGTATTGAAGAGGAGATGTTGAGGTAGAGATCATTAATGTATATTAAAAATAGAAGGGGGCCAAGAACGGTTCCCTGGGGGACGCCGGAGGTTACAGCGCAGGTGGTAGATTTGGTGTTGTTAATAGATGAGTACTGGGTGCGATTTGTGAGGAATTCGAAGATCCATTTGACGACTGAGGGATGGATATTAATATTTCTAAGTTTCAGTAAGAGACGTTGATGAGGGACCCTGTCAAATGCCTTGGAGAAATCAATAAATATGGCGTCAGTTTGCTTATTAGAATCAAAGTTTGAGTAAACGTCAGTAAGAAAAGCTGTTAGTTGCTTTTCGCATGAGTATGACTTGCGAAAGCCGTGCTGATGCTCGAAAAGAAGGCTGTGGGAGTCTAGAAAGTTTATTATGTTAGAATAGAGTATATGCTCTAAGAGTTTAGACGACACACTGGTGAGCGAGATGGGGCGATAGTTGTTGATTAGTTGGCGATCACCTGCTTTGTAAACGGGGATGACGTTAGCGATTTTCCAATCGCATGGAATTTCAGAAAGTTGAAGAGACTGCGAGAAAATGTCGCAGAGGAAAGTTGAAGAGACGTGTTTAGTATTTATTAATATTTTCGAGTTTATTTGGTCGTCGCCAGAGCTAGAAGACACCTTCAGCTGTTCAATGGCCTTCAGTACACCAGAGTGGTCGATCATGATAGGATTCATAGGAGGATGAAGGGGTTGGCACAGGTTGGGCATACTTGACAAGTCTTCATTGGTAAAGATCGAGCTAAAAACGTTGTTAGTTTCAAGAGCACTATGTTCGTCAGAAAGTGGAAGGCCATACTCGTCAACGAATTGTAATGGAAGAGAGAGTGCTGGGTTAATTACTTTCCAAAACTTTTTAGGTTTATTGGTTAAAATGTTGGGGAGGTCATGAGTATAAAATTTGGATTTGGCATCATGAATCGCGGATTTGTAGGCCCTAGCGCATTCGTGATAGGCGTTCCAAGATGCGTTAGTGTTAAGAGCCTTTGCCCTCGTATAAGCTCTTTTTTCCTGTTGGAGTGACAATGAACTGTTTTATCGTACCAAGGGTTAGTGTTATCGGATATAATTCGAGTGAGTGGAACGAGACGTTTGATTAGGGATGTTAGTCTATCTTTGAAAAGAATCCAGTTTTCATTGACCGTCCTTTCCGCGAAGTTGACTGAGAATATGTGATAAAATTCTTCGAGGTTGGTGTTGATAGATGCGTAGTCGGCTCTCGCATAATCGTGAATGAATTTGGAATAACGTGATTTCTTTGGAGTAGTGATGGAGAATGTTAGCTCAATGACGAGATGGTCGCTAATGCTGGGTAAGTATGTGACGTTGCTGAAGAGTGAAAGGTCATTGCTTAAACATAGGTCGAGTACGTTGCTGCAGCGATTGGTAATTCTAGTGGGTTGAGTGATAACATTAGAGAGGTTAAAATCTAAACAAAGGTCACTAAACTCTTGAGAAAATGCACAGCTAGAACAAATAGTAGACCAGTCAATATTTGGGTAATTAAAATCACCAAAAAGGGTAACTAAAGCGTTAGGATATTTACATGCGAGTTCAGAAAGGCATTTATACAGCTCAATAACAAAATCTCTTTTATTATCCGGCGGCCTGTAACACACACCCATTATAACGGAAGGCGTTGTGCAAAGATACACCCAAACAACTTCTAGGTCAGTGGTAAGCGGTATTAGCCGTGATGGTATATGGTCTTTTATGGCCAAAAGTACGCCCCCTCCTTTTCTAGTTTTTCTATCAGATCTATACACTCGAAAGTTTAGTTGCGAGGGAAATAGCTCAACGTCAGATATATCAGGGCTTAGCCACGTCTCTGTAAGTACAACAAAAGCGGCATTACACGCTTCGATTACTGAAATTATTTCGTCTCTCTTTGGTATTAGGCTTCTAATGTTAGTAAATAGGATAGAATGACTTGAAGATTTCTTAGTGATAACATGGTGCTTTGCCGGTCGACTCCTAGAGGGCGACGAGAAGAAGCGCTGGCGTGGCTATGTGTCTTTTTCTTTAACGGCGCCAAGAGCGGCATCGAATACGTAGCACTTATCATTTATAAAAAGTTTATCATGACGCAGTCTGTAGGGGGTGCCTTTTGACCTTGCAAAATCAAGAAGGTGACGGCGTGCGAGCCGGACAGAAATTGGGAAGTCTTCGCTGATGGCTACGCGAGTTCCTTTAAGCTTGTGGGCTGATGAAAGAACGCTATCTTTATCTTTAAACGAAGAAAACTTTACTATTATTGGGCGACATTTCTGAGGGTCGAATGCTCCTAGGCGATGCGCCCTTTCAATCCTGGATGATTCAACTTGCACGTTTAGTTTTTCGGAGCACAAACTAGTGACCAAGCACTCTGACTGAGCCCACGTTTCCTTGTCTGCGTCGGTGATGCCAAAAAATAAAAGATTACAGCGACGGGATCTGCCCTCTGCATCATCGTAACGTGTTTTTAGCTGAGATAGTTCGTTTAAGGCTGCAGTAAGCTGGGGTTCAGTAGTCGCGGCGCTACTAGTATCCTTCTGCTTTAGTGCGTCGAGTTCACTCGCGAGTTTGTTAAGTCGCTCCTCAAGTGTTGAAACTGTCTGTTCACTTTGTTTTTGTTTTTCTTTTAGAAGGTTTACTTCTTGTTGAAGTATAGCATGACTGTTTTTAAGTTTATCGACTGTTTCTTGTAAGCTAAGTAATTGTTCTTCTTGGGGTTTTGACATGGGACCTGGGTTCCGCTCAACATCACCAGACAACAACAGCAGCAGAACTCTAAAAGACTCAATACAAGCTTCGGGGCATGGAAGCATAACAAGGCAAACATTGTCTGATTTAAAACAATGGCAAGGTTTTTGTTTACTAACCTGCGGGAGGACGAAAAACATGAGCAACTTCATGGCTGCAGAGCTTCCATGCCCACTGGCACGCTGTCGCAAGGGGAGCTCCTTTATAGCTGCCGCTGTCGATGTCCCTGCTGATGACGTGGTGTGAACGAGGTTCTCGATGAACTTGATACCAGGACAGGACGGTGCTGTCGACGAGTGATTGGCAGGTTGAAGATTGTCGTCCGGATGCCGGAAGAAAACCGCGCCGTCATCGTGACTCCAGTTAGTTGGGGACCCACGCGCCGACACGCTCAGGAACTGCGGGAGGACGAAAAACATGAGCAACTTCATGGCTTCAGAGCTTCCATGCAGATGACGAAGAAACTTTTAAATTTCGGATTAATTGCATCACACCAACCCAGTCAATCAGCACAGGTTCTATAGGAAAAAAGCTCGAATCAGCAACATCAGGAAGACAAACGGAGGGTAGATTCAAGAACGACATTGCAAACACTTCATTAAACACAGAGCAGCAATCAGACTGAGGAATAGTCACACCATTGTCGTCGTTTAGATATATCTAATTCTGTTTCGGACCACCAACGACGTTCCAGAACTTTTTAGCGTTGTTTATCAGTAACGAAGGAAGTGTGTTATGAAAGAAAACCCTCCTAGCTTCTTTCACTGCGCTTTTAAACAGAGCTGTAAATTGACGATAAGCACACCAGTTGACATCACTCTGACTCTGTTTGGCTTTGCGATATAATCGCTTTTTCTTATTTAAAAGACGCTTTAATGGAACGTTGAACCAAGCGGCTCGATGCTTGCATGAGATTACGCGTAAAGGTATATATTTTTGTACTAAATAATTGACCTTGTTCCTAAAAAGATACCAATTAGTTTCGATAGTGCGTTCCGAAAAATCCAGCATGTATTCATCTAAAAACACTTCAAGCTCTCTGTTTATGGATTGATAGTCGGCCTTGTTGTAGTCCCTAATATACTTTGGCTTACTGACTGAACGATGAACAGATCCTTTATGTTTCGTACTTGCTTTATTTTATGTAGAGCCTAATTTTCATGGAATTCAGGGATCTTTGCCGTTATGATGCTGCTGCCTGCTTACAGATGGAACAACGGAGATATTGAAATACAAGGTATACAGTTTGGAATAGCCCTCGATGATGTGAGAAGCATACCTCGGCAAACCTCACTCATGAGGGCCCTCACTCACCCTCATCTTCACAGGGGAGGTGAGGGCGAGTGAGTTTCTGAACAAGGAAAATTCATGAGTGTGAGGGTGAGTGAGTGCCTTGAGGGCTGTGAGGACCGTGGGTGCGTGAGGGCCGTGAGGGTGGTGAGTGCGTGAGGGGTGTGAGGGCCATGAGTGCATGGGAGCGTGATGGCGGTGAGTGGCGTGAGGGCCATGAGTGCGTGAGGGGTATGAGGGCCTTGAGGGCGGTTAGTGCGTGAGGGCCATGAGTCCGTGAGGGGCGTGAGGGCGGTGAGTGTCTGAGTGGCATGAGTGGGTGAGGGGTGTGAGGGCCGTGAGGGCCGTGAGTGCGTGAGGGGTATGAGGGCCATAAGTGCGTGAGGGGCGTGAGGGCGGTGGGTGCGTGAGGCCCCCCTCAGACGGAGCAACTTTCTCAGCAATTTTGGTGTTGCTGGCGGGTTGTTCCCTACCTTTCCCTAGATCAACACGAATTTCTGAGATTGGGTCCGGCTCGAAACAAGCGAGCAACTCGGAGCAATTCCAAGACGTTTGAAGCGTCTGCATCCAATCAGGGACGCAATATTTTCACGTGATACCTCGTGCCGGTGATGATGACAACAAAAACTTGGTTCTGGTTTGATATTGATCGTTTTTGAAAAAAAACTGTTTCAGAAAGATGCATTAATATTCTCAACAAGATTTAAATGCATAAAAACACGTTTAGCGCGTAATTGTGTCTAAATAGTGCAAGAAAAATAAAATTCCATGATGATGATGGCAAATTTCAGCAATTGGCTGCTGCGTGTGAACATGTTCGCCCCGTGTTGCTGCATGGTGTTGCGACGTCAAGTTTCTGGGCGAAATTGCCCCATATGCAGCGGGCCTGAGTGGCGTGAGGGCCATGAGTGAGTGAGGGGTGTGAGGGGTATGAGTGTGTGAGGGCCGTGAGGGCGGTGAGTGCGTGAGGGGCGTGAGGGCTATGAGTTCGTGAGTGCCGTGAGGGCAGTGAGTGCGTGAGGGGCCTGAGGGCCATGAGTGAGTGAGGGGCGTGAGGGCGGTGAGTGGCGTGAGGGTCGTGAGTGAGTGAGGGGCGTGAGGGCCATGAGTTAGTGAGGGACGTGAGGGTGGTGGTTGGCGTGAGGGCCATGAGTGCGTAAGGAGTATGAGTGCATGAGGGCCGTGAGGGCGGTAAGGGGCGTGAGGGCCACAAGTGCGTGAGGGCCGTGAGAGCGATAAGTGCGTGAGGGCCATGCGTGAGTGAGGGCCGTGAGGTTCTTTCAGGGTGAGTGAATGGCTGACGGGGAGTGTGACTGTGAGGATTAGGGTGAGTGAGGGGCTGAAGGTGAGTGTAGCTGTGGGGGTGAGGGTGAGTGTGGCTGTGAGGGTGAGGGTGAGTGAGGGCGACCTAAAATGCTGACCTCTGGTGAGAAGTGAGCTATAGCAACAGCTGCTTTGCTAGCCCACCATACTGGGTTGTAGTATTGGTAAGGAGACCAAACTTTAGGGGACACTTTGTTTCGCAAGTTTTCCACAGAGCTCGGTGTTTGCCCCTACAAGGCCTGTGGACGGATTTTTTATGTCGTCTACCTCTATTTAGCACGGGGCACAGCCTTATACCTGATGCTGCGTCATCGTTAGGCTGGGACTCGTTCATTTGATGCTTCACTGCATGAAGACTAAACCCCGTTGAGCGCTGCGTCAAAAACACAAAAATGAAACTGGCGTTGTCACCATGGGTTTATTTTTCTAATTCTCCACTTGGCCGCTAGGGGCGCAGCGGCTAGATCTCATCCCCAATAAAAAAGCAGAAGTGGTGGCAATTTTTACACTTGACCCTCATTGTTCTCTTATATTTAAAATTGCTCTTTACTTACGTTATCATAATCTGAAAATCACTGCTTTGTACTCACTGTAGAACGAGGAGATTCGAAGGCAATTGTTTACGAACTGTTGTGCCATCGCGTAAACCAAGCTCGCAATTTATAGCGATGTAATTCGTTCTGTTTTATAATATACGACGTAGTTTGTAACGTAATTATTATGGTTAATATAGAGCGACTAGAAAAGGTGCATAAGAAGACGCGTTTTTTTCTTCATGATCAATATATGACAAGAGCTTTATTACTTGTTTTTTTTTTTTTAAGATCTAAAGTCGACCTTCCGATCTCGCAAAACTAACCGTCTTAAGTTTTTAGTCACCATTGTACAAAGCTCATCTCGACTTTCATTACAGCGATATATTTGTGCCGCTCAATACATCTAGCAAAACTCGTCATCAACATCCTAACGCAATTGTGGTCAACACGGTGGCTTGGGCGAGTTTGTTATCCATGCCTTGAGCTGTTATTTTAAGTAATTGTGGTACCATACAGCAACATTTACTCTTAAAAAAAAGAAAAACAAAAACAAAGATCACTCATACCATCAACGCATGGAACAGCCTTAAGCATCCACATTTAAAGTGCGTCCCCCTTCGAATAATTTTTTTTTTTGATCACGTCACAGTAACTTTTCAAGTTCACTTTACTCTTTTCAAGTTCAAGTGTATTTCTTTCAAAGACGTTCACGAGGAATGCGTTACATAAGAGAGAGGGAGAGAGGAAGAAACAACAATGTGCAAGAAACGTAGATCAGTAGTACCGGCAGATATTAATAACAAACAGCACCAAACATAAAGAATTACTGAAAAAAAAATTGACATATGCATTTTAGTTTTTCACACATTATTGTTGCGTCACTTTAAGTAGCAGTATCATCTCTGAGGGAGTCCCAGTTAATAATATACAGATATAGAGCTAAGAACAAAAGACTATTATTTCAACCCCCCCCTCCCCCCCCCCCAACTTCTCGGGCGCACATGACGCAGACGTGTACGACTGTTTAAAGACTTATGATTGCGTCAGCGACCACAGCCGTTGGGACGATACCTTAAAGCTCGGCATCGTCATGTTCTTTTTGACGGATACCGCTTATCAGTGGTACGACAACCACAAAGAAGACTTTCTCTCGTGGAATGGCTTCAAAGCAGTGTTTTCAGAGGTTTCTGGGAAGCTTGGGAGCCGCCGACAGCAAGCACAAGACAAGCTTGCTCGTCGCTACCAGGTGGTCTCCGAGTCTTCATCTGGATATATCGAAGATGTCATTCACCGCTGCAGCCGTGCTGATCCTGCCATGACTGAAGAAGACAAAATTCGTCACATATTTAAAGGTTTGTCACCAGAGCTACTCTCCGTCGTTGTGCCTAAGTCGCCACCAACAGTCTAAATCCTCATCAAAGAACGCCGAAAATACGAAGAACGTCGGAGTGGTCGCATATCTACTACGAAACCATTTCAACGACTTCCTGAGGTGGCATTAATGAATGCCTCTACGAATGTTGATCTTCCGGGTGTCATTAGTGACGTCATTCGCGATGAGATCCGTGAACTTTTACGGTCCCTTCATTCGCCTGCTGATGGCTCATCTCTTAACACCGAGCTCCAGCAGATTCGAAAATCTGTGCAATACGAAATCCATGCTGCACTCCAGCCAATCCCACCGACCCCATCCGTCTACACACCGGCGCCCCACACACGTACTCTGATTTGCTCTATGCAGCCAGACACTATACTCGCTGCTACTCAAACCCGTCACCAGACACAACTTCATACCGTCCACAAAGAAACGGACCACCCCGAAGGATGGATGCCTAGGGAACACCCGATCAGCGCCCGGTTTGTTATTATTGCAATACCCCAGGAGTTATTGCCACCGCCTCGTTTGACGATACCAGTTACGACCGCTTCTCAAACAACCGTCGCCCCGCCGCCAACACCGAAGACCGCCCCTCTTTCGACAATCGCCGGTTCGTGGGCTCCTACTCTTCGTATGACAACCGCCGTGGCCGCCCACCATCGCCCAGACATGATTAAATTACTTTCAAAATGTAATTTCATTACAATTACAATTACCTTGCTTCAGAAGTTGTTTAACTACAATTACAATTACTAGTACGTGAAAAGTAATTAATTAAAATTACAAATTACTTTACAATTACTTGTTTCTGAGAGCAACCCGACTTGGGCCATATAACTTTAAACGAGTTGTATAGAATGCAACGTATTTGTTCATTCCTTGCCCCAATGTATGAGGAGGCTTAAGCATCGCTGCATAAATGCCACGTAATGTACTTTCCTTTTGTGAGTTTTGTTCAATTTATGATGGAAATTGACAGTTTGGAGCAATGAAGTACTACGTTCTTATTGTATTAATAAATAATAATAAATTGGTTTCTATGCTGGAAGACGCCAGCCGGCTAACGAAAAAATCAGGTTGACAGGCTTTTGTTACATCGGCAAAAAAAATGCGGCAATTCGTCATATATGAACATTTTACAAGTATTAATCCAGACGCGCTAATACGACCGCATTCAGATACAAACATCATGGTATTGTAAATTATTTACATTGAGTTGCGCATTTGAGGTAGACTACACAGAGGATTGTTTCTCAACCCACAGTGTAAGCGACAAAACAATAAACAACGCAATACTATTTTGTTGTGCGTGTATGTGCATGCGTGTCTATGTGTGCGAGTGTGTCACCGAGCGCTAGGCCGTTTGTGTGAGCGCTGAGGCTTTCAGAGAGGTTACATCGGCTCGACAAAGTCTTGTAATTGTGATTGTGCCTGACATTTCGCAAATACTTACAAGAGAATGTAAATAAATTACAATTACAATTTCTTTTAGCCGGAAGTAATTAATTGCAATTACAAATTACCAAGAAATGGAATTGAATTACAGTAATTGAATTACTGTAATTGAATTATTACCCAAGTATGCCATCGCCATATCCTCGACGTTCCCGTTCCGTCTCTCCACTCTCACTCACTTATGAACTCTTTGTCAATAACTATTACATATTAATTCACGGTGACTCTGACCTTGACCTACTCCGGAATGTCGCCCATCCTATATTCACATGTATGGCACCAAACAGCTCCCCTTTCATTGTCATGACCCCCTCCCCCCACCGCCCCCCCTAAAAAAAAAAAAAGAAGAGGGAAATTACTTTGACTTAAAACGAAAGAAACATACAAGAGGACGAAACAGATGACACAGCTTTCGACTTGCAAATACCAACTTGCAACTTGTTACTGTAGTGGTCGTTGTTCCTGTGTGACCTTGAAGGTTCTTTCGGGGTGACACAAATTAATCAATAAATTCATTATTAAATTTATCTCGCTAAAGCCGGGAGCACTTCTTATTTGAATTTTATCTCCAGAGACTACAAAGGCTTAACGGTACATGGTGCAGAACAAACTGGAGCGCTGGGACTACGTTTACGGGCAGTCGTCCCGAGTGTCGCGTTATTTACGTAGAAGTTTGCCGTTCGCTTCTTCGCTTTTGTTTTTATTCGTGCCCTGCCCTTTCCAAACCTCCGGAAGTCACGCGAAGTTCCTAAACACGCACACTCGTATGTAATGCCAGATTGGAATTCCATCGCAAACGACTGTAGAAAAATACAGAGAAAAAAAAATGATGTGCGGCATCCCTAAATAACGACCGTAATGGATATTCTAAAAAGAGCGCACGTCCGCAAGCGTCCCTCGCTCCGACACAAACTATGTCAGAACAACACAAAGGGTCCAGGAAACTAATAAAAGAACATCTGGTGTTAAAAAAAGACAAGACGTAAAGCCGTAACGGAAAAGCGGAAGCAGGTCTGTTCTCGTCTACAGCCGGAAAAAATCCGGCAGCTACTCAGCTCTCCTCGATTAAAGATAGCGAGAACGTTCCTTGGCTACATGTCTTCGAACCTCATGTATCTGCGTGTGTGGTCTTCAAGACGCGTCATTCACGAAGTCAGAAAGCAAAATGTGTATTTAAAGAGCTCAGTCGGCGGCAACACGAACAGAAACAAAAAACTAGATCGATATATATTTGGATTTTTATTACACAGGAGCCATTGACGCTAAAATTCCACAACAGTTGCGTAAGCGGAGTTCTATTATATGCAGTCGGGCTTCAACCATTTCTAATTACATATTCCCCCTCTCGTAATAAGTAAATCATAGCCCTCCACTCTCGCTGCAGAAAGTTTGTGCTGTGTTCATTTGATCTTAGTTCGAAATGGCGAAGCAGTTCTAATATTGGGAAGGGATAGTTATTCGCGACTGCAACCTTGTGCAGTTAACCCCCTTTCCCCGTATTTTACATCTTGACCGCCAGGCAGTAGCTACCCGCTTATCTCCTTCACGTCTTTACCGCTGGGTGGCGTCACCTTACCAGGAGTTGCTAACTGGCAAGTTAGAGTGAATAAAAAGGGTGTTGGTGACAAACCGAACACGCCTTTCGAGGAGAAGTACGTTCTACGGTGGCGGTCAATGGATAGCGTACTTAAAATAAATGGGAGCGCGTTACTTCACGCCGAATATTGTTAGACAAAGACCGGTTTCTATGACGTGACGTTTCAAAGAAATCGGGTAACGAATCGAACGTTTTTCAATTAGGGTGGCCATGTGGGGTAGTCGGTTCATATTCACAAAAGGGTAAACAGCGCGCAAAAAACAGGAACGAAGTAGGAGTGCACAAAGGACGAGCGCTGACTGTCAATTGAACTATAATTTTTTTTTTTTAAAAAGCAGCTGCGGGTTTCTTAACATTGGTTTTATTGAGCGCTGAGGAGGCGTTGTTAGAAAAACTGAAGGGAGCACCTCTCCCTCAGAGGGAAAGGCCGAGCAAAAGAACGCTTGTCATTCCGCACATACATAAGATTTGACACAGCCTGAAAAAGGTTCCGCTGCAGTACGATCTGCCCTTGGTGTTTCTGCTCCTGCAAGTTGGCGCAACTTTGCCCTAGAGTTTCAAATAAAAAAAGTAATGTTCCCACTTGCTTGGTAAAACACAAAAATCAGTATGTTATTATTTATTTTATTTATGCAGTACCTACAGCGCCAAATCATGCATTACAGTGGGAGGGGGGGATATACATACAAAAAAACACAAAAAACATACAATGTCAGTCAGACCTCTGCTCCACGGCAGATCAATCATTCAAACAACACATAAACCTTATAAACCATACAAGGAAATATAAACTTATAAACAATACATATAAACATAGCTTATAAACCGCGCAAGGGAATGCGAGGTAATATAAAGAACTCAAGCTAGATTTAATCTAACAGAGAAAAAAAGTCATCATTTGACAGTACACCAACCAAAGACGGAGGCAATCGATTCCACTCATAGATAGGTCTTGGAAAAAAGGACGTCCTAAACACCTTTGTTTTGAACGAAAGGTGGGAGGTGTTTATAAAATTCCGCTTACGTGTAAAAAAAGCCTATATTGGTCAGAGTGGCAGATGCCTTAACCACAGATTGCGGGAGCATGAGGTGTCGTTAAGGTCAGAAGTGAGAGAAGGGGGGGGGGGGGGGTGCATTCACTTTTTCATTCTGCTAGCCGTGGGTGTCGACCCATCTTCAAAATGGCAGAAATTATTGGCAAGGGCAGACACCGAATGACTAGGGAAATTTAAGAAGCCTGCGCGATTAGAAAATAGGGCACGAAATCCGTCAGTCAGACGTTGCTGAGTTATACGCAGCGAAGATATTGCATTTTAGACACGTGTTGGTTGACCACCCCGTGATGTGTTCGGTGTTGCTGATTTAGTTTTTTAATGCGTTAGCATTATGCCAGAGTCCCACTAGAGCGACAAACAGAAACAAACAACAGGGACAAGCCTCAAACACATGCAGCATGCTCGCGATGGTGCATTTGGCAGGCGTTTAGTCGTTCGGTGCTCGTGAAGTATAAGCACCAGTGATTACAAGCCTGCAAAAGATACCCTCGCGTGCATTATGCTCTTGTTTGAGCATAGCCTCCTTAATTTCACAAAACCTGTCAGACCGCGTAAAACTCTGGTTTGGGGGTGTCTACTCAGGTCATCCCAAGATACTTCATCCCATACACTTTATAGCAATGATGTTTCATCCCAAGATGTTTCATCCCATGCACATTATATGCCAGGATATTTCATACTTTGGAGTGGCTCTGCCACACTTCATCCCCAGATACTTCATCCCCGGAATGTTCATCCCGGTTGATTCATACCAAAGGATGACGTCACCTATTTCGTAGGAACTTATCCGGGTACCTGTCCGCCGTGTGAATACACCTGTAGCTGTCCATAAATTCGTGATTGGGTCTCGTGCGTGCTTCATTAGGTCTGTATTTATGATGTTTGTGCAGGTGCTGTAATCCGTTGCAACTCAAGAAGGTAGGGCGAGGGGAAGGAAGGCCGGGGAGGAGGAAGCTGACGGAACGCTAAAGAGAGGAGGAGGTTTCCCCCTTTCCTCTTCAGCGTTCCGTCTGCTTCCTCCTCCCCGGCCTTCCTTTCCCTCGCCCTAACTCCTTGAGTTGCAACGGACTATGATGTAGGTGGTGCTTGTTGCTTGTAAGCTGGTTGTTCGTAAGAAATATACCTAGAAGGCTACTAAGATTGCCAGGATGCCATGTTAGGGTGTTCCCCAGGGACAGGCTGATGTAGATATTTTAGTGTATAAGCATTTTAGTGTGTTCACCAAACAAGATAAGGCCGTATACTGTTTAATGCCAAAGCATCCACCGCTACCTGGGCCGCCAGACCCTGTTTCAGAGTTTGGCTCGAGCCTGTAGTTGCATGCAGTTAAAAATAACGCTTCTACTAAACTGAAAAAAAAAAGACCTTTCAGGTTTTGTTTTTATTTTCTTTTTATGCCTTGTGAACTGGGAACAGCAAACAATTTTTTAAAGCGACCACTTCTTTGATTTTGTTCGTTTCATTTAGAGACTGGAAATGGGGGGAGTCGCGGATGTAAACATCTTGGCGTCGGCAATGGCGGACGTGCTGTAGCAGCGGTCGCTGTAGCCGTGAGTCCTTCACGTTGTTGCTGGTTAAACAAAAGAGAAAAGAACGTTCCGCTTCTGTCCTGTGTGAAGAGGTCGGCTCCGATCAGGCGCTGTCCAAGGGGCAGTGTTACCTGGGGAAATGAAAACGAGCTGCGTCTTCCGATGTGGTGGGCGCATTCACGACGGTGTGTCGCATTTTAAATTTTTGGGAGGATTGACAGATTGAGAGCTCTTTCTTGATTCGGTGGATGGTGGCGCATGGCCGTTCTTAGTTGGTAGAGTGATTTCTCTGGTTAATCCCGATAACGACCGAGACTCAAGCGTATTAGATAGGTGCCTGGTTCTCTGCACTTTGCACCCTTTTTAGAGGGACAAGCGGCTCCTAGCCGCACGAAACAGAGCAATAACAGGTCTGTGATACCCTTAGATGTCCGGGGCCGCACGCGCACTACACTGAAGAGAGCAGCGTGTTTTTATCCCTGTTTGTTAAGACAATAAGCTTAGAAAAAAGTGACTTGAGCAAATACAGAGGGCTGATTGAAGTCCATCGAATTACCCCCGAGCAAGTGTTCGTCTGTTTAAAGAACAGGGCATAAAAAAATTAGTTTTTATAAAATTTCGCCAAAAATAAAAACAATAAATACTTATTGGTGTCAACGAGTCTACGGCATAACTTCCGCGATACGCTCAACGCCGCACACTAAAGGAGGGAACATGCGGACGCTAACCATCCTCGTTCTCGGTTGTTAGCAAACAAACCTGGGCGCGTCGGCCACCTCGCCCGTGAGCCCTTCGGCTTCGCTCCTCGATACGTGTCTGCTGGTTGTTAGACAAAACCACATCATACCGCTCGAGTTATTTCGTCTGTCCTCTCTGAAAGGCGAAGTCGAGCTCGCTCGTAAAGGTAAGACGGCTGTTGAATAGCAGACGACGCTGCGAAAGAGCAGACGACGCTCAGATAGGGGGTCTCGGCGACCCCTTATCTTTCCACTCGAGCCAATCAGAGCTCGGCGTTCTGACGTCATCGCAACCCCTGCACAAGAAGCAGATAGACGAACTTGCCCTCCGCATATTTCATTGGTTGGTAATTTTCTTTTGAGGAAATTGAAATCTATTTGATTGTTTGAAGATGTCTTCCTTTCCAAGTGCTTGTAATGACAACAATGTTAGGCCTGGAGTACTTAGCGTTGTTAGAAAAATACTAAATTTCAGCGAATCGTCTATTGATATATATATATGTATATATAAAAAGAAAATCGTGGCCGTGCTTTCGATGAAGGCAAATTATTTTTTTATTTGAATTTGCGCACGGCGCCCGTGAGGCCATTATAGTGGGGGAGGTGCAAAACAAATTGAACTTTACGTTAAAAACCACTTAATTGCTTAGACAATCCTAACTCAAAATGTGCCTTACCCACTGCAAATAACATGCAAATAGGAATAAAAACATAAACAAGAATCCAAACCAGCGTAAAGCTATACATACTTGTAAATATATAGACAAAATAGAAGTTAGTAGAAAAAGTAAGTGTTAAGAAGGTGACAATAATTGGAAAAAATTGAAAGTTTATATTTGTTGAGACTATCTCTTCAGTTAGCTAATTCCAGTTCAGTATAGTGCAAAGGAAAAAGTAGTATTTGTAAATGTCTGCTTTGCTTGTGAAAAACCTAATTTGTTTGATATGGATCCAGTCGCCGAGAGATGAAGTGAGGTGGAAGCAAATATGTTGTTTTTCTAGATTCTAAAGTGATTGTAATATATGCGGGTGGATGAGTTTGAGGCTGAAGCTTTTACGACGATTCTGTAGAGGCTGCCACTTGAGCTCGCGTTTCATGGCAGTTACACTTTGACCACACGAGTAGAACTAAGGACAAATCCGGCGGCTCTGTTTTGTATTATATATATATATAAACGAATATGTGCAGATGAATGAACCGTACTTAATCCAATGAATTAAAGAATCAAAGTTTTCAGGAACCCACCGAAAGCCAAAAAACGGCGGAGCCAGGATATATATCAGTGTGTCGAACCGAAAAAAATACGGGTTCGGTTACGGTTCAGGTTCAGGTAAATTTATTTTGTTCCGGTTTAGTTCCGGTTTGATTAATTCGATCCGCGAACCGGTTCGCGAACCGGTTCGGAAATTATAAATGACAAATTGCAACATCAAACTAAATTACAAATAAAACACCTGAAATCAGCACATACGAAACGGGATACATCGTAGTGTAAGGCTCAGGGATTTATACCAGGAATGGTTTATTTATGTGCACTCAAAGGTTACCTCACCGACGTTTACGCATTCGGACTTCATCTAACTGGGTCCGACGCAGTAGCTGTAAAATCCGCGACCTCCTTACAAACCCACTTACAAGTAGAACTCGCTAACTATCCCGCCACCTCGGCGTGTAAGCAATTGAAAGAACAGTGGGGAGAAAATACAGCTTTCTTTATTTGAACTAGCCTTCGGTAACTCAAATTAGACCCTTAAAGAAGTTTTCATCAAACAAGATACGGCATATGTGAAACACTTCACCGAACGCAACGCCAGAAGGACGTAATAGGATAAATATTAAAATAGAAGAGTTCGCTGTCTCACAAATATGTTAGCTTCTAAGTGCCTATGCGAAACCGGATGCATTATTATCAAACTCCACAGCCTTTTCTTTTCTCATTCCGATGGAAGCAAGCTTCAAGAACTCGGTCGTTCTAGAAACGTGTTATGAAATGAGCACACAGCAGCATTTAGGATTTACGAGATTGTAAAAAAATGAAATTCCGTGACGCGATTTTTTTTTTTTTGCACAGCCTTCCAATTCTTTTTCTTCCGTGCAAGCCGCGACCAGAGCAATACTGGTTCCTATGTCAAGATTCATGGATGCAGCGTTTGTCAATATTCATGGATGGAGCGTTTATGTTCCTAAGACTGAGTGGAGAAGAAAAATATGTAAGCGAGATGTGTGTCAGTTGACGGCACTTAAAGAACAAATGGCATTGATAGCACATTCATTGTCAACAGCGCGTGGCCGAACCGTTTCGACATGAGCCGGTAACCGTTATTTTTTTTCCGGTTCAGTTCCGGTTCGGGTTCATCGCGACAACAATATAACGGTTCGGGTTCGGTTTCAGTTCCGGAAAAAATACCGGTTCGGTTCCGGTTTTCGGTTAGGTTCGGTTCCGGTTCGACACCCTGATATATATATATATATATTTTTTTCCAGATACTGTTGTTGGGGTCCCAAACTTCTGAAGCATAATCTCGAATAGGCCGAATATTTGTGTGATACAGAGTATTTTTTACTTCCTCCAAAGAATTATCAAAATTACGTTTGATGAAGCCTATTATCGGATTTGTTTTAGTAGCCATATACTCGACGTGAAAGTGCCGGGACAAATCACTAGAAAAGCAGACTCCTAAATATATTACATGTTGATGGGAATGTCGTTACGCTGTTACATGTTGGTGATAGGGTTTCGCTTTTTAGTTACACGAACGAAGTACCATTTGTTAACGTTCAGATATTTCAGATATCCGAAACATCTGTATCTGATATCCGAAAAAGAATTGAATATTCGATAATCGCTAATTGATAATCGGCTAATAAATTGATCATCGACCGATGATCGATCATCGGACGACAGTCAATCATCGGTCAATGGATAAATCCATTTCTAGTAGTCAATGCCCATGACGTCTTTTCTCTCGGCTGGTGTCGAACCAGCGACCTATCGTTCAGTAGTCCGACGCGGTACTATGGTGCTGCAGTGCGTCTCCGACTGATGTGTTCAGCGTTCTATATCTCTCATACATCAAAAGTGGTCCCGAAACGGCTACAAATGACGTCACAGAAGCCGGAGTGTCATACTGTTGGATGTGGCGATCCTGGTGGTTGGCCGGAGAAATGCTGGGGAAAATCACGAGCGAATATGATCGTTGCCGTCGCCGCGGCGTCCCTCCTCGCTGCCGAAACTTCCCTGGACTGTCACACTGAAGAGCGACCTGCAGCTGAACAGGCGTCTGCCATGCGCACCACAGCTGCTGGAGCGCCGCCAGGATCGCGACCGGCGACAGCATGACACTTCTATGACGTCATCAGGTGGGTAGGGCGTGGACCACTTTTTTGGACGTGGTAAACAAACTATTCGGATACGCGTTCTAGGCACCATAGCGGTACCTCTTTGCCACGGATGCTACTGTATCTGTCGTGGTTAGACATCGTGTGCAATCGTGGGAAGTGCGTGGACTTGCCGCTATGTTACCTTATGTCAAGTTCAGAGTCAGACCATAGTTGGGGATACTTCTACAAGGTCGCCCTTGAGATGTACTCGTGGGAAAGTGTCGGGACAAGCTGCTGGCTTAGTAAAAAATCTTATATGTATAAGAAATGTCTTCGTCCAATAAACGAATATGATCAAATAAGTTCTTAATAAGAGCATAAGAGCATATTGTAAAAACAATATACGATTATATAAGAAGCTATAAGAAGCTGGTAAGAAGTTTCTTACAACTCCTTATATGCCGTATTCGTACATTGTTCTTATATGTTCATATATGTTTCTTGTAGGTTCTTATTAAGATCTTATTTGTTCATATGCGTTTATCGGACGGCGACATTTCTTATGCATATAAGATTTTTCGCTAGGGAGGTTCGAAATGAACTGGAATTGGCATCTGTTTCGCTCGCGAAATTAGATAAAAACGATATCAATAATATTTGACCCTTGGAGAGGTTGTAGCACATCGAACTTTTTCCCTTGATGTTTTGCTCAAATAATTGATGACCGCACCAATGTCGCGATCTTCCGTGACATCGTTTGTCTGCGACGTGTTTTCTTGTAAAGAGAATCGATTCGTGATGCGTGACGTTTTAATATCCGGATTGTACGGACGTAAACTCTTATGAAGCGTCTGAATGATTTTTTTTTTTCAGTTTGACGTCATCCGTTTCCCCGTCTAGTCTTTAAGATGTAAGAAATATGCTCTTCTTTGTAAGGTACGAGATATTTTTTTTAAATTTTCATACTCCGATGGCCTTGGCGATAGCTCTTCTTCCGAGCGTAGATAAGTGACCCAAGAGAACCAGAAGGATAAAAGGTAACAAGCCTCCTTTTTGTATCAATACCCTTTTCATATTCGAGTGACTTTTATTTCGGTTTCACAGTGATCTTATGAGGGGCACAAACCTTTATACCTTTTTGTTTTATAATTAGCGTGAGAGGAACGTTTCCTGCGCAGTGGTTTAAACAAATTTCGCGAATGATGTTTAGATGTCACTCTTTGACGTCACGAAGAAGGATTTCTCTTTGTCCAGACGATATAGCTTTGGACAAGAGGTGCAAAAACCGTGCATGTCCCTTCAAATGAATTATGAGGACGTGTCGTAGACGACTCCTGGTCCCTCGTCCGCAAGACTCTTGTTCTCACGCGGAAATAATCGGTACAAGTTTGCAACAGCTCCATCAGGATGTAACTTAGTGGCATTTTACACACGTCCGAGTGTAGACGTGGAAGGACACCCCCCCTCTTGCCTCCAAAGAGCCGTCTAGATAGTACTTAGAGTTGATCGACAATCCTCACCGACCCGAATATCAATAGAGCCGTAGAATTTAAGATGGTTGTTCGAAAGTATGAATCTTGGTGAAACATGTATTGAGCAATGCAAATGACAGAGGTGAGTGGTGAGCAGCGCCTATGAATTACTCGCATATCTTCTTCAGTTTTTTTTTCCCATTCTAGAGGAAGTCGTCGAAAATAATTTGCGAGTTTGTTTGGGGATTCACATTTTGTGGAATGTCCTTAATGAGCACAACGCCCGGGGGATCTTTAAAAAACGGTTTCTCGTAAACGTACACGTAGAAAATGACGTCCTAATTCTTATCAAACATTTCCTTTCTATACAGTGCAGAAATTTACGAATATACGTGCTCTTGCCTGATTTCGAAGAACCAATCATTGTGACAGATACGAGCGCCTCAAATTGGAGTTTATCGAGAGCGAGCGTCATGACGTCCCGTTTGCAAATCTGAAAGGCAGTGCATGTACCCCTTTCTATATACGCCGGATAGATTTATTACTTTTATTGCAAAAAAAAAAAAAAAAGACATGATGAGACGACCCGCCAGTTTGCTTGCGCCGGCTCATCATAGCAATAAACTCGCGAGCAACCGACCCGCTGCTCTCGAATTCCCGCTTTAAAACCACTAAAAACAAAAAAAAAAGAATGTTTTTTTAAACAGTTTGGTTGGGACACGCGTGTCAAAAAACTATTTTACGCAAAAAAAAATAAAAAAATAGAGCAATATTGACGGCGCGAGACGCAATTTAGTCGGTAGTTACGTCCTTTTCACCTATTTCCTGTCTCGGCATTTCGGGCGCGTGGACGAGAGGTGGATCGTCTTGGCCATCACATTGAGATGGAGAAAGTGTATGACTATCCTGTTCAGGTGGAAAGAGTCTATGATTCTTCCGTGACGTCATGGACTTTGCGCTTAGAATTTTAAATAAATCTCGCGCCGTCGATATTGCTCTAAAACTATTTTTTTCGCGTAAAATTTACTTTTTTACTCGCGTGCTCAACCAGACTGCTTAAAAAAAGATTTTTTTCTTGTGTTAGTGGCCCTTTAACACGGGCTACTGTTCGTCAGCTTCTAAACAAATTGATTTAAAGTGAAGAGCGAAAGCAAAAGAAACTATATACGAGGCATGGTGTCAAATTGGCGATTGTGGCTGTTACGTCTGACATGTCTCGTTGCCATCGTTCCGTATACAGGTTGCTATAAAACTGACGGGCGTTCACCGTCCCTTCAGAGCGCGCCACTATACGTGAGGAGAGGAAAAATATATGAAATGCGTTTATGTTATTTTTCTAACATACGTTTTCATGACAGGAGCCCACTGCCGCCGCTGACTCAATGATGGAGAACCTCATGGACAAGCTTAACCCCCTGCGATCGTGGTCAAACTTCGTTAAGATTAGTCGCATTCCGACTCATGCCAAGCTGCCTCTGTTTGACATTGGACATTTAGATACACGTTACGGGCCGTCCTTTTTCGTATCCCTCTAGCTGACAGACGCCATTGTCTAGGCATTTTTGCCTAAGCGCTTTTCAAAGCTCAGTGACTAAGAGCTTGAACGTATGCGTCACATGACGGGATTAGTTCTGCAGAAAAACAAGGGCGACGGACGGTCACCCGTCGCGTCGTTGTCTTCTCGAAGTAGGATATTTATGTGTTTTTATTGGAAATGGCAACCTGTCATCTGTGTGATGTACGCGAGAGGCAACAATTTTTCAACGCAGAGGCATTACAACTTCATCTGGCTCTAGTACATAACGTTCCCTATCAAGATTACATTTCATTTTGTAAGGGCCTCTGGGCTTTTCGAAACTTCGTGGCGCGCTATGATTGGCATTTGCACGAGCGCGACAACGAGGCTCACAACGTCTCTACTCGGTTCCGTCATCACTCCGATGCAATGTTCAACGTGTTTAGACATTACGGAATGCCGCTGCATTTGTTAATCACGTTAACCACAGAACTGACACGACTCAACTCCGAAGACGAATCTGACTTTAGAGTGCATAATTTTAACTCTTCTGTTCACATGATCTGGGCAGAAGGGAACTTTGACAGCGTCCTGCAGCTTGCCGGCGTGTAGATAAACGCCCACCTGGAGTAGCATCAGGAACGTGGGTTGGGTTTCGCCCACGTCGCCATTCAACAATGTAGCATCACAGTTGGACGTTTTGTTCCCCAGACGGTCGGATGTCAAAGTTTCAAAACAAAAACAAAAGTGTCGTCGTAAAAGACAAAACAAAATTAGATTGAACCCCTTCGACAACAAGCGCTTCATTGAAAACAACAAAATTTCAACGCTTCCTTACGGACATTTTAAACTCGGGGAAATGTCGTCCTCCGAGGCAAGTGGATCTCTTCGGTTAAAGTGTTATTGCGTCAGTGTATATATTTTGAAATACTATATTGATATGTTTAAAATCTTAGAAATGTCAACCCCTATCCAATGTACTAAAAAAAATTAAATTGTGACACTGTATTTTAAATATTTTGAGAGCGTATATTGATATCCTTTTTTAAATCAGACTCTTGAAAATGTTGCCCACGCTAAAATATCATTGCGCCAGTGTATTCTTATAATTTGCTATATTGAAAGTGTGTATTCATGTCTGTATCTTTCTTATTTAGAGCGTTTTCAATGCGTATGCATGCATGCGATAAAACTAGTAATGCTTTTCTCTTTGCGTTATTTTATTTGACTGAAAAGAGATTACAAAACGCTGCAGAAGGATAGCTCTAACTCAAGAGATGGAAACTGTTTCCGCACAAGTACAGATACCAAACGATCGTTCCGTCATTGATCGGTTGGCGAGAACGCCTTGGTGCATTGCGGAGCTGTACACCGCAACACAGGAGTGCGCCGACGTATAGACAGTAAATTCCATACTTCACCTGAATCCTTGAAGTCTTTTTTGTTGTAGAAGAAGCTGGAAACGTTTCCAATATAGTCGTAAAATTCTTCGTGTATTGAATTAATACGAAAACTGTCAAAATAACTAATAAAATTGTCATTTGGAGATACGAAAGAAAAAGAACCCAGGGTTCGCCGGATGATGATCTCAGTGCCGTGTTAAGCACGTAAAGACCCTGGGTCGGTCTCTCCTGGCCAATCCCGTCGCAGAAAAAGTACCGTGAAACCAGGGACGCGTAAACTGGTCCCCTGAAAAATTTAATTACATTCGTATTCTTCCATTTCTTCGATTCGCGATCCTGACCCGTCTCCCCTTGTCAATTTTCAAAACGCGTGGTGTTTCCGACATGAACAGGATTGTGACTGCCTTATTTAGGTCTTGCTTGAAAGTCAGGGTGAGTCTCACGTTGGCTGTGAGGATGGGACGTAAACTCTGATCTTCTCTTTTAGGAGAGAAGTAGAGAAGAAAGGAGACTTTTGAGAAGGCGCATTTGAAGCGGTCGTGTTCGCGACTTCCCTGAAAGGATTCGCTCTTTACGAACGCGACGACGAGCTTAGATGAAACCCGATCAGAATAGAGGTCGTCGAGAACGATATGTGACACACGGGGAGACACGGTTCTGGTTTTGATCTTAACTCCACGTAACATGTACGATGTGGAGTGGATCGCAGTCGACTTTTGATTCCGACAAGCACCATCGGGACCACTTGGAATCGTCGAATGTACAGAACGATGTGAGGAAGCTGAACAATGTGCTTTTGTTGAATAGTCGAAGCAGCCAAGAGTCTAAAATCTTCAGTTTTTTGTCGCACTACGACGCGGATGTCCACGCCGTTAAGTGGGAGCTTTTCTTGCTGGCTAATGTCGTTGAATATCGGACAGAAGAGATCGCAAAGTGTAGATCCTTCGGTATGCTTGAAGCGAGCGGCGAGTTCCTTGGCATTCGGCGGAATTTCCATCTTTTCCCTTGTATTCACTGTTTTTTTTTTTTGTAGAGCATCGCAGAAAGAGAATGAACTCTACTTAACTTGTTTTCGTTAAGCAGAATATCAAGGTAGGAACGATAGGCATAGTTTTTGTACTGACTGACCAGATTTTGATTCAGATAAACGTGTCGGTATTGAAAAAGGGAGACTCTAAAGGCCTGAACCGGAATCACTTTATAGTTCGTAACCGACCCGTCGGATGCAAAAGTGCTCGCAGGATTGCCATTGGCTCGGATGATTTTAGACTGAATGTGAAGGAAGCTCAATTTGAAATCGTAAAAGTGTGGATCCAGAGAAAGGACGTGAAATTCAAAAAAAGACTGGGAGGTTGCACTAGCGACAGGAAAGAACTCAAGATATTCAGAGTTTTTCCGGGCAAACGAAGTAGGCGGCAGCGAGAAAAGTTCTAGTTCGCCGGTTGTACACAAACAGGATCGTTCGTGGAGGGTAAAAATTCCACCCGACATTTTCTAGGTATCAAAAAAGTCTAGAACCTCCCGCTTCCTTTGTTGTGGGTAGACCGAGGAAGATTTCTTGGACTTCATTTCTTTTATGACCTGCACCGGAGAGCTTTTGCAGAAGCTCGTCCCTCGTGCTTCGATACGTCTGGCCTCTTCCATTCTTAAGGGCATCCCGAAGCGAGGAACCTTGCCTGACGCGTTTTGCTATACGTCTCTGCCGGTGGCCATGAGTTTTCGACCGAGGTATGGAGCCACTCGCTTTGTGAACACCGGCGATATTCTTTGATAGATGTCGGACGGTAGACCGCTCCCCACTTGGAACAAAGGCCCGGACAGAAAATGCGGTAAATGTTTCTCTCAGGAACCGGAAAAATGGTCCACACAGCACGGTGCAGACTTTACGTGCGTTTTCTAAAATTCAGAGTGGCTGCGACACGACCGGATCCGTCTAGAAATGAAATGTAAGTTTCTTTCTCACTAACGAGCTCCAGACAAATGGTGTTGACTTCCTTCACGATAACCCTCTTATTTTGTAACAAATTGAATGAATATGATATCATCTCATCTCGCTTCGTCACCACGAAAAGTACGACTCTCAAAAGTTGGGCTTTCACATCACCAACGTGTTCTGCTTTTTTTTATACTGCAATACGAAAAAATGTATTTATTTGGATATAGTATGACGTCATGGTCTGCCACGGTAGAGGAGGTATACACGGTCTTTTCACCAAATCCCAGCATGTGTGGCAAGTGCTGATTGATTACTATATATTCATTGTGATGCAACTACATCACAATGGATATATAGGATGAGAGGGTACGGAGGAGGAGGGCATACCCTCCCCTCCGTATTCTCCCCTCTTTCCCTCATGAGCTGAGCTCTAATTTCGCATTACAAGGATTTGTAAACGTCTTTCTTTTTTTTTTTGTTATTTCTTTTTAGGTGGTGTTCGTTATCTCCTACGTCGAATCTGTGGCAAAGCAATTCGCCAGATTGCGGCTTTCGCTCAAAGAAGAACAAAAGTTCCCCAAATGGCTAGGCTGGGTCCGAAGAATTAAGGCAGTTGGTTGATTTGTTTTCTCTAATTTTTGCTAAAGATTGATTATAAATTGGAATTCTATCCACGAAAAGCGCACTATAAGTTTTTCAGGATTATTTGGGTCCGCAGAAACAAACAAACGTTCGTAATTCACAGCAGGGGCATAATTAGCTGACATTTGGGACACTGAAGTGTAACCAACTTATAAGACATTACGAGTCTCGATCACCGAGGTAGTTCCGCATGTACCTCGTCGAACGGAGATTAAACATGCACTTGGTTGAAGCAACTCCGGAAGCCAGGTCCACCGCCTCATCCAGCCAGCTATTTCTGGGAAGCATTTGTTTACTGATTAACAAAAGGCAAAGAGGAATCAACTTGGAACTATTAAGAAGCAAGCACAGAGAAAGCAGCGGAACCAACAGATTATACGAGGTCGCTTTCATTGAAGTGTTTACAGAGCACGCATAAGTTTTCCGAGTTTGGCTTGTCCATTTTCAACTTGATTAACCTTTTTTTTTCCCACTTTTTTCTCGTTGAGAGCTACTCTGTAGTTCGCGCACGCCGTCCATAACATACATTAAGAGAGGCCTGCCTGGACAATCTTTCCTTAATGTTTGTCGTCAAAGGTGCTTACCGTATAGTCTTGGGTAGCAGCAGGTAGAATTTGGGACGTGGTGTTTCCTCAAATTGAGCTTCGTCACTTTTCATGGTCCCGGGTGCTGCTTGGTGTCTCGGTAAACTGCAGCTTCGGCATCTTCTTTTGCACATTTGCCTAAAACGCGGCGAAAAGCGTGGTAAAAAAAAAGCACAAAGAAAATAATTACTTAAGTGCGACCCCAGCTACCACGCTAAATGCCCGAAATAGCACCAAGAATGCAAGAACGAACGAACGAGGCTTAATCACTTCGCTCACGTCGTTCACGTTTTCTGTGCTGTATGGGGAAGCGGTGGACCCTTGTGATGATAGCAGGTAACGGGCAGTTTGGCAGGCATTATCATTATGCAGGAGGCTATGGTTAAGGTAATGAACGCCGCGTGTTTCATTAGTTATGAATGTTCAGGATTGATTCTAAACCTTTTACACTGAAAGGGCAAAAAATGTTGCATTGCCCCATTATACTATCTGTGACTATAATGCACGCAACAGGTTTGATCTACCGGAGCAAAGCTGTCGTAAGAGGCAACGCCTTTTTGATCTTAAAAGCAGCGTTGACAAGGAGCCTTTCACGTTTTGTTTTGGCTTGTGGCGGCGGTAATGAGTGATTTTTACCGTAAAATAACTTGTGCTCTGGTACAAATATTTACGAAACTAGCGCTGCCGGCCATTAATTGTTTCAGTCAAATGTGAACCAGAAGACTGAAAGAAGATTGAGCGAGAAGGTGAGCAGGTGAATATTTCACATAATTAAACCTGTGACAGAAAAGGAAGACACGTAAAAACGACACACGCACACACCGTCTCCGAACATGGGAGCCGCCAGAACTGATCCCTTCAGTTTTTGTTTCCACTTACTTTAATCTCTTCGCTCCATCATTACCAAATCAGGACAGGTTATTCCCATTTTAGATCGGACTGTGTTCGTTACGTTAGCATTGGCCTTTGTGGAGGCTCGTCAAAGCCCGCTTGAGTAGCTTGGCACATCTCGGTAAGGCGAGAGAAGGTCAGCAATGGCGGCTGTAATCTGGAGCGTGTGCAAAGCGCCTATAAGTTTCATCAACATCAAATACTTTCTCCCACACGGTGTATGTTTGTAAATATTTTTACTCGTCTTCTTTCTTCCGTGTCTCAGTTTTAATTATATTAGGAGCTCGAAGGAGTACGGAAACAAAAGTTTAAATATTCAAATTTCGGTCGGAAATGAGTCAAGCATAACTGATAAGAAACGTAAATAATAATCGCAAGTTTGTATTTTGAACGACTGGCTATATTTTTTTTTCCAAAGGGTGCACTCGAGCAAACGCACAAAGAGAGCGAACGGAGAGCGCGATGCGTCATGGGATATTCGGCGGAAACAAAAACAGAAAAAAGATTCCCCGCATTCGTGACGTATCAAGTCTGGGCTGGCGTGATTATAAGCTTTGTCGTTGTTGGCGTTGTCAGCGTTGAGCTGGTGTCAATTGCGTCAACGCGTTACAAGCGAGCCGTTCGAAGTGCCGGTGGGGCGACGAGCGTGTGACAGGCCCATGGAGCACGTAGCTTCCACAACACTGTCAGCTTAGGAATGAACGGGGTGGGGAAAGCAACTTTTGTTCGAGCTTTGAGCGACGGCCTAATCTTCAAGGGAGAGAATGGCTGTGTCCGGGTACACAAACGAGGGTCCGAGCAAGAGGGGAGCCCCTTCTTTCCGTCTTCTGATCTGTTTGGTACAATGCGTGATTTGTGAGTTGAGGAGGAAAGCTATGATGGAAAATGTTGAATTCTAAAGAGCGGCGCTGCTCCGAAAGAACTTGCTACGAAATGACTGCGTAGCAAGTTCCCCCCGTTGCTAGATTACCTCCTAAATAGGCTCCACATGCATCCACCAGGTGCACATCGAAATATCGTTTAATTAGCTTTAAAATTAGTTTTCTTGTGCCTTTCAACGAAAGACTAGTATTTTTAGGGTTATGCTTCAAGCAACATGCAACATATTAAAGCTATAAAATGAGCGCACCCGGCAAAGCCAACGGGAACGCTGGTCCGCTATTTGACCTTCCAGATAACGCTACTTAGTCGGCTTACCGTAGCTTCACACAGGATGAAGGGGCTGGGGATTTTCCCTGTCTTAATACTCTTTACAAACTTCAGTACTCGCAAAATAAACCAATAGTCTATCTTCGGTCAGCTGAACGAATCGAGCTGGCTAAATAAACTGAAATTTGTACAGTAGTTATTTTCATTCTCTCACCATGCCAATTTTTCGCACTGGCTAGAGAAATAGGTTATTAACGTCCAAAAAGTGTTATATTGTATCTTCATTCTACGTTGCAATGAAAGAAATTGAAGATTCTTCGCGTGCCGAACGATGAAGCGGGCCTCCTTTCGTCCTCAACTTTGCCTGACTCCAGGACCCTTTAGGGCACTGGAACCTCCATTACTCTACACCTTTTGTAGTTACGAAAAGTTTCTAACTTGGCTCCGCATTTTTTTGCTATTCCGTTGTTAAATTTGTCTGAGCGTCACGCACACCCAAAAACCTATGCAGTCAAGGTGCTCTTGTATAAAGATGTCAAGGCACAATAATCTTGTGATATCGCAAAGGAATAAAAAAGTACTTGCGGTTACTTTTAGTATAATAGCGTATTTTATTCAAATCGGTTTAGGCGTTTCGGTAGTGTAAAAAAGACGGAAATCATTGTGTTAGTCAAACAGAATAATAGAATTTGCGACAATATTATGTAGCTGAAAACGGTTGTAAATGACGCGCGGCGTCAAATTTAATATGCGCTTTTAGAACGTTGAAGTTTGGACAGCTGAAGTATAGGTTGAACCCGACAAATTGCCGTTCTATGCTCAGGTGCTCAATTTTCTCAATTGTGAACAAGATTACTATGTTATGGGAAACATATCTTTCCGTATATTTCCATATCTTGATATTTAGATGTTGTTTTTCACTCATGAGTATCAGGGACAACTACGATCGCACATCATGACGTATGAACATTCGGCGCTCCGTTCACTATGCTCTTTTTTGTTGCAGAATCACGCCCACTGCTTCGCCGTCGTCACTGGCATGCTAAGAAAAACGGGCTGTGTCAGCTTCATACTTTACATTAAAGCGAATATGTTAGTCATATACTGTAAGAAACTTACTTAGAGTGAATATTTCCGAAAGGAGGAGCAGGGCGAGCCTATTTTAATCCCAAGATTGGGGACATTTGGCAGTGCTTTGAAAATACGGACGCTCTAATAAACACTACGCGTGTCTGGTAGCCGTGCGATCGAACGCCTTTCCGTCATTTGTCTTGCACTTCATTAACATCTTATTGCAAGGCTTTGGCGTATCTGGGTAATTGATGAAGAAACAGCGGGATACATTTTTGTTATCGTAAAATTCGGTCGAATGTAGCAAGACAAAACCCCGGCCCTACCGCTGAGCTCTTTCAAGGTGCATAGAGGTTTGTGGTTTTTGTATATGCCACTCGCTTGTGACAATTTCAAGTCAAGCGTATACCATCTAAAATAAATCTTTATTTGGATGTGGCACGTGTGATTGCCATAACAAAGGCGCCGGCTAAGTGGAATTCCTTAGAGCGATAAAGCTCAAGGGTTTCTGATCAAAATCATCAAATAGCACAACGAACACAAAAACATTGACGACTGATGCTTGTGTCAAATGGGAAGACTTATTCAAAGCTGATGTAAATAGGTGTTAGGCGAAGAAACAAGCGGTGTCTATTAAAATAGCAGGGTGAACTTTTAACCTCCCGCGTCCCCCGATATCTTGTATAAAAGCAACAATAGTCAAGAATTGTCCTGCCGTATGCAGCTCTAATGAGTCTTGTCTAACGTCAAATTAATTAACGAAACGGATGCATACAAGGACCCGATACCTTTGTGGTACGGCCCAGCTGTTTTGGTGAGTTTTTTCACAGAAGTCTTGCAAGGGTTATTTTCATAACACCTTGTGCCATCTCTTTATACCACATTAAAATAAATAAAAAATCCAACTTTTTACTTAGCTGTGACACAAGGAATCTTTTAGTAATCATGTCTCAATAGCTGTAAGCACAGCAGTAAAAACGTCGGGCATAATTTCATGATTGAATAGTCAATTTTCAACGCCCTTTCGCCTATTACACATGCATACATTTTTAGTTCAATCACGACTGGAAGCGGACTGTCATTTAGAATTCTTTTGACCGCATTATAAAATCTTGCAATGAAAACTATACAAAAACGGATGATAAGAATAGCAAGGGTGAGTTACACGAAAACTTTGAAAATGCATTAAAATTCCGAAAAGTTGTACGCTTGATTTGGTGTTGGAAGGAGTCATCTTTGTGACTAAAATAGTGACCAACAGGTGGCAGTGTTTTGCTGCAGCGCAGAAGAAGGAAGCAGCGTCAGTGCAAAGATGGCCTCCCATTTGACGAAATGTACCGCGTTAGAGCAGCGATCTGTGTTGCGTCTTTTTTTTATTGTATTTTTAGCAGTGAAGGTGGTAAATTAGTTAAAACGCATCGCAGGATGAAAGCGCAGCACGGTGAGTCGTCTGTGTTCCTTCAGCAAGTGCACGAGTGCTCTAGAAAGTTTAAAAGCGGCGTACCATCTGTGGAAGACGCCTCGCGACAGGGCCAGCCACATCGCCTAGTGACGAACACAGCGGAAGCGCCTGTGAAGACAAACAGGCCTATTGCCCTGGAGGAAACAGCCACTATTTTGAATATCAGTGTTGGTTCAGTACACAATATTGTCCGTGATCTGCTACAATTCAAGATAGTGCCCGCGAGATGGGTGCCACATCAGTTGACTGCTGAATTGAGAGACCGTCGAGTCAATGCCTATGAGGAACTTCTGCATCATTTAAAGGTTGAGTGCCATAGATTTCTGGAAAGATTTATTACAGGAGATGAAACCTGGGTGCGCATCACTAGGGTTCTGTGTTTTCGGATAAATCCGAAGAACTTCGGGAAAGACCCACCGGTAAAATATTCGTCAATTTGGACTTATTCGATTAAGTCTAAATTTCACTGTAAAAATGCGAAAAAAGGACGGTACTTTTAAATTAAAGTTGGTCAACGGACAGGGTCAATAAATAAAAAATGCCACGTCAGTTTTTTTACTCTTTTTCAAATTGTGCACAATTGACAAAAAAAATGTACCGGTTATCTCGTGAAGATTTTTTGAGGACGCCAGGTCATTGGACTTCAGGGTCACGACAGAAGCCACTCTTCCGGTTTCCAGCTTAGGCCATGCTATTGGTGCTTTTTAGGGGAAGGAGGGGTTGTGTTTTTGTGAGAGTGAAAGCTATCAACCATAGAGATTTTGTAGAAAGAGGAAGAAGGGGTGGGTAATTGAAGGTATTACGCCCTTTACCGTGTACTCCACTTCACACAGCCGCGAGGTATATTGTTCATGGATTGGATGAAATTAATTAAAATCTTCACAGCGCTTACCTTCAGGAGTTTATTGTTTTGAAGTTTATTGAAACAACTCTTGTTTGCAAGTTTTGTCATGGGACAAATTAGTATTTCCAAAGGCAATTGCACCAACGCCAAATCCAGCTGAACAATTATTAATGTATATAAGCGCGTTTTTTTTAATCTAGTACAC
The DNA here is from genome assembly GCF_016920785.2 of Ixodes scapularis. Classification (NCBI taxonomy): domain Eukaryota; kingdom Metazoa; phylum Arthropoda; class Arachnida; order Ixodida; family Ixodidae; genus Ixodes; species Ixodes scapularis. The sequence goes on from NW_024609868.1 coordinate 68,109,214, forward strand.
GTTTACCAACGGATATTATTTAATTGTGTTTTTGAAAAATAGAAAACACTGTAAATTTAAACTGAAAATTTCTAAGAATTGGGTATCTAACAAAATTGAACTCCGATAACCTCAGAATTTCCGGAAAAAATGAACTCCGAAAAACACCCTCCGAGTTTGGCGAAAAATAAACTTCGGAAACACGAAATCTTAACTATCACCAACCTGAAACAGAAAGGTCGAGCAAGAAATGGCGCCATACTATTTGTTGCCTAAACCCTAAAAAAATATGCTCCCAGTCATCAGCTGGAAAAGTCATGCTCAAACTAGTCTCGGAAGTAAATGGCGTAATTTTGGAACATTACATGCAAAGGGGAGTAACATTGACCAGTACATCCTATGCAGATCTGCTAAAAAAAATCAACTTCGCCCTGCGTTTAGGAAAAAAATGATGAGGACTTCTGACTTCAAGTGCATTGTTACAGCATGACAACTTTAGATCCCCTACCCGCCATTCAACGTTTGCGGCAATCCAGGATACGAAAATTGAATGTCTCACATACCTACCTTGTTCACCCGACCTCATCCCCAGTGACTTTCATCTGTTCAAACGGCTCGAAGAAGCGATTGTAGTCAAGCATTTCCGATGCGATGAAGAGGTAAATAGCCCCGGCACGCATTTTCTTGTTTGCCTCATAAATATAATAAAGGTTTTCACTCGAATCACCCTCGTATATGACAGTTATATCGTAAGGATATGTCGTTTTCGATATGAAACGTTAGTACACCTTTTTTATCGTCTAAGCTGACTGTAGGAAGGCATACCAGATACTTTATATTTCTGCAAAGTTGTTCATGGTAAGGCTCAATCAATGAGTTTATGACGGTCAACATATTTTCATGTTCCATCTCAGGTCAGACGGAGCGAGAAAACTTTTAGAGCGCAGCTCTTAGGCGCCCGTTTCCGGCATGAGCGGCGTCGCCGTCGGCGTAACCGCGCGGTGCATCATGGGAAATGTTCCACAATGCACCGCGCGGGGAGGAGGAGGAGGGAGAGGAGGGAGGGGAGGAGCTGAGGAGGAGGAGGAGGGCGAGGGGGAGGGGAGGAGGAAGGGTAGGAGGAGGGGTGGAGGAGAAGGGGGAGGAAGCTGGAGGAGGGGGAGGAGGAGAAGGGGGAGAGAGGGGGAGGAGGAAGGAGAAGGAAGGAGGAGCTTGAATGAGGAGGGGGTGAAGGAGGAGGAGGAATCGGAGGGAGAAGTGGAGGAGGATTAGCAGGGAGGACGAGGAGGTGAGGAGGAGGGAGGAGGGGTATACCCACCCCTCAGTACTCTTCTTCCCTCCTCCTGAAGAGCTGCGCTCCAATCCGGCGTTACAGGGTGTTGTAAACGTCTTTCATTTTTATGCTTTTTATTCATTGTGTAAGTCTCCTTTGCCAGTTTATCCAGAATTCAGAGCTCATAATAAAATTCCTAAAAGACTTTGATATTTCTGCCTATTTTCAGTACTTTAGTTTACATATGCCTCAACGGAGGTTAATGCCCGTTCAAACACTTGCGTCTGATTACGATCGACAGAGACAAGGCTGGTTTTTAAGCCTCTCGTGACGGCTTACGACCGGTTCCGCATCAGTGTATCCGGTCGTAAGTCGTCGCAAAAGGCTTAAAATCTTGTCTTGTCTCATTAGGTCGCAATCGAACTGAAGTAGGTGAACGGGCCTTTGTGGGCTCAAGAAAGGAAGGTATTCTTCTTCTTCTTCGTATTATTATTATTTTCTAACTTTTTTCTACTGATTTTCTTTCTACTGATAAGTATTTTTTTTTACTGAACATGCCGAATAGCATTTGAGATAAGACTAACGAATTCAAGAACTGTGTCTTGAGATCGATTCATACGCTGTTTTAAAAATACTCATGCATTTGAATGAGAACATTTTTGACAGAAAATCTGCCTGGTTGGAAGGATTTCAAAACCGAGCAGGCTTTGAAACGTCGGGCTGAACCGTTTTTCTGGTTTTTGTTTGGAGCTCTTCCGTTTAAAAATACTCAGGCATGCGTGGTTTTCTTAGGTTTTTTTTTATTGTGAAATTTTGTTTGGTGACTTCGATGACCTTAATTATTGTAATTGACACAGTGATCAAGACAGCGTCTGTCACAGTTTCATCTTCACTGCTTCAACCAAATAACTGACACAAACTTTCCGACCAGATCCTGTCAAGTCGATCATCTGTATGTTATTTGCTTTTTTTCTGCACGTGATGTTAGTCCGTGCGAACTTCCTTTTGTATTTTCCAGTGAATGGTCTGGTCCTACAAGCCCCTGATAGCTTTGATCGGACCCGACACTCAACTGGCTACAACTGCACTTTGCTGATTAAATTCATTATTATTATTATTATTATTATTATTATTATAAAAATTAATAATATAAAAGGTATAATTTTTGACAGAACCGACCTTTTGACATGGTAATTGAACTGATCCTTGAAAAAAGAAAACATAATATAGGATTCATGGGAAATGCGTCAGTATCGAAAATGTGAACCCACTATGATTGCCTGACATGCTGCCGCTGCGATCCATTTTCAAAAGGAGTTTGACGTCGCGTACCATCGGCAGGGTTTAATGGTCGTAGCGCCATCTATGAAGTGCCCGCATTTTCACGTACGACTACGTGACGTCAGTAAGTCGTAAACGTTTGTTCTCAACCCCGGTAGATGGAGACTTCGGGCAAGTAACCCGTTCATGCGTACATCGAGGAAACGGGATCCCCTTTCCTCCGCGTACCCATTCTCACCTTCGCTACGCTGCAACGTTACCGGGTTTCCTGGTGCGAGCGCTTTCCTGGTGCGACGTTTGGAAACACTCGCCGCTCGCACGCCGTCGGCGGCGAGATCGGCTGTGGATTTCGCGTTCTGCACTTTCCTGCATGATTACGGAAAGCAAGTGAGCGTGCGTTCCTATCCATGGCCATGTTGCGGAGTGTCTTTTTTTTTTTTTTATTGTTTCTTTTTGTTTCTTTTTTCAATGGGTTTCTTCGCACGTTCTCCACACACTTCCAAAATTGAGGCTTGCGGAGCAATTTAACGGAACCGAGTAAAGGGCTTTGAGAGAGGTTCTGTGCTGAAAAGCCGCGATGGGTTTCGTTGTAAGCAGGAGTTATTTTTCCCATTGTGTAAGTGAATAACGACCAGCCTGGAACGAGGAAGCGTGAATATTTTCTTTTTATCTGCCCGAAGCCTTTTGTGTTAAAATCCGTGCTGTTTCTCGCCTCCTAACTTGAAAGATGGCACGTCGAAAACAAGAAGGTAGGATGACTGATTATGGGCGTTCTCAAATTGACAAGAGGAACATTCATGCTGAGTAGGTCTTCTAGTGAACAAACAAATACAATCTACAGTTACTCTGTGTGTGAATTTATCGCTATTACTATTCTGTAAAGGTGCTATGTTGTTTAGAGTAATCGTGCCACTCATTAACCAGCATCCCATTGCATTTTTGATTACACACGGTTTGTTATGGAAGGCAAGTTTCGACTCATATCGGGCTTAATGACCGTCTTAATACGTTAAGGTTGATCTTAAGGCACATAAGAAAATCTTGTTTTAGAAGCTAGTAAGAGAACTATGCGTTAGACATTCAAGGTGGTGAAAACTATTTAAGAAGAAAGCTTTCCGCAAACAAAATCTCGTAGATAAACTTCCTTGACGATGTATCCACAGACAATTTCTGCTGGATAATGAATATAATGCCTAGCATCAACCCTGAGCAATAAATTTATTTAAATATATGCGTAGTATATTTGTGGTTTATGTATAAGAATCTTTATTCGTAGGAAGGTCGAAGAGACCCGGACAAGAGGCAATGGCCTCACGCCGACAGATGAAGATTGTTTTCTGTGTTCAGTTGTTCACAGTGCATCATTTTTACCTTGACCGTCGTCTTTTGTGACAAAGAAAATAAAAAAAGCTTGTGCATAGTTTGGCAATCTTTCGTGTTGATGGCACTTCATAAATATACAGAAAGTTCTTTTAGGCACACATTATTAAAAAAGAAGGAACATTGAAATAAAGAAAAACGATTAATTCTGAATAACTTCATCAAGTCAGGGCGCGAGTGTGACGCGATGATTTGCAAAATTATTACCTAAATATATTATTTCGTTTTTCCTAAACTTAAGTCTTAGGCGGCACAGTCGTCCGAACAAAATGTTATTCCATCGTTAAAACAGGACATAGCAGCTACTAGATATGAGGAAACATTTTGTTGAGAGGTTTTCAGTGGCAAATCTAGGCTGTGTAGTGATCGCCATGCCGAAACTATACTCCGTTTCAGCTTAAGTCCAGACGCAGCCGAGGCTACGGGGTAATGCGACCGATCATGGAGCGTCAAAATACACAAATAGAGAGAAGATGTTCTCTCTATTTGATTTGTTCAGCAATGATACAAGACGTAGAGAAACATAACGAACACAATGATAGTGCAGTTTTGAAGTTGTCTGCTGAATGGTTCCATTAGCTCTTTGCGTCGGCGGCGTCTAAACTTAAAGGGAAGCTGAAACGGTGAAATAAAAATTAGTTAATGCTGTTTTCTGCCGTAGCTTTTCCTAGAGAATCAAAATATCGCAACCATTTGTCCCCAAACAACACTAACCGCTCATTCACACTGGAAGCGGATCCGCGTTCGCAAAGCGGTTGCGAACGCGGTTGTATAAAGGTCCAGTGCAATTGCACGCGCACGCGATGACATCAAGTGCGCGTGCAATTGTACTGGATCTTTATACAACCGCGTTCGCAACCGCTTTGCGAACGCGGATCCGCTTCCAGTGTGAATGAGCGGTAAACGTGAAAACAAAAATCGAAAAACATGCAGCCGCTTGTTGCCGCGGAACGTCCAGCCGTGACGTCATGAAATAATCAGGCACGATTCTAATCGCATCTTTCGCACTATGATCAACTGGCAATCCTTACCTCGTTTCGTCTCCGCTTCGCGTGAGCTCTTCGGATTCGCTGACGTGCCTGCCTCTTTTGTTGAAAAATGCTTGGGACTGCTGGGCTAGCAACCATTTACTGAAGGTAAACCTCTTCTTCTTCCACACCCACAACCATCTACAGTAGATGGTTGCTAGTCCAGCAGTATGTTTTTCTTCTTTGCTCTCTCTTTCTTTGTCTGTCTTACTACGTTCAGCTGGCATCTTTTAAAATCATGACCTACTATACTCCGTTTCACCTTATGTTGTACCGCTGCGAAGGCTAGACGCGCGGGCTCATAGCGCTGGCAGCTGCCCTTGGTGCACGAGAGCTTGTGCCAGAGAGATCTGCCCTAGAGCAAGAAGCTCGCGCTTCTAGCCTTTCCTGCGGTACAACACAAGGTGAAACGGAGTATAGCTGAGTATCGAGGACGCGCGACGCTGGCACTACGAGCCGAAGAGCACGCGCGAGGAACCTTTCGTGACGTCATGGTTTTGCCTTCTCCTTTTACTCCCCTCTTCCACTGCCGCGGAGGGGCGTAGTTTGAACGTAACTTGCTGTCTATTCAGCTAAAACAGGAATGAAATAGCCTACCTTTTGTGCTATTCGTGATGCTTAAACTCAAAATAAAAATATTCGAGTGTTTAAATAAAATTCGAAGCCGCTTCAGCTTACCTTTAAAGTTAAACAAGGTACTAGATGAAAAAAAAAAAAGAACTCTAGACTTTGTGTCCGGAGAGACGTTAGAGTGCAACGTGCCAATATTTCTCGGAGCAACAAAACCAGAGATATCGCGCTGAAGTCAAAGCGACTCGCAACTACTCACTGGTGGTTCCACACCAGTCATTGAGGTCTCTGGGTTCCTGGCCTTTCTTCACTTTTGTATTCACCTTTGGGTGTCGGTGTCGGTACCTCGGGCTATTCACAACTTACATTCACACCAGAATAGTGTGAACGAAATGTTGGTATTCTAAAATATAGCAACAGTCGTGGACTATTTTTACAACAGACTACAAATCTCAAAGTAGAGTGCGATTGCTCAAAGGAATATTTGAAGAAGTTAATAAGTAAATATTAGACAGTTGGTTCGCTAATGATCCTGTCACACTCATGCCACGGCGTCTGCCGCAGCCAATGACGCCATCTAGAAACAATCTTAATTCCTTGGGTGCCTTTTTTCTAAATATTTTTCTTAAAACTTTCTGGTAGTACTCAGGTGCCATGTGGAGAAAAAAAAACTGTTAAAGACCACGCATTTTGCTATAAGCGTTACAACAAAAGTCAGAAATAGCACCGTTGCTTGCATTATGAGTTTGGTGGCGTTACAATTGCGAGCACAAAAAAGGGATTGTGGATGAAAACGATACCCATTGGACAAAAAGTCACAATCATAGGCACAAAAACGACAAGGGCGACACCGGCGAACCACTAAAAAACGGGCAGCATAATCACTCTAAACTGAGTGTCATATTATTGAAATGTGGAGAAAATCTCAAGAGCGCCGCATTCATTGGAAGTGTCGCGAAACAGGAAATGTGGCGCCCTTGGTGTGAGAAAATTACGCAGAGCGCTCTTTTTCTCTGGGTGATATTTTTGCGACCGAGTGCCGCTTTCCGCCTTGTCATTTCCTCTTTACTGTCGTTTGCTTCCCCGTCCATAAAATTGCAGGTATATGGAACACCAACAGGCCGGTAACCTTCAAAAACTGTCACGCGTGACGCATTAAAAAAAATATGTGTATATATATATATATATATATATATATATATATATATATATATATATATATATATATATATATATATATATATATATATATATATATATATATATATATATATACGTAGACCTCTAGCTCCGGCGACAGTCCTCCAGTCCAAACAAAGAACGGAAGTGTCGTAATCTTGTTGCGAAAACTCAAAAAGGGCTGTTTGGGAAGCATCAGACTGCCAGTTTGATACGCGCACACTTGTGCGTAACTAGTCACAAATAACTGATTACTTCTAATCAATACAGTTTATCGTACCTTTCTGATACTTCAATGGACCTTTTTCGAGAAGCATTCTGCGCACGCGCGAGTGCCCGATGCCAAGCGGTGGAAGTCGGCACGAAAAATCGAGAAAATTCGGAATGAGGCTGTAGATCGACGAGTAGAACACGTAATTGCAGCATATATATAATTGTGTTAGACAAAAAAAGAAAGTGGACGGAAAGAAAAACACGACGTTTGGTTGGACGCTACGGATATCCCTCTTTAAAGTCGCGTTGGGCACGCAACGCAGCTCGGAGAGCGAAGCAACTGGTAGCGTAGCTCCCAATATCGATTGGTAGCGCAGGTAGGTCACTTCCTCGATTTTTAGTTCGTGCAGCCACCGCCTGGTGTCGTCGGTATTTGAAAAAGGTCCATTGCTTTTTTTTTGTGGAAATCGTTACTGTAATTCAATTACTATTTTTCTGTAATCAATTCGAAGTAATCAATTGTATGTTTCCGAAACACCTAAAATGATTGACTTGAGTGTTCTTTCACGTAAAAATCGCTTTAACCGGCCCGGGCGCCACTCGTCTGTGTTGCACCAACGTTGGACACTTTTTTTTTACCCCTAAACAACTAAGAAAAGATAACAAAATACCAGAAGGATTAGATTGTCAATGTGCTCAGCGACGTTCTGACTGTCGAGCTTTTGAAAATGCCTCATTTTCTCGGTATACGAGTTGTTACGATCCTGCTGTGCTGCAGCATAGATGACTGTATTCTGCACTGACCTCTTATAGCCACGACAAAGACTCTGCGGACGCTACGGAGAATCCGTTAACGCCGCGGACGATTTTTAAGTCCAAAAGCCTTACCTGTCCCATTACGCAAAAAAGCGGCTGCGTTGTGCCCGAAAGATGGTCGTAAATGTATGTCATGAAGCACACGCCTCAGAAATAAAACAGAAAGAGAAGCACAGGAACGCAGAGGCCTTGTCACGGAAGCCGTCGTGAGGCCAGCGGGGTTCGCCGCGACTGCGCAGTGCTGGAGCGTGATGTCTCCACCGGAGCGCCGTGTGCGATATGAAGACATGGCGCGCTGCTTGTAGGAATGCTCTGCGTGTACGAATGATTCCGCGTTCCTACACCTAAGCAGTCTTAAGTGTCTTTTTCCAGCTTTTCGCTGCCCCTCCTTTTAAACGCTTTCAACAGGCGGTGGCAACAGTGAAGCGCTTCGGACTCGGAAGAGTCCGTCGAAGTACTGCGCAACCACGAACTGGTAGTCAAAGTGTTTGTGCGGATTCCCTCAAGCACATCCGTCGAGAACCTCTCCAGCGTCGCGGCAGACATCCTCACCAGGAAACCTGGGAAGATGACTGACGAGAACTTCGAATGACAACTGCTGTTGAAGCTTAACAAGATGTGAAGGACAAAAAGAAGCAAAATGTAACCACTTTGAACATATGTATGCAATTTTCATTTCGTAATAAAAAGTTAAAAAAGTAACGTGAAAAGTAAGGAATCACTTTCTGGTGATTTTTCACTTACTTTTGCGATGCAGTAATTGATTACTGTAAAAAGTAATTGTGATTGTAATCGGTTACTTCTTTTCAGTAGCGCGTACAATACTTGACCAGACGCGTTTTTGGTAGCTGATAATATAAAGAACCTAGGGCGTAGCAAGTTCATAACATCTTATTACTCTGCTGCAGAGCCAATAAGATTAGTGTTTTAGCCGATAAGGCGCCAGAAAGGAAACAAGTCGCAAAACAAAAAGCGTAAGCATATGAAACCACGCCCTGCGTGTCTGAAGGTGTTAATGACTATAGGAGGACCACTCTTTGGCCACATTTTTACCTTTACTCGATCTAACTCTAAAGTAAATGTTCTTTACCTTGGTGTTCGAAAACCGACCCGCGTCCAGAGTTACTCACTCTGTCTTGTCACGTGACGCAATCCGCCGGAGTAACTCGGATCGGTTCAAGTAAGATTTGGAACATAGCCAGCCTTCCAGACATCAAGTTACGGGCATCTTGTTTTATGCAGAGTGACTCAATTTGAGATTCGTTTCAACTGATCGATCCGCACCATTTCCACAATTAGCGCAATGCTAGCAATGCAAGGCACGAGGAAAAAAAGGGGGGGGGGTGTACGTACCTTACCACCTTGCTCTTCGCATATCCTCTTCACCCCGTTACAACGCAGGCATGCGTTCGCGTAAACCATCTGCAATAAGAAAAAAAGTTTTTTTTTAATTTGGTGTGTTTATATTCTATATTTTCGGTCGCAAGCTCAACCATTAAATGGCGAGCGCTTTTTATATTGCGTTCACGATACTCTCTTGCTCAGATCTAGGCTCCCTAGTTTTATGCTGTTCATTTCTTTGTTCAATTATAACAACGAGCCCTCGCTGAAAAAAATGTTGTGTTCTATGCCAACACCGCTAGACTAAAAACAGACATATGTACAGTGCGACAAAGAAAGGTAATTGTTCAGCTAACTCATCCTCAAACTGGAAATACATTTGTTGTAAAGACTATGTCGTGACGTTTAGGCCGTTAGGGTGGATAACTATACTCCAGGACGTTAGACAGGATACCACAAGGTAAGTACTTCACGAAAAGCGTTGATTTATTTTCAACCTCTATCCACCAAGAGGAAAGGACGAGATGTGTTGCTTGGAGGAATGACCAAGAGCTAGGCTGTATCTTTTTCTGATGCCTGTCTACAACACAGGGATGTGGGCCGCAGGCAAACCGCTTCCCGAAGCTAATGACCAGACACAAGCCAACAGTGCCTGCTATTATTAGTTTGAGTTAGGGGACGTTTGGTAAACCAGCTACCCCCCCCCCCCCCCCCCCGCCATACGTGGGGTTAGGCGTCTGCTGTATTATTTTATGGTTAAAGGCTAGGAAAAAAAAAAGAGTAACATGGGCGGTCTTTTTTTAACTGAAGTTGGGGACAGGGTACGAGAATTATGACAACATTTTGTTTGGTACTCTCTTGAAGCGACACAGCTGATTTACGCTGGTTGTTATAGCGTGGATGTATAACCAGTCTAGAATAGGCAAGCGAAAGTTGGGAATTCAGCAGTCTTAGAAATACAACATATTGAAAATTTTGTTCCGACAAACTTTCCACCAATAGGAGAGGTAAGTATGCAGTTTAACCATATAGAAGACTCATTCGACGAGACAGTTTTAGGTTACTCTGCTTGATTCGCGTTGACGAGGCAAATATTTCTTGGGGGTGAGAAAATAAATAAATATTTATTCTATTTAAACTAAAAACATAGGTCTGCCCGTGGCCAAGTTGTGTTTCGCACCGCCGCAGAAACTGCCTCAGCGAATCGGTCATTCCTATTTGAGGGAGACCATACTTTGACGAGGGACCATCGCCCCCTTGAAAAACTATATACAGAGCGTTTCTCAATCAAGGTGTGCGGGAAGAAAAAAAAGTTACTTGGCATTCGTTTAAAATTGCCCAGTTAAAGCCACGTTTTAGCTGGTCATATTTTAGCCATTTCAATCAATCAATCAATCAATCAATCAATGTTTATTATAGTACCCAGGAACAACCTTGCGGTCTTGGTACTGGCACACTGGATGGAAATGAATACAAAAAACACAAATACAGAAGAGAAATGCACTATACAACAACTGAATATAACCATACAGGACATACACTGAGCTGAATGATAACAAAATACAATTTCTAGGTCTTTTGTACGATGAAGAGAAATTGCAGTAATTTAAAAACAAGTTTGAGAGGCACTCAAAGCGAATAATATACGAAGCAGTAGCACAAGCACAGACCCAACAGTGTCTGTGCTCTCCGAAATAAATCTTAAAGGGAACCACAATCATTATTCACCCGTCGGACAAGTCTTCAATATAAATAACAAATGCCCTGTAGCACGTGTTAAAAATATAGAGTTTCTCAGAGTACTGGTTATAACACTCAGTCAGTCTAATAATTGGGCTTAAAAGGCTAAATTTTTTTGAAATATAAAAGAATGATTGATTCCGAGTAGGCACACGTGGAACCCTAAGGCACACTTCAGACAAGAGGCTTGGTAAATTAATCGACCCATGCAACGTTTTAAACAAAAACACTAGCTCCGCCTTCTGCCGACGCCGGTGCAGGCTCAACAAGTCAACACGCTCTAACGTTGCGTCATAAGTTGAACAATGAACATCCTTCATAAGGTAGCGATGTTTAAAGATGGAAATAAACTTTTTCTGAACTCTTCGATTTCCCATGAGTTGGATTTAGAGATTCCGTTCCACACAACTGAGTAATATTCTAACTGGGGCATGCACAACGAGCGGTACAACGTGACAAACACATAAGGATGCTTGAAGTCTTAAGCGAGACGCAACACCCAGCGTCCGCAGAGACGAGTTAACGAGCCTAGTTACATGACTAGAAAATCGCAGACTAGGATCGAACATAACTCCCAGATCTTTCATTGCACATACCCGGGACAGGTGTTCACCATGAATACTATATGCGAAAAATGTTTTCTGTGCCTTCCGAGTAAATGTCATAACCTTGGTTTTAGCGCGGTTTAAGAGAAGATAACTGGCTGAGCAGCACCCAAAGAAAGGACATGCGTCTTCCTGAAGCCTAGCGCAATCATCTAAAGTAACTATTTCTTTGTAAATTTTAATGTCATCAGCGTATTGCAGGACCGAAAAATTAGAAATAACATCAGAGACGTCATTTAGAAAAATTGTGAACAGCAGCGGTCCTAGGACGGATCCCTGAGGAACGCCGGGATTTTGCCCCGTACAATGAAGAGGTCATATTGTTGACTCGGACGTACGCTTTCCTGTTTGACAAATAGCTTTGAAACCAGTCGTATACTGTGCCACGAACCCCGTAGGTGGAAAGCTTTGATAAAAGGAACGTATGATTAATAACGTCAAATGCCTTGCTTAGGTCAAAGTAGACCACGTCTAGCTGACCTTTGTTGCAGACTACCTGGGATGCGGTTGACATAAAACTTACAGGATTTGTAGTCGTTGATCTGCCGGCCATAAACCCATGCTGGTTAAGGAGGGTTAAGTTTGGAAATTTGAAAGACAAGAATTGATGACTGACTGCTTCAAAGAGTTTAAAAACTGAGGAGAAAAGAAAAATCGGTCTATAGTTGAGAACATCACCTTTCTTTCTTGACTTCAGAACCCGAACGACCGCGGCAATCTTCCACATTTCGGGGAATACTCCTAACCCTTATGAGTTGTTAAATATTGCACGTAGTGTAAGAGTGAGTCAAGCACGTAGCCAGGATTTTGTTTGAGAGAGGAGGTCCCAGCAAAATGGAGGATTTCGGGGGGGGGGGGGGGGGGGGCAGGCCCCGTGGCTGGAGTGAGTATATCATGAAAAGTTTTGGAAATTGCAGATAATATACCATCATGCCCCGCAGATAGCGTGGCTTTCATATTTTTAATAGCTAGCTTTACTCATTCCTCGTTGACATTAATGTGACTTAGTAGGTCACCAAATTCATTCAAGTGAGGCAATGTGGCGGTGGAGCAGACGGTACTGTCTTTGTATCCTGAACTAAAATGATCTGCAAATAGCTCGGCCACGCACTCCGCATCTGTTTCATGGTGATTCAAAACTATTGTCGATCCGATATCCTTCCCGGAAGGTGATCTAGTGTAGCTCCAAAATTTCTTAGGGTTTTTGACAAGGTCAGATTCTACTGAGTCACGATACGCCAGGTGGTCACGCTTTAACATTATCTTACATTTCTTTCGGCAGCTCTTTAATTCTACCTCCCACTTCGGGAGACAACTTTTCTTAAACTTGCTGTGCAAGAAGTCTTTCCTTTTTAGTAGCGTTTTTGGTTCATTAAAAGAACAATTAGGAAAGCGAGGTTTCTTTAAAGATCTTAAAGGGGTGAATCTCTCCATGGCCTCTTGAATGAATCTCGTGAAGAGATTTATTCACCTGCTGATTTGCATCAGGGAATTACAAGACCGGAGACCAATCAACACTCGAGAGGTGGTGGAACATCCCGATGTAGTCTCCTGACGGAAAATAGTATATTATGCGTGTAGAAGAAGCCTGAATAGGAGCGCAAATCGAGGAATCAAAAAGAGCACTAAATCAAGGGCAGGATGATACTTATCCAGAGGAACCATAGGGACTTCACCTCGGGCTACACGCACGCAGTCCATGTTTGAAAGACAGAAATCTAAAGCATTACCTTGGTGGTTTAGAATATCGTTGTGTTCTGCAAGATCTAAAGAAGTAACAAAGTTTAGGAGGTCGTTGCCTTTCTTCTTGCAATAAACGTTGTCAGTAGAAACATTAAACTGCGTCCAGTTGATGCCTGGAGCAATAAAACCACCTAACTAACTTTAAGACATTACACCCGTGTACCTCGTTAACGGTGTTCTCTATGCCAGCGAGACACGTGCGAAAGTCGTCGGGTGTCGCTTGCGGAGGCAGGTAAAAAAGGCTACCGTATTTACTCGCATATTGGTCGATACGTCGTATAGGTCGACCCCCTAACTTCGGGACCCCCGAAAAAAAAAAAAGTTGAAAAATATAATACCGGGATTCGCGTATTGGTCGACCCCCCAGTTTTGATGAGGCGATTTTTGAAAAACAGGTCGACCTATACGCGAGTAAATACGGTAATAAAAAGACGTACTTTCTTTACACACTCGATTTCTACTAATAAACTCTCGGGAAACTTTTCTAAATCTTCGCGTCTTTTCGAGCGGAAACGCCTGTCAACGGCCACTAACACGCCGCCTCCAGTTGTATCACGCCTGGCCAAGTCGCGGTCACGCCGGTGCACCACAAAAGAAGATGGGAAGCAATCGGAGGACCCAATGTCACAGCATAACCAAATTTCCGTCAAACAAAGTATAGAATAATTGGATAGGGTAACATTAGAAAAAAAAAAGAATTCGGTTTTTGTGTGTAAGCCGCGGACGGTTTATTAAAATAAATCAACGTGACTCATCAACTTTCGTCGGTCGTGGGAGGGCCCTCTGAGACACGAAGAAGGGCTTGTCGAAGGGTGCCCCTGAAAGTATTGAAGAGGCAGGATTTCGGCCACATGGCAGGGTCAGCAAGTTTCACAAAATCCTCGGCAGCCGCGGACACATAAAAGGAGGCGTATGAGTCGTGCCGAGTCTTCAGAAGCCGGCACTCCAGTTTGTCGACCCCGACGGAGGACAAGTGAGAGGAGACATCCTCACAGGTGGCGTCCGGTGCCAGTTTGGTGACAAATAAGGCTCGCCGACTCACTGACGGCGAGGCGACGCTCAGTTTCGAGGTCTCAGATGCCCCAGTCAGCGCGGGGGTTCGAGCCTTCGGGCGCGTCGGCCCCAGACGCGCCGCTCGACCGTCACGTGCACCATCCTGACATGACGTAGTGGAGTTCGGCTCGACCCTCGGAGGTGCCGGCTTGAGTGGTGCAGGGGTGGAGTGTGCACCGCCCCTGGCACCCGATGCCGACTGCGTTGACTGCAGGAGGGCTAGGATCCCAGATTCAGGTGGCGAGCTCTGTAGGTTCCCTCGGGCCTGTGCGGCAGTTTTCGCTCATTAGAAGCGGGCGGGGAGCTGCGGCTCTGAACAATTGCAGCAAAAGACGACGCTCCATTTGTCCTTCCCAGGCCTGCAACTTGAGCGCGTCAAGCCTTGACCTCGTCCTGGAGCGAGCAGACAAGCAACGTCTGTTGCTCCGTGGATCGCGCCCATTCAGCCCTAATTCGCCCATTTTCCTCGGTCAGGCAGGCCACCTCGTCCGTCAGGGACGAGATCCCCTCCAAAGCGTCGAGGAGGAGACCGTGCAGAAGCTGTTGGGATTGTTCAGGGTCACCGCGCTGAGCAGCCGCGCGAGCAGTGCAGGATGAAATGGGCGAGGGGCAGTGGTACTCCGCTCTAGCCCTAACATCCCCTTCGTTAGGGCTAGCAGTGGCTGCAGATAAATGGGCTTACCCCACTTGGTCAGAAGAAGGAGCTCCTTGGCCGCGAGCATTAGACACCTTTGATGTACGCGATGGCGGCACTTGGCGCAGCGAAATCTGGGCTGTCTCCCGAGAAACACACGGAGACAGATGCAGCATGCGTCTGTACTCGGTGGCATCCCGCAGCGAAAAAAAAATAGCTACTATTATTATTATTTAGAATCATTCACACAATACCTATACAGGCCCGCAACAGCATAGGGTACTTGTACGCGCCACCTGGCAATTCAACTGGCTGGAAAATACCCTACTCACAAGGTATACTTTTTGGCACACAATAAAACATTTACAAATCCCAGCGAGAAAAAGAAGAAAAACAATAAAACACCGTAAATTCAATGACAGCTCAAACATGGAGGCTCCATTCTCTCATTTTATATTTCACTTACTTCAATGAATCTAGGTCCAAAAGCGTTACTGGAAGCTTATTGAATAAAAAGGATAGGTAATATGGCCTTTGTTTCTTTCCATAATTGGTATAAGCTTTTGGAAGAACAGTTATTTGAAATGTTCGCTCCTTTCTTTACCTTATTTTAAAATCGCTAGTGTCGTAGTGCTTTACAGATACCTACGGTGCTCTATGGTATTTCGTCCTTTTTTCTTTGACGAAAGTAGATAATTAGGTTTAATATGACGACTTCCAGACTCCTACCCGCCTTCAAGAAATATAACTCTCAGAAAGTTATCTAGAGAAGCTGTATATGCGCGGACAGCTATAACCAAAGGCGGTGTCATGTCTCCAAGACATCTTTATAATTTTACCATTCTGTTAAAACACCGGAGACTGGGTGAGAAAATATTGAAACAAACAAAAGTTGAAGAGACAGGGAAAGATGCCAGTCAGACGACGTCGCAAACTCAGCTAAGACAGAAAACTTCTTATATACACTTTGATACAAAAGTGAACACCAACGAACACAAAAAAAAAAAAAAAATATTTTCAAGCTCTGCAGCAACCATTGTACGCACTTATGACACGCCATGACCTTGCGCGGTCGCTCTTCTTTCGAACATAGCTCCCACTTCTGAGAACCCCTAACCGACGCGGAACGACCTAATGGGCATGGCCCATCGAACTGATGAGAACACCTCAAAGAAAACAAAATACACGTTACCTTCCGTGCTATTTCTAATCTTCACACTGAACCCTAAGTTTAAAATTATTGCACTGCTACACTAGACGGACAGACAGACAGACAAACACACACACACACACACACACACACGGCAACAATTAAAAAAATTACAAATGCAGGAACGCCTTGGTACTGTCTGCTAGGCGCTTGGATACCTGGCTTATACAGTTGCCCAATGACTTAATTCTAAATGTTTATCTTACAACTCTTTTAACATCATTGACCTCTTTGTGTGCTACCTCTGTCACCGATCACTGTGCCGTGCAGTTGTTGCATTCCTGGATATCTGTTGCTATTTCAGATATGGCCGCTTCGATTTTTACTTTCCTTTTATGCTTAGTTAGTCTATCATTCGAACACCTGGAAGTTTACCCCACGTACTTAAACCCACGTACTTGAAGTGGTGAGTTTACACCAGCTCACTTGCGCCCTCACTCCGCTTACATTTGTTTTCATTTTTAGTTTGGTTCTTTTGAGACTCCAAGCTGTAGTGTCACTTTATCTTGTGTAAAGCACCTTTCCAAAGTAATACGTTGAGTCTTTTTTTTTTTATTATTGTGGGATACTAAATTTTTATGCGAGACTGATTTCGTACACCTTTAGGAAAGATACTCACAGTTCCTTTAAATAAGACCTGCAAATCCTATACTCGTCCATGAGCAAACTGGCCGGAAATGGGGTGCGTGACTGCTCAATGTTCTCGTCTACGTCCTACCTTTCCTCTTTTATTCGCTGCTTCAGGCTAACGAAAGCTGCCTCCGTCAGTCGATCAATGGCGTTTCGGCAACAAGGAAGTCTTGCACGGACGGTTGGACCAACAAAAACCAGGCATCTGCGCTGCCAGACGATCAAAGGCTTTGGTCTTGACGGTGCAACCTTTGAGTCAGCGATTGAACTGACGCAGCGGTCTCCTTTTAAAGGTTTTTGGGTATCTTTTTTTGTTGTTGTTGTTAATGTCGTCCTGCAGAACACAACCAATGACCGCGACCCAAAAGCCCCGGCTACTGGGAAAGCTAGTACGATACCCCAAAATAACTTCACCGCCGATTATATACAACTAGAGAGAATTTAGACCGAAATGCTGCCTCGTAGAGCCTGCGAAAGCAATCGTTCAATGTTGCTAGTAAGCAGAGCGTAACGTTGCACAGTGAGCTGTGGGACGTAGGAATTAAGATTAGAGCTATAGAACTTGCGCTGGGAAGCTCGAGAAAATTCCTCCTTTGTTACTAGAAGCATGTGCAATATCGAATCGGTTGTCGAACACGGAGCTCGGACGATTCACGCCGAAAACTGGCGCAGCCTTTGTGCGACGGGCTTCCGCCACACAAGGACGAACGCCGAACGCCCGACGTTCGGAGTTCGCATTCTTACGTGCTCGAAGACTAAGTAGCGACAAAAGCAGCTGGTTTTACGTCTAGCCACTGATCATTTTAACTAGAGCTCGGTGCGTGACGTCCGCGCGCGCTCTTATTTCCTCTTCACCCTCATTTTCTACCTGCATAGTCGGGGATCGGCCTTTTTTGTCCAAAATTCCTTCTTCATGATTTGTTCCTTGCCGTTCTTATCGTCTAATGCCGGGATCTCATTGGCTGCTGAGCAATACGGAGTGCAAGTTCGTCTGCTTCTTGCACTCCGTATGCGATGATGTCGGAGCGCCGAGCTCTTATTGGCTGATTGGTAAAGATAGTGGGTATATGGACCTCAATTCATCTAGCAGTGAGGCCTACCCATTATCCTTCAATTTGAGCCCATCAGAGCTCGGCGTCGTTCTGACGTCACCAGAACCCCTGCAAAAGGAGCAGACGAAATTGCGCTCCGCATGGCAAGGCCACGCCCTGGGTTTCTGAGGCTGTCAGCGACCCTACAGAACCCAGCCATATGATACATTCTGTGCCTAAAAAAGCACAAAGCCGAATAAACAAAGCAATCAGAAGGCGACGGGAACGCTCAGACGTCCCTCTTGCCTTCTGAAGGCCCGTTAATTCACTTGCGTTTAGAGCGACCGCTACGCTTACGAACGAATGCAACTGGCTGAAATGACAAGTTGCCATCGCAACGAAGCGCTAAATGGCGGCTTCGTTCGCGTTCGTTCGCAACGCAAGATGTTCAGACCGGCTGAACTTTTTTCGCTACGTCGGGAACGAACGGGGCAACGCAGCGAGGAGAGCTTGGCCGCGCGCGTTGCATGCCGGTCGCGGTTCCTGCTATCTGCTGCAAAACATGGCGCCGGTGGTGATCGTTGACGTGGTCGGCGTGGTGGAGTTCATCGTTCCGCATGGAGCGCTAACCTTAACTGCGAATTGTCGTCGTGTGACGCGACAATAACCCAGCGACGGGTCCATCTACTCCTGTGATGTTGTGGCGGCACCCTTAAGGCAGCGGAAACGCTCGTGCCGTGGTGCCTGTTTAGTTCGACCACAGTAGTGCTTTCATGGTATTTTTGTCCTAGAACATCGCCGGATTTCTTATTTTGCGCATTTCACACGTGCATTGAAGGTATTACTCGTGCGTACTGTATTTAAAGGCGTGTATGAAGGATGCGAATTTTGACGCGTTTTCGTCACACGAGAGAAGTGATTAGTGTTAGCATTCTTGAGCCCTCGCAACGTTTACGTGGTCACGAAATCATATTTCTACGTTGCTGTATCGCTCCTAAGATTACATCGTCTTTTGTGATCGTAGAAAAGGCGTGTGACGAAATTCGTACTATCGGTAAAGTCGTGTGTTAATGTCGTGATCGTCCAAGAAGGCGTACTGCATCTTTTTCTTTTCTTTTCATCCCCTCTACCCTGCAAACCTATCCTAAAAAAAAAAAAAAAAAGAGCCTATAGAAAACTGTGCGACCATTTCACGTTACGCCAGCGAGTGGCAGCGCGTCCCCTTCTTTTTAGAGGCATCGCGGAAACAACTGACGACGGCGGAGAGGTGGCTGCCGTGCCGACGACCCGGCGCTCGTTGCAGTGGTTGCTGGAGTGTGTACGCGCGGCGCAGAACGATTGTTCCTGTCGCTCTGGTCACAATGGACGGAGTCGTAGCCAACGAGCTAACGCACTCGTTGCAGATGTCTGAACCAGCCTTTATTGTTGTAACATTTGTTGCCTCGAGTAGTTACACTTGTTCATGATAAGTGTAAAAGGCCAATTCACACAGGCGCATTTGCTTGCATTTTCGTACGTCTCGTTATGAACCACCGAAATATCCTTGCTTCGAATGTCGCGTCTTAAGTTAAACTGGTTGCCAGGCTTCGTACGAAGTACAGAGTCCCCTGTGACTCTCGTCGTAAGCATACGTGGGCTCTTGTAACGTAATAAAACGTAAGGAAACAGGGCTGCGTGAAAAGTATTTATCGTTGCGTATAATTCTACGCGTAAGAAAAAATAAACATTTTTATGTAAATACTTTGTGTGACAAATCTATTATTAAGGTTGTTATTATAGCTGGGCAGGAATTAAAGTTTTAATCAGTCAGCGTCATTTAATCGATTAAATAACGATTAAGCGGTTGCCTTAATGTCAGGCACAATAGCGCCAAAAGGGCAAAAGCATATTTTTCTCTTCATGTTTTTTTTTTCTTTTCTTTTTTGTAATAGACGTTGCAATGTGCTGGCTGGAGATAAACATTCGCAGTTGAGAATCGTCAAAAGATAGATTTTTATCCCTCCGGCGAATTCAAAGCAGAAGGTGATTTTTGGTGTTCTTCGATATGACTATGAACAATCGCATTTCTTGCTTGTTCACAATAATGACATTATTCCTTTAACGATCGATACTACTTGAGAACCGAGGAAGGGTGCGATTGCAACTGCAGTTCACCGTTTCTCGCGTTGGCTCTGGAACGGTAGAAATACACACGCAGGCTTTTTCGCTAGCCAGTCTACACCGTGGCCCGTCACCATTGAGCAGAGCGACTTGCCCATTGTGAATGTCGGCTGCTTTGAGAGGGTTGACAACGCGTCAGACTGACTTCAACGACGGATTATAGATTAAAAAAAAATGCGCTTCTTTAGAGGAAGCGGTTTACAAAGAATTGGTAGGAGTCAGCCGTATAACGCGGCATTGGCTGATACGTCGCAGCAGCCGCCAGATTTGGCACAGGTTCAAACGGTGCTATAGGAAGTATTCACTGGCGACCGTAGCTGTGTGCACGACTGCTGAGCACGTGCTGATGGCGAGCTTCCACAGTTCTTTTGCAACGTGCATCTCGCACCCTCAAGATTGCCGGTCTTAGCAGCCTATTAATGTGGGGTTCGTTAAGAGCATGCGCTCTAGACATCACATACAAATATGGCGCCCAGTGAATATTCCTTATAGTCGCTGACTTTCGCACACCGGGCCTCCAGCACGCGCTACATGTTTTTCCCGCCGTGCGTTGGCTGCGAACGCGCGTTCAGGGAGCAGGTGATGCCGAAGCGTCGTTCAAGATATGAAGCTCACACTGGAGACGGCACAATCGGAATTCCTTCCTGCCGTTTTTATTTTGTCGGTGGAAGCGACGGAAAAAAAGGGGAGCGTAAGTAAAGTGAGCAGGCATCACTTTCGTCGGGGCTGCTATGCTTCTCCCGACGCACCGGTTGCGCAGCGGCCGAGTAGGTGTCTCCCATACAGTGACTCTTTCAGTTAAAACTCCCGCGTCACCGTCAAGATCACAGTGGTCCACAGCGCTGCACAGTTGTGACGTCCCAAGACGAAATTTGGGAAAACAAAGTGAACACGCGGTAGACACACTGTTAAAGGCGCCTGCCAAGCTTCTGGCCGGTACTTTTAACACGGAGTGTGTTTTATCGTCCGATTTGCCTTAAGTTCTATAACTTTTGACTGTAACTACCGTCTGTAACGCCGCATTCACACTGGCAATTCAACCGCATCCGCAAAAGGGTTGTGAACGCGGTTGCTTGACGATGCAAAATAAATTCGCGCGCGCATTAGATAATAAAACAGAGCGGATCCGTTTCGCGGTTGCGATTGAAACGCCGGTGTGAATGCAGCCTTACAACCGGCTGTATCGAAAAATCTACACCGAAAAGCTTTTACGCTCATATGGAACCACACAGAAAGACATCAGTTCTATGCAGGGTTTGAACTCCCCACCTTAAAAATATGAGACAAGTGCTTCGCCCACTGAGCTATCCAGGGTTTAGGGCTGCTATCAAGCAAAAAAGAGCTCATTGGCGCGGAGCGCGAAGGCGCGATCGCCCTCTCTTGCTTTATTTGAAACGTCGCGGCCTTTCCTGTCGTACTGTGCCATCTCACGGAGTGTGTAAAAACTTTTTGGCTAATCTTCGGTACGCGGTGCTACTCAGACGTCGTTTTCTTTTTCCCTAAAATGCCTATAACATATTTTGTGCTTACCAGGCTTTGCGAGCATGGCCCAAGCTAATGTTTTTTGCAGCGTTCGGGAGGATGATGCTTGCATTGCTCGCTCCGCAAAGCAAGGCTAAACGCACGTGCTAGGTCCTAAAGATCACAGACTGGGCTAGGCATTCGTAAATAAGAAAATCGCGTTAGACAGTACGTGCAGGTACTAACCCTCTCTTCCCGTACTTCAACATACTGCTTGTATAATTTCGTCTATTGCAACATAAAATGTTCAAAAGATGCCTGATTGACAAAGTGCTAAAGTCCACCCACACAGAAGACGGCTGAGGTGCCAGGTTAGACTACTGCTCAGTAGCAGGTGATTAACAGTATCAAGCTGACAAATTCACTGATTTATATTGTTAATTTTCGAGCCATTGTGCGCGGTTATTCATGGCTTGCACTGACGTCACAACTGCTACCATTAAGGTAGCGTTGATGCTGAGGGCACACCTATCGAGAGCATGCGTACATTTCCCACCACCGATTTGTTTTTCTCTGCAAAAACACTTAGGGGTGATCTCCAGATGGTGTGGTGACGGTACGTGAAGGGTAAACATCGAAGGTAGCTCTGAGTGGTGTGCCATTTTTTTATATACGAGAGAAATAGCGTGTTTTAATGGCATATAGTCTTTTTTTTGTTGGAGGCTGCGGTGACAGTGAGCAGCAGATTTTCACAGGAAAGATTCGTCACATATAGTTCACACTCTGCCGTTCCTTGTGAAGGTGGGCCGCGTTTTAAAGAAAGGGTAGATAGTAGACTCTAACTAAATTCTTCAATGTGCCTGTTGAAAACTAACAACGAACACCACTGGCATGAGACATTTAGTCTGGAGCTAAAAGAAGACGAGGGGGATGGGGAATCGCGAGCGCGAGCGAACGAGCAGTCGGATAAACCGTTTAGCACAAGCCGGTTGTGCCGTTATTTTTTCTCGACCTCAATGCCCTCAACGAGTACCTAGCGAAAGAGCGCCTCAAAGCGCAACAGTGTTTGGCGCCGAAACCCGGGACTTGGACTTGAAGAATCAACCTGAAAATGGATCGACTCAAGACCAAGCATAAAGTCCGACGCAGTCAGAATACGAAGATAATCAACGAGATAACGACCATGCTCCAGTCCGTCGCCGTCGATGCCTCTTCTCTCGAGAACCTGAGAGACAGACTGGTAACGAGCAACGAGGAACTCCTAAAGTCAACGAGGAGATCGAACCACACATCGGCGATATTGACCTGGAGACAGACTACATCACTGTCGCAGAATATGAAGACAAAGTGGCTAGGACCCTCAGCGAACTGCGCAACAAGATAGCGCGGTTGCAGGCAACGCCAATCGCACCAGCTACGGGAGCCGACGGCGACAGGGACCACCCATCCCAGGCTACGGGAGTGAAGCTCCCCAAACTGCAACTTCTACACTATCAAGGAGAGCTCACGCAGTGGCAACCCTTCTGGGAGCAGTTCGACGCCTCAATACATCGGAACACCAAGCTCTCTGATGGAGAAAAATTCCAGTACCTACGGTCGCTTCCGAGTGGGCCTGCCGCCAGTGCCGTCTCCGGGCTGCAGGCTACGGCAGCGTGCTACAGAGATGCAATAGAGATACTTCCTGAACGCTTTGGCGACAAGCAAAACATTCAGTGGGAATATCTGGAACGGCTTCGAAACCTTCCAATGGTAAAGTCAATGCGTGATGTCCAAGGACTGCGTAATGTGTACGATCACGTCCAGACAAACATTCGCGGTTTACGCTCCTTGGATGTTTCAAGCGCGACGTACGCCACAATGAAGGTGGACATACTCCTGTCCAGTCTTCCAACGGACATCGTTGTGGATTACCATCGACACAAGAGCTACGGAACACCACTTGTAGCTTCTGCCGGCAGAGAGGAGGGAGCTAGCACGTCTGGTGATGGAGCAGTCAACGTCGCTGCGTCGACAACGGATGCAGGTGAGCAGCTAGCGAAACTTTCGCGGTTTCTACGCGTGGAAATCGAGAGCAGAGAACGATCAGCACCGCTCGAAAAAAGACCAGCAAGCGCGCCGATGATAGCTCCTAAACCGAAACAAACTGTTTATCCACCATCAACGTTCGCGTTGCAAACCAGCGGGACAGACAACTACTGCTTCTTTTGCAACCAGCAGAGTCACAGTACCGGCGCCTGTACTGCTGACATCGCACTTGATGAAAAGAAAGGAAGATTAGCGCAAGACATGAGATGTTTTCGCTGCACCAAACGAGGGCACCGGTTCAAAGACTGCCGCAGCCAAACGAGATGTTCTGGATGCAGGGGACGACGTGTCTCGTCAATGTGCAATCCTTTTTGGCAGACAACAAGACCGGTTCCGGAAGATACCACCAATATACTCACCACTAGTAATACGACGCCTCACCGAGTTTCGAGCGTTCTACTGGAAACTTTCAGGAGCTGGGCCGTGAGTGATGAGAGCTGCGCATATATCCGCGGTATTATTGATGGTGGAAGCCAGAAGACGTTCATCAGAGAGGACTTGGCAAGGAAACTTAACTTGAAAATTATAGGCCAACGAAGCATGAAGCTTAATACGTTTGCTAACAGCGACTCGGATGTGATAAAACAGAACTTCACACTGGTCAGACTACGACTTCGAGGCCAGTATGCGATGACGGAGTATGTTTTAGACGCCGTTGTCGTGCCATTCATCTGCCAAGATCTCATCGAAACACCCGTCGAACACTCGTTCCTTAAAACAGTCACGGGGTCCATCGCTGACGAGTTGATGTTTCCCCCCGACCAAGAAGAGGAAGGCATAAGCCTGCTCATTGGAGCTGACAAAATGTGGAGATTGCTGACTGGCAAAACACGCCGCTCATCATCCATCCCCGGCCTGGTGGCCATTTCAACTAACCTAGGATGGACCTTTCAGGGTCCAACAGGCACCATGAGAGTCTTGTCGAATTCTACAGCGAACTTGATGGTATGCATGTTAGGAGTGGCAGTGACCACCGAAGACAACGGGGCAGCGTTAAGAAACTTCTGGATGAACCGATCAAACAGAAAATCATGGATGAACCGATCAGTACAAAACAGCGAGATAGTACGGTACTCGAACAATTCGCAGAGAAAATAAGTTGGAAGAATGGCCGCTACGAAGTCGCTCTACCATGGAAGGAGACAGCAAAAACACTTGGAAATAATTACATCACTGCCAGGTCTATACTCCGCAGCTTTATCCGACGTCTCAAGCACGATGGCTCCATCGCACTATATGACAAAGCGATACGCAATTACTTTGAGGACAGACACGCGGAAGAGGTGAACGAAAAGTCCCCATGTGACGGACGCGTTTATTATATGCCTCATCAAGCGGTAATTTGGGCAAACTCGGAATCGACAAGAATTCGAGTGGTGTTCGACGCTTCTTCACAAGCGCCAAACACCGGATCTCTCAACGACCATCTTGAGAAGGGGCCTACCTTTTACACAGAACTCTTGCCGGTGCTGCTCCGATTTCGTATGCAAAAGGTGGCTCTCACAGCTGACATCCAAAAGGCCTTCTTACAGATAGAAATCGCAGAGTGTGACAGAGATGCTCTCCGGTTTCTTTGGTTTGAAAAGACACCCAGACCAGGCGAGCCGCTGCCCGATATGAAAGAGTGGCGCATGACGCGAGTTCGTTTTGGAACAACTGCCAGTCCATTCCTACTTAGAGCGACAACTCGTCATCACTTAGAGAACGTGAGAAATTCGAACAAAGACATCGCGGCTCTTTTGCTGGACTCATTTTACGTGGACGACCTACTGATTGAAGCCACAAGCACCGAAGAAGCCCGAACACTCGCTGACGGAGCATGGACATTGCTCAGAGAGGCCGGCATGGAACTACGCAAATGGAATACCAATTCCAGCCAACTGCAGAACCTATTCAATCAAAGGGAGGGGAACGTCGATAATTCACCTCGCATCATGTCAGTCAGGTGCCACGAAGTCACAAAGGTACTGGGATTGGTGTGGGACAAAACCACAGATTCCTTCACGTTCTAAAGTGACCATCTCTTGGAGATTCTCTCGACAAACATGACTACAAAACGCTTCGTCCTCAAAGCCTCTGCTAGGATCTTCGATCCCCTAAGGTTCCTCTCACCATATGTCATACGAGTAAAGATTTTGTTCCAAAGTATATGGCAACATGGTCTGGGATGGGACGAAGAACTACCAGAAGCGCTTCGGAAAGAGTGGACAACGTGGTGCGCCGAGTTAAAGGACTTGCCACGCATCATGACTCCGAGACACAGAATGTGGATGGTGACAGCAAGCTGGAGCTTCATGTCTTCACAGACGCCAGCCCTCCGGCTTATGGTGCCTGTGCCTATCTTCGCGCCGTGGACAGAAAAGAAAATGTCAGCGTCACTTTGATGTTTGCCAAGTCTAGAGTTGCCCCGCCTAAGACGCTGACCCTCCCACGACTAGAACTGATGGGAGCCCTCTTGGGAGCACGTATGGCTAAATGTCTGTGTACTGTTTTGTTTGGTGTCGTAGTTACACTATGGTACTGGGCAGATTCTATGATAACCCTCGGTTGGATTAAAGGATCAGCAACTGCATGGAAACCTTTCGTCGCTAACCGAGTGACAGAAATACAAGCACTAAGCGATCCCTCTAATTGGCACCACTGCCCGGGCGGCGCGAACCCAGCAGACGCCCTTACTAGAAAGAAGAGGGTAATGCAGCTAAGTGCGTATCAGTCATGGTGGTCTGGGCCTGAGTGGCTTTCCTCAGAAGAAGGAAACTGGCCAATTGGCAGTACCTCAGAAAATGAAAACCTCAACGGAATTGACGGGGAGAGACGACAACAGGTCGAAATACTGCTGACCACTGTGAGTGCACCAACCGCACTCTTGACTTCGGAAAATTTCAGCAGCTATACCAAGATGCTGCGTGTCACAGCGTGGATAAAATGATTTGTTCAAGGTTGTCGTCGACAGAACAAGTCACCTTAACTGCCCCTAACGGCAGATGATATTACAGATGCAGAAACTTTCTGGATCAAGAATGTTCAACGAGAATGCTTCGGCAGAGAGATGCAGGAGCTGGTTCAAGGCGGAAGTATCTCAAAAGGATCGAGAATAACCGATCTGCAGCCCTTTCTTGACGACACAGGAACCTTGCGTATTCGAGGCAGACTTCACTAAGCCACAGCCTCGGAGGAGTTGAGACATCCTACTCTTCTCTTAAGAGATCACTTTTTCACCAAGTTGCTTGTCATGGATGCTCACCTCAGAGTATTACATGGAGGCTTGCAGGCCACTCTGACAGAAATCCGCGACAGATTTTGGCTCTTAAGTTCACGACGAGCCGTGAAGAAGATCATTGCGGAATGTCGCATCTGTCGACGATTCCAAGCAAAACCGGCCACGGCCCCCGTAGCTCCGCTACCACGGGACAGAGTGGAAGAGAGTCAACCCTTTCAAGTCGTGGGAATCGACTTCGCGGGGCCACTGTTGGTCAACTCAGCAGGGCAGTGCGTTAAGGCCCACGTTGCCTTATTCACTTGCGCGACCACTCGGGCACTACACCTCGAGCTGGTATCCCCCTCGGCCACGGCGCCATTTCTTTTGGCCCTGCGACGCTTCGTGTCACGAAGAGGTCTCCCAAGCACCATTTATAGCGACAATGCGCTGACATTCAAGACAGCAGCGAAGGACCTACCGGCCCTGTGGGACGCTATTCGCAGTGCGGAATCTCAAGACTTTCGCAGTGTTCACCGAATCACCTGGAAGTTCATCGTAGAACGGGCAGCCTGGTGGGGAGGCTGGTGGGAAAGGATGGTGAGGTCGGTGAAAACGTGCCTCCGGAAAATTCTTGGACAGCAGAGCTTGTCGTTTGAAGAACTAACCACTGTACTAACTGACATCGAGGCAGCGCTGAACTCTCGGCCACTCACCTACCTTCATGCCGATAATAGTGAACCAGCGGTCTTAACACCCGCTCATCTACTCATAGAAAGGCGATTAATAAATCTTCCAGAGGCGGAGCCAACCCACACGTCATCGAGAGATTCACTAACACATCGGTGGAAATATAAGCAGAGGCTCATGAACAGCTTCTGGGTAAGTTGGAAGAAATAATACCTACTAGAGCTTCGTTCGGCGCACCTTGCACCACCGCCCAGCAGCCGTGCACCGAACGTTGGTGATGTAGTACTGTTGCACGACCGTATTACTCCAAGACATCTTTGGACCTTGGTACGTGTCGTTGAAGTTTTTTCCAGGAACAGATGGAAATATAAGGGCGTGTGCCGTTAAGCTGCCGTCTGGTTGTGTAATCCGACGGGCAGTGCAGCTGATCTACCTTTTGGAAACTTTGTAAATCTTATCCCCAATTTCCTCACTTTGTGAGCGGGGGAGGATGTTGAAAACTAGCGAACACCACAGGCATGAGACATTTAGTCTGGAGTTAAAAGAAGACGAGGGGGATGGGGAATCGCGAGCGCGAGCGAACAAGCAGTCGGAAAAACCCTTTAGCACAAGCCGGTTTTGCCGTTATTCTTTCTCGACCTCAATGTCCTCAACGAGTACCGAGCGAAAGAGCGCCTCAAAGCGCAACAGTGCCCGTGTTGTTTGATTGCAAAGCGTGCAACGAAGATTGCGCGATTTGCGATCTTCTTTTTGGTATCGTGTGCTACGGCACACGATACCAAAAAGGGTTCTACGGTGGCGAGCGCAGTCCATCGCCTCTAACAGAAATGAAGCAAACAAGGAACTCCGCACCAACTAGGTTCCACATGCTCAATTAAGCCAAACAGATGCTGCTACATAGATGGCGGCACAAAAACGGGTTACAAACATCGTGCCGCTTATCACTCGGTGTCTCCCCGGCTCGCTTTACGTCCACACTTATTTTTTCTTCTTCCTTGCTTCTACCAAAAATAAAACCACGCTGCCACACATATCATGATGCGTGCCTAAACCAGGACGCCTAAACCATTAGGAATGTTTTCCTTAACCTATCTTTAACTGCACGGTTAGTCGGCCGATTACCGAGATAGAGACAAATATTTCCCAAGTCTTGATTATACACTTTGTGATGATATGGTAATCCCCACATTCGTGATATGTGTTAATATT
The DNA here is from genome assembly GCF_016920785.2 of Ixodes scapularis. Lineage (NCBI taxonomy): Eukaryota > Metazoa > Arthropoda > Arachnida > Ixodida > Ixodidae > Ixodes > Ixodes scapularis. Next base: position 68,137,721 of record NW_024609868.1, read on the forward strand.
TGTGGCCCCAAGCTGCAGGCGTCCTCAAGTAGTAGTTAGATAACGTGCTTCATACCGCACCTATACGTCTGACGGACTGACTTTGGTAACGGGATCCTGTAGTCGAAATATACACATACATTAAAAGTGTAATGTATCGTTACACATCTTTTTTCTTGGGGTGGGGGGATTTTTGCTCGTGGCGTATTGGAGAGTATTATATTTGAACCTGGCGAAATTATTCGCCTGGCGGAAGCGCAACAGAAGCGCACACCCGTTGACGGGTGTGTGGAAACCCACATTCAGACGAAAGCATGACTTTTGTTTTCATAATGAGGCTTTCTCAGTGTAACAGGTTCGAAAAAAAAAAAAAAAAGATCCAAATGATCCCATGCAAACAAAACGTATAATTTTGTTAGGACTGCTGACCGGGCGATAGGTCCACGCCCTGGTGGACGGGCTCACTGTGAGAAGCGAGGAACGATACGAAGACGTTGCGTTAAAATAACGAAAGATTTTAATTAAAATCACGCTCAAAACTGCAACGCAAAAAAAATAACAAACAAACCAACTCCTTCCCTTCTTGCGCGCGGCGCTTTTACACAATGAAATACAAGGAAAAAAAGCTCACACTGCTTTCCTTAGCGCGCCAGCGCTACTCACGCATAAAAAAAATTAAAGAAAAATTAACCGGCACAGCGATGGTTTACAGGCGTTGTCCACACTGCACACTAAACAGGAACAAAGAAAACAAACAGGTATAACACAATAATAGCTCTAAATGTTATAAAATTCTAAGAGGGTGAGTGAAGCGAACCTGGGTCCGGAGAGTGGTGTGGGTGACGCGGGCCCGTTGCGACGCTGGTCGAAACGGGGAAGTCTGTGTGTGCTTGGATGCTCCGTGCAATGCTGCTCGGCACCACACTTATCCACGAGCACACACACTTGGGGGCCTACAGAGCCGCTCCGAGCTCTTCCCGCGTTCCGCCTTCCGCCACACCCGCTGTCGCTCCCAACTTTCGCGTCGCGTCCACCCACCGGTTCAGTCTCAGCATGCACTGCCTCGGCTTCACTCGAAAGTCGAAACCCAAGCCGAGGTCCTCACTTCCCCATTTCTTTCCTTGACGAGACAACACAACAAGAAAAAAAGGTATCGCCCGAGTCGGGGACAAAACACATTGCCGCATCCTCCTCGAGAGGGGACCAGACCATTTGCTATATTACCCAAGCATCAAGAAGAATGCAGGGATTGGTGTTCCACGCGCCACACACGCACGCCTTCCCCGTATAAAAGATTCGAAGTATATAACCAAAATAAAGCTTTAACGAACGCGCGTGCAAGATGCCATCTGTTTTAGGTGTTTGCTTTAGAAAAGTTGCTACTGCTGAGGCCAGCACGTGCGGCGCGTGGAACACCAATCCCTGCATTCTCCTTGATGCTTGGGTAATATAGCGGGCCGCGAAACAGCACAAGCCGATGGCCCCAGCTCTCCCGCTCAACACGCGGGGAAAGGGGTGACCGACAACCGGATACGCTCCCTCAAAAAAAACGGAAAAAAAAAGAATAGTCGAATTTTGTAACACCACTCCCAAGTTAAGAATATTCACCAGTGAATATTAAAACAATCACAAAATTCGACACAAAACTGGGCAGTATCCTGCACGTATGCATGCGGCTGAACAGATCACGAACATACAGAACCACGAAGCATTTTAAAATGTAATCGTGCACACACAGCAAAAAAAAACAAAAAAAACGACAACATTAACAAAAAACACGCACAGACACCCGGGGCTCCTTCGACGCAATACAGACAGTTCGTTTGCGAAAGCCAGGGTGCATGATGAAAGTACAGTTTCTTACTTCTATTATATTCAAGTCAGCATCCTGAAAGTCGCTAAACAACCAGTACGTAAGAAAAGGCCCCGCAAAAAGAAAGAGAAGTCTCTTCTCATTTCTCCCAACAGCTTAGGCAAAAAAAAAGGAAACAAAAAAGTAACGTGAATACCCCCAATTTCACACAGGGTTTGCGGAGCGCATGCTGACAAAAATAAGTTATACATACACCTCAGCCCGCACCCAGAAGGGAACATTGCCCATTCTTTTCGTGAGCAGGGTCTCCACATGACAATTATCAACACCATCTAACGATTACCTAACAGTTACAAAACGAAACATGTTAGGAGCCACTGAGCTACATTTTAAGCCGCTTTTCAAATATTCACGAGGGCCTTTTTTACCTGCCTAATAAAGGGTCCCTGTCTAACCTTCCAACCTGGGCCTATGCACCGCACTGCTTAGTTTGGAAAGCCTTGTCATCCTTGCGCCTCTATGAAATTCCGCGTAGTCCGCTGCTTCCAGGGCAACTTTTATTCCGGGTTCCCACTCGCAAGCACTGCGGTCTTGAGTGCGGTTGCGCCTGTTGAGAGCGGCCGGTTCCCGTTGATAGCCGTTTCTTTTTCCGCAGACTCCTGCTTGAGTTCATGACTCGACTTTGCACGCTGGAGTCGTTCTTTTCTTTCTCTGTCTTCCTCCTGGATGCTGTCCCTCGGTGCCCTGTCGGCTTCGCACTCGGAGATGACGCGTTCTAGGTCTTGAAGCTATTGCTCTTTGGTAACGAGGACGCTTCCTTGCTCCCTTGGCCCGCGCGTTTGAATTGGCTCTCGCCGTCTTCTTCTTGGATCTCGCCTTTAGATGCCCATGCGGCTGGACGATCGGCGGACCTTCACACGACTCCGGGTCTCTGCTCCCGTTCTCGTGCGTCGCCGGGTGGCTGGCGGGCGAATCTGCCTTGCTGCCGCCAGCTCTGACCTTTGCCGGCTTTCCCTTGATGATGTCATCCTTGTCGCCGCCCCCTTGCTCTGTGTGACTCCAACTTTGCGCCCCTGTCCATCGAGTGCTGCGTTCCGGGACGTATCTCGCTCGGGCGGCCCGAGTGTCCCCTTCTCGTCCTTATTGTCCGAAGCGATTCCAGAGAACCTCCGGCAACTTCTCACTTCCCGACGACCTCGACCAGATGATGCGACTCTTCTTGGACGATTGCGTCTTGTCGACATGTGACGAGCCACACTTGCGCGGCAGCTTGGCGGCCGGGTTCTGGTTCTCCGGACCGTCCCCTTCAATGTTAACCCCGTCTTCTTCCAACTTTCGGGGCCTTGGCACGGAAACATCCCTTTCTGTCAGGGTCTCCGTGTGGGCCACGCCCTGTTCCCTCTCAGGGGCTTCATCCTCGGAGTCGAGCAGCCGAATCGTCTCCTCCAAGCAACATACTTCAACCCGTGTTTGTTCTTCGTAAACCACGTTCCGCTTCTTGGTAAATACGTCAACGTCTTCGGTCGAAAGGTCCTGCGGAACCTTTCCCCCTCGACGTCTCTATACTCTGTTTCATACTTAGCGTACAACGCTGTCAAAGCTACTGGCGCGATTGCGTGCCTTCATCTCTGGTTCTGTTTGCACGAGAACGCGTGCAAATGATCAACGAGATGGAAGCTCCGCGCTCGCGCCAGTAGTTTTGACAGCGTTGCACGCTAAGTATGAAACAGAGTATAGGCTTATTTTCTCGTAGGCCGTGGCTTGCAAAAGCTCTATTTCTTGCAGCTTTCGATTTCGGCCTCAACTTTTGTTCGGTGCTTGAAAAGTTTATCTGTTTGTTCTTGAGATTCCCATTTTTCTTGCAGAAGTTCACTCTCCCAGTTTTGGATAAATTCCAAGTCCTGCTTAGCATCCACTATAGTGGATGCTAAGCTGAGTTTGAAACCACTCCTAAAGGCTAGCTTTATCGAGACTTAAATCTTGCCCTAAGGCCAATAGCTCCTTAAGCTTCATGTTTTGGTCGCGTGGACCCTTCTGGTTCTCGTTACCGTAGGATACTTTCTCCATACTACCGCTCGGCAAGCTGGGCTGTGAGCTCCCGCAACGGCGACAGCCCCACAGCGCACTTCCTACGGCACAGGCGACCTCAACCTCACCCCCCGCTCCTCTCAGACTGAGCCGTCACTACGGTCATCAGGTCCGCTGTCGCGGACGCCAGTTTGACACAGATCAGAAAAAAAAAATATCCAAATGATCCCCATTTAAACAAAATTTATAATTTCGTTAGGACCGCTGACCGGACGATAGGTCCACGCCCTGGTGGACGGACTCATTGTGAGGGGCGAGGAACGAGACGGAGACGTTGCGTTAAAATAACGAAAGATTTTACTTAAAATCACGCTCAAAACTGTAAAGCAAAAAAAAAAAAAAAAACACAAACCAACCCTGCTTTTTTTTTGCGCGCGGCGCTTTTACACAATGAAATTCAAGCGAAAAAACTCACACTGCTTTCCTTAGCGCACAGGCGCTACTCACACACATAACAAAATAATAACCGGCACAGCAACGGTTTACAGGCGTTGTCCACACTGGACACTAAACAGGAACAAAGAAAACGAACAGGTATAACACAATAATAGTTCTAAATGTTATACAATTCTAAGAGGGTGAGTGAAGCGAACCTGAGTCCGGAGAGTAGTGTGGCTGACGCGGGCCCGTTGCGACGCTGGTCGAAACGGGGAAGTCTGTGTGTGCTTGGATGCTCCGTGCGATGCTGCTCGGCACCACACTTATCCACGAGCACACACACTTGGGGGCCTACAGAGCCGCTCCGAGCTCTTCCCGCGTTCCGCCTCCCGCCGCACCCGCTGTCGCTCCCAACTTTCGTGTCGCGTCCACCCACCGGTCCAGTCTCGGCATACACTGCCTCGAGTTCGCTCGAAAGTCGAAAGTTGGTGTACAGTTCTGCTTATTATAAGCGGATTTGGGCTTCTTTTTTCACCAAGTCGCTAGTAGATTTTTCCAGTCACTTGTCGCGTTTTTCGGGCTTATTCGCGTTTTTCCGGCAAACATTATGTTAGTGCTCGTCGCGCTCACTCGCAGCGCGTTTGTCGTCAAAAACGCGAGAAACAGCATGACCGTTTGGCGCCACGGTTGGGTGGCGCAAGCTACCATCCGTCACAAAGTACAAAACTATTACTATTCAATCACAAATGTTTTTGCGCCTTGCCCAGCTAGTCGGCAGTCGCGGTCGTCGCGTCTAGTTGCCATTGTATTTTTCGCAAAATGACTTCGAAGTGGTTAAAGTATGGCAAAATATATTGTAAAGAGTGGGAAAAGGAAACAGTTGAAGGACTGGCTACGACCATTCACCGAAGTCTATAAAAAAGCAGCGTGCAAGTACTACAAGTGCGAGATCCGCTCTCAACATGCCGACCTCGTTCAGCACATGGCAACAGAAAAACACGCGAAAAACTCTCGGCCACTTTCCAGTGCACGTTTGACTACCATGGGCTTCACGATGTCGTCGCCTCCAAAAACGATACCAGAACTGTAGCTCAAGCTGGCATGTTACTCAGCGTGTCATGCCACTATCCGCTCCGTGGATCATCTCGGCGAGCTGATACAGTCGTCCACTGCGTGCGAGCAAAAGCTGCACCGAACAAAATGTGGAGCACTAATAACGAAAGTTCTTGCCCCTTGCCTGCTTGAGGACCTCGTCAGGGACATAGGTGTCTCGCAGTACTCATTATTGATTGATGAGAGCACGAACGTGTCTACACAAAAGCAGGTCGCTGTCGTAGTTCGATACTTGTTCATCACTAAAGAAAGCACATCCCTAAAGAAAGCACACCACTAAAGAAAGTCCCACGTTCCTGGGACTATTCACGCTCGAGGGTCAAAGCGCCCAACAGATTGCACAAGGCCTTCTATACTTTTTGACCAGTATCGGTCTGGATTTCATGAGGTGCATTGGAATTTGAACGGACGGCTGCAACGTTATGATTGGGAAAAACAATTCCGTGTACACGCGCTTGTGCCGAAAGAACGAGAACCTCGTGCTTGTCAAGTGCGTATGTCACTCATTTCAACTTTGTGCAAGCAGAGCAGCAGAGGTACTTCCACGGAACCTAGAATTTCTGTTTGGCCGTTCATACAGTTGGTTTTCGCACAGTGCACTTCGACGTCAGGAGTACGACACAATATACAGGCTGAATAACAGCGGCAAAGAACGTTTGAAGTTAGTTCAGTTTTCGGGGACACGGTGGCTCTCTATCTCCAGTTGCTGAAAGCATATATAGAGATGTTTGGAAAGTTTTTTGCGCCTACAGATGACACCAAACGAGCGTGCGAGCCGTATGCTCTTGCTCCGGCGAGAAGCCGCGTACGGCTCGCCAGGCTCGTATCGCCTGTCGCATACTGGCCGCCATATTGTTTTTAGGGTGTTAGCAGTTAACACGATTTTCACCACCTCCGGCGGCTAACACCCTTACACGAATAAAGGCGTTAGCCAGAGGACGAGCCATTTACACGAATAAGGGTGTAAAAATTTTAAGTGTGTACTGGAACAGTGGGAGGAACTCAAGCTCCATTTTGCCCTCTGCAAGGACAAGTACCGTTGCTATGACGCTGAGATACTGTCCGAAATGTATCGGGACCCTGTCAACACGTTGTACCTAGAGTTCCTGGAGCCGTTGTTGCAAGAATTCTTAAGAATCAATAAGCTGTTCCAACTTGAAACTGGAAATCTACTGAAACTGGTTGATTGCCTACAGAACTTCTTCCGATCTATGATTTGCAGAGTAATCAACCCCTCGTACATCCCAGCTGCAAGAGAGCGGTTCCTGGAAGTCAACCTGGAGGACAGTGCGACCCATCTTCTACTTTCTGCTGTGGATATTGGAGTCAAATTGAACATCGAGATGGCTGCGTCCAAACTAAACGCCGACCAAGAAAGAGATGTAGAATTGATATGCCGGGACTTCATTTTTGAGGCTGCAAGGCAAGTACAGTTTAGGCTTCCACTCAACATTCAGCTTTGGAACTCCATGAAATCATTCTCGCCGGAGAGCGTACTGAGCCAGGTAAAAGTGCCCCTTCAGGATGTGCCCCTTCTCAAATTGTTCAAGGGAGATTTAGGTCTCCTGGACACTCAGTATAGATCGCCGTGCCTTCTTCCCTGGAAAAATGCAAACAACAAAGACGAAGTTTCGTTCTGGGTAGGTGTTAGATTTCACGGATGCAAGCGGTGAAAGCTGTTTCAAAGAAATAGCAGATTTCGCTCTGTCGTTGTTGGCCATGCCCCTCAGCAATGTTGACGTCGAGCGCGTGTTCTCTCACCTGAACGTCGTGAGGTCGCGCTACCGAAACAGAATGAAGAATCCTATGTTGAGCGGCATCTTGCACGTACTTTATGGCCTCAAGTTTCGAGGCGTCTGCTTCCGGGACTTTCAGCTGACCGCAAAGGTGTTGCAGCTTTTCAACTCGAAAAACATGTATGGTTCAGCAGAAGTGGAGGCTGCGGATTTTCCAGATGAGTTGGACACATCCGACGACAACTGCGTGTAGTTGAGGCGTTGATCATGCACTCGCATGAATAACATAATTAGTTGTTCTTTTATTTCGCCTTCGTATTTGAGCGTGTTCTCTTTCTCATTTTATTATTAATAAACTATATTCAAGAATGTGTACATTTATTGAACTTCCACTTGTTTTGGGCTTCTTCACGAAGGTCACGCCGCTTTTTTGGGGCTTGGTTGGGGACGACTATTTTCTTGTTGGCTTGGCCGCATCTTGTCCAGCTCGCTTGCACCTTTGCATTTAATTGCATTATAATCATCACCTTAAATCGCAAGCTTCACGCTTGTTGGTGTTAGTCTGGTGGGAGCTGATAAAACCCGTTTGCTCTACTGACGTCTAACCCTTGGATAGCTCAGTTGGTAGAGCGCTGCACCAATAGTGGAGAGGTCCCGGGTTCGATACCCGGACCAGGCGGATTTTTTCGGTCGCGCACCAGTCACCTAGCAGTGTTTGGAGATTTATGTTTTGTCCTTTGTCCCTCTTGTTCCCTTTCTCCAGGGATTATTTTCGACATTCTTGTTCAGCTCGCTTGCACCTTTGCATTTAATTGCATTATAATAATAGTCCTCACTTCCCCATTTCTTTCCTTGAGGAGACAACACAACAACAAAAAAGAGCCGCCCGAGTCGGGGACGAAACACAGTGCCGCACCCTCCTCTCCCGCGGTTCCCAATTAGCGGGGGCCGCAAAACAGCACAAGCCGATGGCCCCAGCTCTCCCGCTCAATCCGCGGGGCAAGGGGCGACCGACAACCGGATGCGCTTCCTCATAAAAACTCCAAAACAAGAGAAAAATAGTCGAATTCTGTGACACTCGGTTAACATAGATTCGCACTTCGCACCTGGGGACAACCGTTTATTTCAAACTGAAAACTACTAAATAAGGGATACTTTGAAAATAAGGCTGCTAAATGCACAAAGAAAGGCAACTGTGCCTGTACATCACAGTAGTTTCTTTTAACAAAATATTTATATATTTGAAAGCTAACAAGTTCCAGCAAGAGAATATGTTTGGGACTAAGCCGCCAAAGACTGCTTTTACGACGGCTCACGAAAACGTCGCGTGTTTTGTGATGCGCCGCTGTAACGTCATGTCCGCGGCGTTACTCCGACACCTCCTGGAGAACAAGGCAGTATAGTGCCGGAATTTCTACGCCATCAAGCGGAGGCCAGCGTGGGCCGCAGAGAAGAGACGAGTAGTGCGTCAGCGTTTAGCTGGAGATCCTATCCTGACTGTCTGAATACACCGACCTCACTAAGCGTTCGGCGCATGCCTGACGCCCACTGATCTCCACCAGATGGGGCTGCATGGTGCATTGAGCAAACAGGTATGAAGCCACCGGAAGTAAGCGGCTTGTCCCGGAAGTGAGCGCTTGACAGGCTTTTCCACTCAAACGAGCGGTGGTCCAAACAGTGTCCAAGGCGCTTAATTTGCTTTTGGTATATCAAGAGAGTCTGCTTCTAGCGCAATAACAGCTCATGCAGGCCCGAGAGGTCTTCTTGGAAGCCATTTGAGGTGTGAGAATTTCGAGATTATAGTTGACTAAGTGCACATGCACCACATTCAAATGCCTCGTCCTCAAGATTGGATACCAAAAGGGATTATTAAAACCCACGCAAAAATTCAAGAAAGAGTGAACCAAAACATTAACTAAGTGCACTATAAAACCCAGCAGACAGTCGACTTCCGGGACAAGCATCCAACTCTTGGTTACTTCACTCGAGCCGGACTCGGAGCGTGGCTAAGATCAGTGGTGACGCCGCCATAACTTTAGTTCAGAGGAGGCAGACGGCCGTGCCTGCGAGGGCTCATGCCATCTCGTGCTCTACACACGCAGAGGTGCAGCAAGGTTGTCACGCGTGCAGAAATATTAAAGTTTCCTCGGTGCATTGCGGCTGCGATGGCGAAGTCAAACTGGCTGGTGAGGTCGGTCTACTAACGCGATTCCCAGAAGAGGCGCTGACGCAGCGCTGCTGACCGATCTCTACTTTACCTAGGCCTTCGGTAGGTGACGTACAAAAATACAGCAGCACGGCCTTGTTATGTATACTGAGGGACGATGTTTTCTGGCATTTCAGAAGAAGTAAGGACAAATTGGATAAGCAGATTTGACAGATTTGTCGACAAATTTGTACAGTGCTCCAGGTGCGCGGGTGCGCGAGTAATCAGAAAGGAAGATGTCCACAAGTTTAGGAGGCGTTGCCTAAGTGCGGAGTGGTTCAAACAATCTGTAGATCAGTTTGCTTTTAACGATAATTTGGTTTACTAAACCCGGTAGTGTCGATTCAAGTCACTGGACCCTTGGATAGTAGCGCCATTGTCTTAGCTGCCTGCTAGCCAGACACAAACAGGTACTAACATGCAGACGACCAAACCTCGCAAGGCGATTGGCTGAACAGTCTCAGTTGCCATGGAAGTCGCCGTTTCGGTTCAATCAAGTCTTCGAAGCATGGGAAGGGTCGTTATGCACCAGTCGCGCCAAGATCGCTATGGAGCAACATCGCACTGATAACGTTCTTTACAAATATAAGCGAATTTTTAACAGTACATTCAATCCACTTATATAACATTCTTATCTACTTAGATCGTTTATAATGGCATTGTTGTTCTCGCGTATGTAAAGAGTGGAAATTAATTTTTCAATGCCGGCAAGCACCGACCCCGCATGTGGTGGCGGTGCGAATACGCGCCCTTGTTGCGCCGATGTGTGGACAACCAAATCTCGGTATTCAAGAAATGCATTTGTGATGCAACCCGTCACCCGGAATTTCGATAAGCTCACCAAGAATGAAGAGGCCAAGGAAAAACTGCTCATTGAATAAACCAAAATGGCGGCCTTACGAGAAACTCGGGGCTACTTTGCCAGGATCCATGCCAGAAGAACCCTTTACATTTGTCTGCGGTAGAGTGTAGAGTAGAAACCGCTAAATTCGTCCACCAATACTAACATCCTTTCACCCGGCACCTCGTCCGTGTGAACGGCCGAGACAAGGAGGCACATGCTCCGGCTGCTGACGTTATACTCATTCGTTTGCATATTTCTTCTTCGCGTGAATGCCACCTTAGAAAGCGTGAAGTTATACCCCAGTTACACAAGCACTCTTAACTGCCACTAAGCCAACGTTCGTTGGAATCTTTCAACTGTCATCGAGCTCAACTATGTTGTCCGGTATTACACAGTACATAGGTTTGTACCGTGTAACACCGGTTCCAGTTGAAATGCGCGTCAAGGGACACATTTGAAACCAACACGAAACCTAAAATGATGTCACATTATTTTTTGTTTTAAATAGTGATGAAAATTAATATATGCACACTTTTCATTAATTATAAACGCTTTAAACAAAATACAATAAACTTCTTGTTTGTGTTTAGAATAAGAAAATCATAATAAGGATGTTTCACACGAATTCAAGCGAAAGAGACACAACGAAAGTCTTATCGGCACCGACATTATAATGGACAACCTCGCCGAGCTTTGGCTTTCGCGACGTGATCGTTCAAGCGGCAGCTCTGGCCTCTTTCAACAATATTTGCTGCTACGATACTTTATGGATACCTCCCCCAATCTTCCGCAATATTAAGGGCTTCGCTTGCGCTGGCCATGGGCGCCCATGTGGCGAACGCCACCATCTTTAGCTCTATTGGGGCGAACCCATTGGGCGAATCGCTATCAGTTATACTAGGTTTCACCTTATGTTGTACCGCAGCGAAGGCTAGAAGCACGATCTCGTAGCGTTGGCAGCTTTCGCTAATGCACGAGAGCTTGTGCCGCCGAGATCTGCCCCAGAGCAAGGAGCTCTTGCTGCCTTTCCTGCGGTATATCATAAGGTGAAATAGAGTACAACTGAGGTCGGCAAGCTCAGTTGAACTCAATGATTGTTAGCGGCTCAATGACAGTCGGAGCCGCCATGCAACTCTGGCCGATTGCGATTAAGTCAACTGTCGTTTGGTTCATGACAGTTAAGAGTGGCAATGTAATTAGGGTATCAGTCTCGCCCAAGGACGTCCAATACCGACGTTGTAGGTGAGAAAGTTTAACCAGTCTCGTACGAAAGCAAGCCGGGGATCTTTAGGGTGCTTCACTCAGTAGAAAAAATGGCCGCACGTCGGTGTTGATTGAGATGACTAGGGTACGGTTAGGTGGAGGGGGGGGGGACGGATTGATTCCAGTGTGTGTTGGTTCTGGAGCGCGAGCTTTAGCTCCGCGTGATCCGAGCTGCAGTGCTCTTACGCAACCGGCCAATGGCCCCAATGGCCGTCTGGTGTGTTTGCTGTTACCATTACCATAATGTAAATGAGAAAATTTGCCAGAGCAATACCACTGATAGCCTGGAATATTTGACGTACATCAGGTAGTAGTGATACACAACCACGCGTCGATGGACAGCTTTATTTGAACGCGAAACCTGCAAGAAAGAAGCAGAAACGCACAGGAAGGAAGACACGTTAAACTTGAAGCAGAATCCCATAAAACAGTTGACTTGTGACGACTTCCTATTAACAGAGGACAATATTTACTTGAGCGTAACGTAGTGCGCAGAACGAGATTCTCGCGTGCGCTGCTGCTGTTCGTTCGCACGGTGCGGGAACGTTTTCGCATGGATGACATCAGGCGGCAGGAAGCGAGAAATGGTACTTACGTGAGCGTCCTCGGTTGTTCGTTCGACGGGTACCGACACGGCAAGCTCCGCACCGTAATGCTTGAAAGAGAACGTGGCGACGTTTCGCGAATGGTAAAACCAGAGTAGCGGGACCGTCCAACTTCCTCTCTCCAGCCTTCGGCTCTTTGCGGCTTTGGCGATCTTCGGAATGGGCTGGTCGGTAGAGATATCGTTCGACCTTCACTTATTTCTACGTGCAGCCAAACCGTTTATCTGTGATCGGAGCCTTTGCGATTTTCCAAACTCTTATGTTCTCCTCAGCAATGATGAAAAAAGCTTTAGCATTAGACTACCATCAGAATGAATCGGGTACATATATGTAAATCATATTTCTCAGGAGATCACATGGCCTTCACTTCATAGAATCGGACGTGTGTTTATTCGTACGCTTACTGTCTCGCATCCACCTGTCCGAATGAGAAGATAAATGTGCCTCTTTCGATGTACCGTACGCTTTTTTGTTGACATTAAACGCCTGCTCACACATAAAGGACCGTTCACATATATACATATATATATATGCAATATTTACACAGCAGCAAAAAATGTCAGTATGCTCACAGTACGACAGTGCTAGCAAGAATAACCATTCGCCCGCGTTTCTTGATTTACCATTAAATTGAAACGCTTTTAAGAACGATACAAGTGCCATGAAACGTACTCATACATGGGGCTCAAACTTAGAAGGTTGCATTTGATATTATATGTCAACACAATGTACGAGGGAAATAAAAAAAATAAATTAATAAGGCTCCTTAGCCGTACTCGTTCGCTCTGTGCCAGTAAGCGTACATAGCACGGCTTATTCGGAACCCCAGCCCCCCGCTCGCCCTCACGCGAACGATCGAAGAACCAGAGAAGCGAGGACGGCGGCGGCGGTGCGGAGACCGGGTCAGGGACTCTCGGCCTTGGTGCCTTGGTGCTGCTATTACCGCATGGTTCTGGTCGGCGTAGTCGTGCGTGAAGCAGTTTTAACGAAATAAGACAACGCGTTAAAATAAGAATTCTTGTTTCCTCCGTGGCAACAGCGTTGCACGAAGGGAGCGAGACGTCTAATTTTATTAGGAACTTTTTGTTTCGTATATCGCATACTCTGCGGATTTCTGGTCTCGTGATCGCCAGCTCAATCTCTGCTCAAAGTACCGGCAAAGGCTCCCGCTAGCAGTGTAGAGCTCTAGCGTATGGTCTACGAAAAGTCTATTTTTCGCGTAGGAAAAAAACTGGTCGCGTAAAGGTATGTCAAGCAATAGATATAAGGAATGGGTTCACGTTTTAAGGTCATTACAAGGAACATGACCATTCACTTCAAGCACTTTCAAAAGACAAAATACGCATACCTGCTTTCGGGTAATTGCAAACTCAAATGAAGAAATGGTCGAAGCATTTTAAGCGCGTCTGTGTTAGCGTAACGAGAACTTAGAACAGGCAGTTTTGGCGAGGCGGGCCGGAACGTTGCAAATAACACGGTACACAAAAGTACGGCACATTAAATTACTTATTTTTGATAGAGCAACAAATAAAACCTCTAAACACACCGATGATGTTAATAGGCAGTTTTAGAATAGCGTTGACGCAGGCTACCGTGAGCACGGCAACGCTCGCGCGCTGAAAATTATGCTTCAAAGGCAGAGCGCGAGCTTCCGGTTCGGTGGCGTACCAACTTGTTTTTGAGTGGGGGGGCAAACCCGACCCTCTTCCCCCCCCCCCCCCCCTTAATCGAAAATTCGGCGCAACTTTTGTCGAAGTTTTCTAAAGATGTGGCAATGATTCGGCAAAATTACAACGTTACCAGACTTAACATTAATATTTTGTTTTTTCTAACGAAAAAAATTTTGCTTCTTCTTCTTAAAATAAATACAACTTGTAGTGCCTATTGAAACAGTTATGATTAAATAAGGTGATATTCTACAAGATAATTGTATCGATGTCGCTTTTGTGTGTTTACTGGCAATTTTAGTGTTTGCTTGCAGAAAGTGGCGTGACAACGAGGTTGGGTAGTAGCCGGAGCAGTCACGAATCACACTACGAGAGTTTTGATTTTGAGGCTTCATCAGCGCACGCCTGCAAGTGTGTTTACATTGTTAAAATAAAGACAATCACAGCGTTCTTACTTTCTCTGGGAGTCACCGTTTCGTGCGCGAAAACGGATGCAACGGTTGTTTAGCCTTCACCAGAAGAGATAACAATACTGTAAATATGCATGTTTTTCGATTTGAGTCACTTGACGTCAGCTTTGCATGAAAGTGCGCGTTCCATATTCGCAACGTGCCGTTTTTAACCTTTAAAATTCCGGTTTCTGGTGTTAGGACACACACGGACGTTTAGGAAGATGGGGAGAGTTAGGAATGTCGGATGTGCAACGTCCAGCATGATAGTTCTGTGTTTAACAAATACTTTTCATCAGTGTTTACTAACGAGTGCTTGGACTTCGTCCCCACTCTCCCTGAAGAGCTTTACGAGCGCATGCATCCTATTAACGTTAACTCCGCTGGTATTAAAACATTGATTGATAAACTAAAACTTACTTCGTCCGCTGGAACCGATAACATCAACCCTAAAATTTAAAAGAAACACCCGTGTTATTTCTAGTGAGTATTTGAAACTCATCTTCATTCAGTCCTCATCTCAAAGCTGCCTTCCATCTGACCAAAAGGTGGGAAGGGTAATTCCCAGTCTTTAAACAGGGCAGCCGCTCTTCCGCATCTAATTATCGCCCTAATTCATTGACTTCAATTTCTTGCAAACTACTTGAGCATATCCTCTACTCCAATATCATGAGGCACCTATCATCCCATTTCTTTTCTTTAAACAGCAGCACAGTTTTCAAAAGGTACTTTCCTGCGAAACGCAACTCTGCGACTTCATCCATGACTTGCACACTAACCTTGAATGTCACGTCCAAACTGACGCAGTTTTTTTTTTTTTTTCCAAAGCGTTCGGCCGTGTCCTCCGTCAACGCCTTCTTTCTAAGCTATCATCTTTTTGCCTCGACCAATAACCGTTTGCATGGATTCGTGACTTTCTTTTTTCCCGTGTACAGGTCACGTCCATGATGATCATGAATCTTCCTTAATAAATGTATCTCCTGGTGTTCCCCTGGGGTTCGTACTTGGGCCCTTACTCTTTTTAATATTTATTAATGACATTCCCATTGGGATTTCTTCAAAAAAACGCTTTTTCGCCGACGACTGCGTCATCCATAACAAAGTAACTTGTGTGCAAAATAATAACCAGCTTCAGGAAGATCTAGATAAAATTAACAATTGGTGCAAAGAGTGGATTATGTCACCAAACAAGTATAAACGCAAACTAATCCACTTCACCAAGAAAAAAACCACTCTGTCATTTAATTACTTCTTGGACTCCGATCTGATTGAGACCGCTACTGTGTATAAATACCTTGGTGTAAGACTAACATCTGACCTTTCCTGGAATAACCACATTGAAGTCATTACCGCCGATTCATCTGGAACTCTTGAACTAAGCAGACGTAACTTAAAAAATCGCCCCACCCTTTGTCCCTAAGCTAACCTTTAACACGTACGTCAGACCAAAAATAGAATATGCTTCAACCATCTGGAATACCCATCGACTGTACCTCATCAATACGCTGTAGAGGCAGTTCAGAACAGAGCTGCTCGCTTCATTTCATCCACTTATGACTTTTCTTTCAGTGTCTCGGCGCTAAAAACTGAACTAACCATGTCCTCTTTGCAGCTTCGCAGGAAAGTCTCTCAGCTGTGCCTTATTCACAAAATCTACTACCACATTCCCGACCTCAAAACCACTTTGTTATTACCCCTCGACCGAACATCTTCTCGCCTCAACAACGTCTGCACCATCAAACACACTTCTGGCTCTACGAACGCTTTCAATTGGTCATTCCTTTCTCAAGCCATCAGCCACTGGAACAGTCCCCCATCCTCCATTGTCACCATCTTGGACCCTGCTGATTTCTCCTTTGCAGTAAAACTACACCTTTCTTGGCCCATGTGATGGTGTGCGGGGCTAGGCAGATCAGTGAAAACACTTACGCAGAGCGCTTGCCAGGCCAGACTTGTACGTAGTTCAACTACTTTACTCAAGTTACTGTAGTTTAACTACTTTTCTGGGTAGTTTAGTAACTTTTAATTACATTTCTATTCTAGTAATCAGTAGTTTACTTTAACTACTTTTCCGAGTGACTTCCACTCAAATTACAAATTACTTTCTAATTTTAGTGGTTGTTTTGCCTATCAACAGAGAACAGAGGTCGGAAGGTCAGCTGATATTTGCAGAGGGGGAAGCATGCGGAGTAGAAAAGGGGGGGGGGATGGGAAGGAAGAAAGTGATCTAGATAATCCAAAAAAAACCAAAATTTTAACGAGCCCCCCCACTGCAACAACACTGCTACGAGGCGCGGGGAGCGAACAGACACGACGCAAGAGAGGTCGAGTAACTGTGGGATTAGCTCCGAATAGTGGCGTTTTTTTTGTATTCCGAAGCTCAAGGAGACTTGACGCATTTGAAGTAAGGGCTTGTCCCCGCTTCTCTCCAATGTAGGAATTCTTGCCCACTAGGAGGTGCACACACTGCTCCTTTTACGGTGCAGGCGATAGAACCCCTAACAACGACGCTCACGCCGGATGGGCTGCTCGTGTATCACTCGAAGCGCGTTAACCCACCCCCGCACCTGCGTTCACGCCGCTTCGCGGTGACGGTGTGCGGCTGCTAATTACAAATCTATTAACCCACCTAGCCCCCCCCCCGTACACGCCGCTTTGCGGCGTCCGGTCGGCAACCCAAGCCCCGCTGCCCCCATGCACTTCCGTAAATAGAGTCGATACGATTTAGTTTAGCGATGTTTCGTCAACAACATTCGTTTTTTTAGTGTTAATGGTAAAAAAGAAATGTGAATATCGCCAAATGCCTCGACAAAACAAAATGTTCGAGAAAAAAAATAAAAAGAAGTAAGCCGGCCCACACCATAAATAGAACCCGGGTCTGACACGTATGAGGCAGACATCTCACCACTAAGTTACGCTACCTCTTCGGAAACTCGCATTGCATCCGCTGCCTATGTTGACGGCGGCAGCGCCTATCTCCAAGCGAGCAAGCAAAACTTTATTTTGTGTAAGGGCCTACGTCCTGGTCTGGACGGCCCGTCCGGCCCATGTCTCGCGGATGGATTCCGTAAGGTTACCGTGTAGCCTTGTTCGTGGAGCAAGGCTTTACGAACCAGCCAATCCGGCGTGCGTGAGCACCGTTGCTAGGGTTTGTATCGCCTGCGCGTTAAAAATATGCCCGCGCGGGTCGGGGGGCAGTGCCCTTGGTATTCCTTGGGCGCCGCCGGCCTGTGTCTGCTGTGCCCAGTGGCGGCCGCTTCAGGGGGGGCAAAACGCATGCCTTGCCCCCCCACTCTGAGAACTGGGGGGGGCAAGTGCCCCCCTTGCCCCCCCGGTTGGTACGCCCATGGGCAACGCTCGCGCGCTGAAAATTATGCTTCAAAGGCAGAGCGCGAGCTTCCGGTTGCAATGCCGCGCCGTACGGTATCCTGTGGTCACGCTATTCGAAATATTCCTGTCAGTAACCATAACGCGGTTTGATCATATGTTGCGATACATTAAACCCGCGACGGTGAGCAACGAGTTGTGAGCCTGTGACATGAACACATCAATACTGTAAACCCTGCTCTTCCGGAGCTTGACAGTCGCCGTGAGCGGCTCACTTTTCAGAGCACTAATGGCCAGTTAAAGCGTAAACGCCAAGAAATCGTTATCACCCTCAAAAGATATTTTGCCACAAATAGTGACGTCAGCAGTTCCCAAAACGCGCTCGCTCTCCACAAAGCTTTGCATGTCAAGGTTTCCGCAACTTTTAATATCAACATGCTCGTTTTCCAAATTCACATCAACATCTCCGTCACCCATAGAATGCTCCTGCGCTGACCGTTTCGCGTCTGTAGACAAATCAATTATTTTAAGCGCACTGACCAGCGTCGAAGAGCAGGCGTACGTGATATCCTGGAGGATCTATCTTTGCCTCTTCCGCCATCCTGGGACTACCGCTGAATCCACTGAATCATAAAAAAAGAAACAGGCAGAAAACCGGCGCTTTATTTTCCTTTCTGACTGCGATGAGATATCGTGTGGGAAAAAATAAACACGTCTTCGACAGGGAATCTAAATATCAGCGCCTGCTTGTAATGCTTGTCGAGCTACCTTGATTGTCTAATCCGACATGAATTAAACGCCTGGATGTATGACCTTTTGTTTCGTATACAACGTCCTCTTCAATTTGAATGTCATTTGACTAGCCGAATGATATGTTGTTACGAAACACAAAGGCCTTTGCATTCTCACGTAGCAAATCACGCGTTTCTCAATAATTACGACTGAACACTGCCCTCGATTTATTGCACCTTTTGTAGAAGACGTTATAAGCTTCCCGGTTGTTCAATCTTCGAGGCACGTTTAAAAGTGAAAATCACACCTGGAACAAATTATGTGCTTTTGGCAACGACGCGATTCTTCTAAGTGGCACTCTCGCCTACGGTAGTGTGTGATTCCTTCTCCGCCAATCTGACTTCGTGTCCGAAGTGGGATCACGGCCGGAAATGAAGAACTGCTATTAGCACTGACGTCTGAGTAACCCGGAGAGGCGATCCTGCGCTGGAAGGAATGGCTGCCGCTGCGGCGCGCACATCGTTTCTGATACAGCCACCGGAGCCATTTTCTCTCTCGTCTTCGAACGAATGGCCGAAACGAAAGAAGAGTTTTTACCGCTTTCACACTGCTTCTGGACTCAGCGCGAAGTCCGACGAACACCAGGTCGACACTCTCCTCTATATTATGCGGTACCAAGCTGAGGACATCTTCTGCACATTCCAACTGATCGAAGCAGAGGCCAAGAAGTTCGGCATCGCCACGAGCCACTTCGATGCGTATTTTATGCCACGAAGAAACGACATTTTTGAAGAAGCTCGATTCAACTCCCGGGTTTAACAAGAAGGCGAATCCATAGAAGAGTTCGCCACGTCACTGCACGTACTTTCCAAGTACTACGACTCCGGCCCAATGCAAGACCGACTCGTACAAGATCGGCAAGTCGTCGGCATCGGCGACAAAAACCTCTCTGCGAAACTCTAACTCGACGCCGATTTAACCCTTGGGAAGGCTCTGGAGTCAACGAGGCAAGTTCAGAACGTCATTCAGCAGCAAGCCGAGCTAGACCAAGATGTCAAAACCGGCAGTAGCATCAACAAGCTTCACACAAGTATAATTTCAACTCGCCACTCGTTTCGGCTCAACGCTCCATCGCCAGGCAGTTTAGAACATAAATGGCCTGCTTCGTCCAAGACGAACCACCAGCCCGACAAGAAAGAATGTAAATGGTGTATACGAACCAATCTGCTATACCAGAAAGTCTTGTCCAGCTCGACACAAGACTCAGTTGTAAGACTTGCCATCAGAAAGGACACTTATCCGCAGTCTGTCTTTCCAAGCAAGTCCGCTTCAGTGGACCATCTGACGACGACGACGGCGAGGTTGGATTTATCGGCGGCGTGACATGTCCTCGAGCAGACAAGTGGGAAGTAGCGGTGACGCTTAAAGCGGAACCCGTGAAGTTTAAACTCGACAGAGGCGCCGAGAAGACGGTTATCTCGCCCTCCATCTTCCGGAACCTGTCCCCACGGCCGGTCATGACCGCACTACCCCGTCAGCTTCACGGACCGGAGGAAAACTTTTTGGCAACGCAAGGGACAGCTCGTCTCAAGATCATGTATAAAGATCACACTTCGATGCAAAACGTCTACATCTTAGAAGACCTCCGTACACCGCTGTTCGGTAAGCCTGAAATACGAGCTTTGCAATTGGTATCGGTGGTCAACAAGATTGGTCCAAGCTCTCACATTCCTGACAGCTCCTCAAAAATTGACCCAAAACCAGAGTTTCTTGCGCTCTTCGAAGTGCTCGGCAAGCTCCCCGAAGTATACCACTGTGCTCTCGATGCGCTTTCGGCTTTTGAAAGATAACGTTGATAGATTTGAGCTCATACTTGCTATCTCATCGACGATAAGGTATAAATGTCGGATACGACCGGTGCATGCGCCTCGCTAACAAGGAAGAATCGACAACTTCCATAAATCGGTCACCGCGAGCGTTGCATTCTGGGCACCTGTGGGTCAGCAGCGGAGCGCGTATAGACTTCGCTTCTCTCTGGTTCTCACAATGCATAACTTCATTACGCCGTGATGAGGCACTTCGAAGTTCGGAAAAAGTCTATTGGTTCGCGGACGGAGAGGTGTCAAGGAGTGATAATATCTTGGTTTGGCCTCACAAACATGAATACGTTTTGTTAAGTCTAATTCTATCCCAGTTTTTTTTTTATAGAACTCGAAATATAGAGCGTTTATTAATCTCAAAACGTTCTTACGACAAACAACATATCTATAAACTATTGTTAGTCACAGTTTAAGAAACGCAGGGCTTGGCGGACCCGCGTGTATCGCATCGCCATGGACCAGCCAATCAGGTTCGAGGGTGGAGTCAAAAAAGTCTAAGAATAAAACACAAAGCAAAAAATAAAAAAAAATAAAATAAGGCTACGTTTTACGTTTCTTTAACTTTCAGTGCATAAAGGATGAAAAACAAAATTTGCCAGGAAACGACTCGGTGCACTCACTAAAAAAGGCCATCAATCGGACCGGTCGTGACAGTTCAACTCTATAGACCGACACGCTGTTTACAAACAAGCCCACGTTTGCCCACACCAGGTGTGGGCACTGCGCATGCGCAGAAACAAAATTTAGAAGGAGTGAAGGGTTCGCGCATGCGCAGTGCCGTCGACAGCGCCACCGCAGCTGCGTGACGTCAGGGCCGCGTGTTGGTCTATAGCTTTAACAACACGACCAAATAGGTTTAACTTGGGTAGTCAGAACCACCTGGAATAAGCGAAAGCTGTGACCTGTTTCTTTTGCCTCTACGTGACGTCATCACACTCGGATGGCGCCAACTCGGCCGGAACCCGTCGCCGAGCGTCCTTCGAAGTGTTTATTGGACACGATGCTCCGCCGAACTCGGACGCAGAGCACACGCGTGACCAATGTGTGTCCGCGCTCGATCTCACTGCGATGATGCAAAAATGCTGCGTGCGCGGGCCTTGATTATTCTAAGAGCCACCTATAGAGCCTAAGAAATACGGGGCGTAGCAATCCCAGATATCACCTTATCGATCCACGGCCACTGCGGCATTGGCCGATAAGAACGACGAAAGAACAACCACAGTCCGGGTGAAAAAAAAAATCATAAATTTGTTTCAAATTTATGATTTTTATGGATTTATGAATGAGATTTATTTGATTTAAATCGGGTCTATTGGAATGAAATCAAACTAAATAGATTTAAATCTCTCTAGCTAGATTATAGCGACTCTCTATCACTATATGTATTTCTAAACGTGAAAGAGTGAATTATCAATCTGCTCGATCACTGATAACAATGCGGAAGAAAGAATTACTGTAAATTTCAGGTACAGTTTAAACAACGACTTTTTAGAGTGTACTAGAACAAGAAAAAAGCTTGATTTTTTTGTTAGTTAAAAGCTTTATTTGCTGTTCTTTCAGGTTTTATTTTGCTCGCCATAACGTTTTCTTGGCGTTGTGATTTTCTCGCAATAGGACGTTACGGAGCTGACCAACGAAGTGGAAGGCAGAAGGAAAGCTCAATGATGTGATACGTTCAGAAGAGAACTGCTTTCTACTCGTGTATTGCCTGATATAAAGCGTTCATGTATGATGATTTTTTTGATTATAGGAAAAATGTTTACCATGCTACAGATAAATGGTAAACAAAAATTAATTTACCGATTATTTTTGCGGGAAATTATGATTTTAATGGTGATTTAAAATGATCTTGATTTTTATTGTCCACCCTACGTGATGAAATAATATCTAGAAACAACTCAGTCCAGTCATAAAAAGGCGATCAGTCGGACTGGGTGTGACGCCTCAACTATGGTCATTGACACCTCAAAAAATCGATGCACACACTTTTTTTTAAATGATAGTAAATACCTTTTAGAAACATTCCTTGGCATTTATAACTTATAAAACACGCCTTTTTTGTTTTTCTCCACGCGATGGCAGTGGCCCAAAAAACGCGAGAAAAACGAACAGCACTTACTTTCTCAACTCAAAGCCGAACAAGTGGCCACGTTACCTGGAGCCGATTATTTATTTATTTCTTTTTATGTTTTCAAGGCCCGGAGGATCTACAGAGAGGAGTGGATGGTACAGGTGAAATCGTTGGTAAGCTTCTTGGAATATGTAGCGTCGTGGATGGACACGATAAAGGCAGGGAGGTGGTTGAAATCGTTAGATGTTCTTACAATAGAAGAGTCAAAATAGATGTTCGTACGACATGTTGGCGTGCGAACTATACAGTGGTGATCGTTGTGAGGTGACGCGTATAATGCACAAAAAAGCATTTAATATTTTTTTAATTGGGTTAGCATAATGGATTTTATGAAAAACACAAACACGAAGACTCTCACGGCGCAAAGAAAGGTCAGGTAAGTCCAAGGTTGTCTTCTTTGATGCAACATTAGCGGTACGGGAATAATTAGAAATAATTAAAAGGACTGCTCTGTTATGGACTGATCTGAGAATGTTTGATAATGTAACATGTCCCGGATCCCAACACAAAACAGGCATATTCAGGTTTGGCTTTACTAAGGTTTTATATAAATGTAGTTTGTTCGGAAGTCTGACCGAAAGCTCAATTTCACTGGATCTATTACCGCTGGCTACACTCAAAATTTTTTAAGGATTATCCTTTAGAAGAAAAAAAAGTCTACACTAATAAAAATCTTGCTTTCATTGTGCGACAGCTTGTTTATACTTATGATCAGCAGCTTTATAAGCGCACCAGCGCTCAGCGCATGTGTTAACTTGGCGCGTCAAAATAGCATTTTCATCTTTTATTTTGTAGTTACTTAAAGCGTGAATTACACCAAGACGCCTGCGAATTACATCCGATGCACTTGGGGGGATGTACTGGCTAATTAGATCACTAACTTTTGCATGAAGAAAGTTCAATTTTCTTCAACCGTTTGTTTATGAATACGTGGGATGTAGTCAGTCAGAAACGTGTCAAATTGAAAGAAAAAAAACATAGTAATTTTTGAGTGGCGAACAAATTTTAATTAGTAAGATCATGTAGCAGATGCCTGCGAGTCAAACTGAATAACACAGTAGTCGCTTAGACCTGGCAAGTACGTTAAAGGAGACACAAGCTCAGGGGTTATGGTAAGAATGAGATCTGACACAATTGCAGAATGAATGTACATCATGTAGGTTCCTGTACAAGTTGCTTGAAATTTAAATCGAGGCAAAGGCTTAAAAACGAAAACCTCCCTGATGAATTATCATCAATTGTCGTAGTGTCACTTTTCCAGTTATTTGTGACAGAATTAAAATCCCACAGCAAAAGCGAAGGCGACGAGGAGAATCGGACTTCCGGTCTATTGAAAACATCGTGAAGCTCACAGCGAAATGTATTAGGCGAAACTGGTTGTCGATAGCAGGCGCAAAAAATAAAATCTTTGTTCCTATCATATAAACGGGCTCACACAAATTTCAAAGATATGTTAAGCGGTACAACACTAAATATCATAAAATCATGGAGAGCACTAAAATCATCACCACGTGCGCTCAAGTCACGATTGCAACGCTAAAACTTGTACGCATCTTCACAATAAAAAATTATTGAACAGCAATTTTACCAGAAAGCCATGTCTCGGTAAAAATAACAATATCGCCTGTACAGGTGTTGATTACAGATGACAGGGCATCACGTCTGCTGCCCACACTTCGCACGTTAGAATGCAATACTGAGATGGTGGTAGCCGCCAGGCCTTTAGATAGCTACACGTTGAAGGCGCGTGTAAATTGTCATTGCCCGGGTGGGGTGTGGAAACTGTATTATCGGTGGCAGGGACAAGCGCGAAAAATAAATTATCGGCGTTAGGGACAGGCGCGGTATTTCCATTAGTTTCAGGAGCATGATTAGAAATAACTTCAAATACACAATTTGTTACTGGGCAGTAAGTATACATCTTATGATTATCGTGCAGCCTGTTTAGTCTGAGCGAGAACCACTGACCGGTGACTTTGCCAAAATCGATTAACTCTTTACGTAACTGCCCCGTAGCCCGGAATCCTTGCTGACTGAAATAATTGTTTCCTTGAACTTAAACCGTCGAGGAAGAAACATTCGTATTGAACTGAGGTGAAGAACACTTAAAGGGGCGGTGCAACGATTTTCGGACTTCGGTCAAAGATTTCTGGAAGTTGCCCCCTGACACTTCTGAAGTAAAGAACAGAAAACCGATTTCGCCTGCGTGTCCTAGTTTTTGCGTAAAAAAAAGATAAAGATTGGTATTTCGGGCACCCCTCAACTCACTCCCAGTCTTCAGGGTCACACCTGGTCGCACTCCCAGTGACGTCATTCGGAGTGCCGTGTAGCTTCCCGTGTGCTATCTCGGAGGACGCTTCCCCTCCCTCTCTCTGCGTATTAGCGGGCGCTATGCTGCAGCTTAGAGCCGAGCGAGGTCACGTAATCTTTCCGCCGTAGTTCCTTCGGCTGCCACTTGGGGCTGCAGGTGGGGGAAAAAGCTCGACATTTGCTTTGCGATTATGCAGCGGAATCGCGACATTTTTAATGAAAGAAATGTTTTCTCTATCCTCCGGGACACGATAAAGAACGTAAAAATGACGAGATGCAAATTCTTTTAATTATAGAATCGTTGCACCGCCCCTTTAACACTTATTGGCCGGCAGATGATGAGCCTAATCTACGAGCACGGGATATCGCTTCACCAGTTAACTAAAAAAAAAAAAAAAAAAAAACCGTGCGTGTACTATCCCGCACCACACTCGGAAAGCCAATCACCGCAACTTACGGAAGCAGCTGAGTGAATGACGATGCCGAAACATATGTTTAGACCAAGAAACGCAGTCTGAGTTGTGGCATTAAGCAGTGCAAATGTGACGTTTTGCATTGCTTAATGTCACAGCTGAGACTGCGTTGTTTGGTCTAAACATGTATTTTGGCATCATCATTCGCTGAGCTGCCTTTGTAAGTTGCGGTGATTGGCTCCCCGAGTGGTTTGCGGGAAAGTAGACGCACGGGCATTTTTTTAGAGTGTAATATTGTATAAAGATTGCCGCGGATATGCGTCTCTGATTGCGACCAGTTTTCGGAAAGGCTGTCAACAATACCGTAGAAACGTAAACTCTAACGACGCGACTTATCTTTCGATCGTTGAGCCTTGAATTCCAAAAGGTAGTTTCACATCGAACAGCCTCACCAAGGACATTAGAAAGTTTAGTAGCATACTGGGGCGCATCTAGTGATTCCACAAGGGATACGACAGCTGCAAGTTTTGAATTGATATCCAACAGTTTTCGTTATAGTTAGGGCTCCGTGGTTTTGGATAAATCCGAAAAACTCCAAGAAACAGCCGCCGGTAAAATTTTTGTCAAATCGGATTTATCCGATAAACTCCGAATATTTATGTGCCAATGCCACCCCCCCCCCCCCCCCCCCGCAAAAGAAAAAAAAGCAAAAGACTTTTCTTTTTTATCACAGTTCGATCAGCACAGAGCCAATTCAATGGTCCTGGGAAAATTCCACCATAATTATCTTTAAAATCACGGACCGTTGGCAAAAGGAATCTTGCCGCTTGTCTCTTCAAGGCTGATTCAGGGCAACAGGTCGTTCGTTGTACATTCGGGTCGCGATTGAAGCCACTCTTTTGGTTTACAGTTTGGGCCATGCGATTTGTGATTTAGAGAAAGGAAAGGGCATGTTTTAATAACAGTGAAAGCTATGGACCATGGGGATTTTATAAAATTGGGAAGAGCGGCAGTTCATACTCTCTATTACCTCCTTAACCACTCCACCTCGCGCGGCCGAGGGCTAGATTGATGGAATTGGATGGGATGACTACGAGCTTCCCATCGACTACCCTCGGGAGTTTATTGATTTCAAGGTATCGGCGTTTATCGAAGCGCCCCTTGTGTGTGACTTTTGTCGTGGATAAATTAGTATTGCCAGTGGCAATGGCACCAACGCCAAATTCAACTGAAGGTTTTTCATGTGATACAAGCGCGTTTTATATTTTATCTGGCATACGTTTAGATTCGGTTATTATTTATTTATTTATTTATTTATTTTTAATAGGAAAAACAGTGAAATTAGAACTCCGAATTTCGGAGAATCGGGAATCAAAAAATATGAACTCCGATAAACACCGAATCTTCGGCAAAAAATAAACTCCAAAAAACACCCTCCGAATTCGGCGAAAAATAAACTCCTAAAACACGGAGACCTAGTTATAGTTGATGCTGGCTATCTTTGACCTGATTTAGCATGTCCACCATCTTAGTGTGACGCGTGTCATTTTTAGCTGACTGCTCAGTAATGGTGGCTAGAATTTCAGCGTTAGTGATAAGGCCGCGGTTTAATTCAACATCCCCACGATAACACAAGTATCTTAAGAACATGAACGAACATACAAGCCACTCTATCAAGAACCAGCGGGCATCGAAGGAGCAGCACAAAATAATTGCAAGATCGTTGAGCATGTAAAGATGGATATTTACGAACCTGCAGAACGAAGCAGAAGGTATTTTGAGACGATCGCATAGCCGCCGTTCCTCTGGGCCCACTCCTGAATTTGTCGGACAAAGCTTATCTATAGCCACGTCCTCGGGGTGGCGAAGCACGGGGCTTGCGCCGAGTTTCGCGCATTGTTAATCGGCTATTCCCGCAGTCACACCAATTGGACTCGAGACACCATCCTAGTGCACATGCGTCGAGGCATTGATTGTGACGAGCCCAAGTCGAGTGGTCACGCCGTGCTCGAGTCTACTGTATGAGCCGCGTGTAAATATCGTCACAGCGGGAATCGCATTGTTCACGTTGTCCCCCGCAACTTCGTCATCAAGTTCTGCGAAAGGGAGCTCCAAAGAAAACGTCCGCTCTTACCCTTGGATGGAACATCGCGGATACACAGTAGCACTCACAGGCACACAAGAAAGTAGTATAGACTGGCAGCGCTGACTAACAACTCAGTGATATATCTCTTCTTCCTCAAATCGTCATCTTCTTCTCCTTCGCCGTTAAAGTGAACATTTTAAGTTTTTAAACACCAGAAACCAAATAGCAAATAAACATTAATAAATAAATATGAAATAAATAAATAAATAAATAGATGGAAACAAAAAGAAAATCAAAGTGAATTAAAAAAATAAAAAATTAACTTTTAAAATATGAAAACATAAATTAAAAAAAAATTAAAAGTTAAACAAAAAAAAAATAAAAAATAAAACTGAAGATAAAAAAAAAAATTAAACGAAAATGTCCCCATTACTTTTGGTTCTTTGATGTCCCATCTCGAGATAAACCAATTCTTTCTTTCATAGAGCTAATAATGGGACACTAACTCATTGGTTGTCCAACCTGACTATTTTTCTTTTTCAGCTTCGTTAATTTCTCGTGTCAGCTAATTACCACTTCGGGAAAAAACAGCGCTGTCACTCAAGTCCGCTGTGCACCCGCAGTCCCGGCAATGGATGCCTAGGTTACCTGAAATTACTCTGTTCATGTTATAGTGATGTTCTCGTAAGCGATCATTCAGACACCTCCCGGTTCGCCCGACACACTGTTTACCGCATGAGAGGGGAATTGCATAAACCACCCTTTCAGAGCACTGAACAAAATGGGTGCGATGCTTTTTTTTATCAACCTAAGGCTGTCGAGGATGAATTGACTTTTTTTTTTTTACATAAACAAGAGAGCTTGTATGGAGCAGAGAATACTACGTTGACGTTTACGTGGTTGCCTATATTTTTAAGACCATGAGAAATATGGTGAATATAAGGCACAACCGCTGGCCCTTAGTTTTGGTCCCTTTTCTTGCACTGGGTTAAATCGGGATTTTTAATTTTCGGGATGAAGTTTTCTGCCACAGACGTTAATAAGTAAATAGGGTGCCCCTCTGATAGTAGCCAATACTCCGCGACAACTTTTCTTGGCAATGCACTGGAAGGTACAGGCCCACGTCCCCTCTTCCATTTTGAGTGTACGCAGGCTCTCCTCCTCTCCCCGGAATTGGGGGAGGAGGAGAGCCTGCGTACACTCAAAATGGGAGAGGGGACGCGGGCCTCTACCTTCCACTGCATTGCCAAGAAAAGTTGTCGCGGAGTATAGCTATCTGCCCGTGAAAGCTAGTTTTTACAGTATGCGGGCATGACTTTTTCAGGCTCTTATCCTCCGAATTCCAACGCGACAAAGAAGCTTCTTGGTAATTGGCGTTGCGCTCGAGCTTACTTGGTTTCCACTAGTGCAACTAAGGTTGTGGTTAGTGAGAAACATTCGTACCCAATATCGCTACGCGGCCCCTTTAGTGGAACGCCAAGGGCGGTTTATTATATTCACGTTTCGCGGGCCTTGAGTAATTTTAACAACACAAAAGACGTGTTCAGCCTGGGTTATTCAGACTGAGCTTTATTCAGCGATAGGTCAATTTGGGCTAGCGACCCCCATGGGATACACAAGATGGAGGAGAGAAGAAAGCGGGGACAGAGAGCGATAGCCGCGGCTTCCTCTTACCGTTAACTAGAACGCCCGAATTACGCCGAGAGAAGTGTGTCAGTGCGCGCCGCTGTGTTCGCCGTGAAATGCAAAAACGAGCTGACGGAGCGACTACCTTGAACATCGGGAGCGTCGGCGTGCATTTCCTTAGATCGTGCTTGTACGGCCCTCGTTTACGGGGAAGCATCGAGACGTTGCGCGTCGCAGTGTTTCCAGGACTTCCGGCCGATTATTTCCTTTTCGCGTGTCTCCTCTTTTGTGTTTATGTAAATGAGAATGAAATAAATAAATGAACGCAGACATTGGGGATTTTAGTTGGCCGTAAGCGAGAGCGTTACGTTGCTAGCGAGGGCTCGGGCTGTCACCTTCAAGCATGAAATGTGCACGCGCACGCTACGCCCGCAATACGCGTGACACGGTCTACTTTAAATGCTAGATTGGCTCCCGCTTAGCGTTGTCGGCTTCTCCTTTGTACTTAAAAAAGTATATTTTTATTCGCACCGAGCTTACACAAATAAACATCCCGCAACACGCTCCAGATATAAAATTACGCTATTTAAATCGATACAAAAAGGCGGTATGACATTTACATACAGTAACGTCTACACTTAAAAGCATGTAGCTTTGGGTGCCGTACAGCGAACACTAAAAGATAGCAATGGGCGTTAGATTATGCGAACAATTATTAAGTTAAAGGCTATGATTTTTGTATGACGTAATATACTGTCACGAATGACGAATGATGAGGCGGCTAATGACTGAAGGAACTGAACGTTTGATGGGGCAAACTTGAGCCCAAAACGAAAGGGGAGGAGGTTAGCGCCGCAGACGTCGATGTCAGCGAAACAGCGGGATCGAGCGCTGGGGCGAAAACTAACTGCGGTTCGCCACGCGGAGCCCCTTATGTACACGCGTGAGCTTCTGGTACAACCGGCGTAGAAGGTTTGGAGCGTAGAACATTCTAATCTCGAATAAGCAGCAGGGTTCTCAAATTTACCAGATCGCGACATTGCAGAAACAACAAAAAGGCGCATCCGCGGACAGGCATGGAACCTCGGGCGCGCTGCCTACTTGGGCAGCTGCGCGCGCGGCAATATCGAGGTGTAGGCATGACATTTCGCTGTTCCGATGGGGGTTCAGACACGGGCCGCCTTAGGGCGGCCCGTGTATGAACTAATTTAGTGCTTGAAATTGGAAAGGCAGACCTCTAAGAATTGTGATCATATATTTAAATAAAAAGAAGGGCGAGAAAAACGTAAAGAAAATATTGACCAACGGTTAAAAGCAAAAAAATAAAAAGGGAAATAAAGTAAAACAAACGCAATTAAGAAAGAAACTACACTTATTGTTGAATAAGAAATAGCTTCTAAAAAAAGCTAGATATAAAAGACTTTAAGAAATCAATGCTTTTTTATATTTGATATGTGTGTTTTTCCTGCAGGTTATGGGTTAATTCAATCTGTGTTTTTTTTCTGCTCTCGGTTCTTCAGTGTTTTTCTTTTTAATTTTCACTTTGTATTAATTTATTTCCACCCTCTTGATTATCAGAATTGACATCACGTCTTCTGTTTTTTTCTTTTCATTAAAACGTCATTTGCCAGTTAGCGCATGCATTGTCTCCTGGTTCTGCTCGTGTTCGTCTTTGCGCTATTTCCGTTTTATCTGCAATGCATACTCAACATGCATAGCATATAATTTCATTAATTTAACATTTCACCCCTTTGTAGTCCCCTCATGGCCGAATAAAGACACGAGCAACACACGGAATTATTATGTCATGGCCACCTCCTCTGCTTCTGCGCAAATAGCTGAACCATCTCCGACAGGAAACCGGGTTTCATTCATACTACCCCCTGCACTGTACCGGAGTTGGTCGTGCAGAAATCAACGTCGTTGAGTCAATGTCCACGATATGTTCGGCGGGATTTGGCCAGTTAGAAAACATGTATTTTCAAGCGAACGAAACAAAAAATGATGCATTTAAAGATTATTTCCTTCTTTTTTTTTTTTTACCAAGGTTCGGAAGTGTTATGTATTCCTACATCCAGACTTTTAAACTAAGGTCAAACATCTCTTTCCCAGTTAGTCGCAATTTGCAATGCAAACTGTTTCAATATTCCGATTCAGGACTATAATCTCTCTCTCTCTCTCTCTCTCTCTCTATATATATATATATATAGGCTGTAAAAATACCATGGTAATACTTCTCTCGTTTTGAAATATGCTTATAGCTGTGCTCCTTAAAAGGACAATATGGGCGATTTGAAAATAATTAAAAAATATGGAAATAGATTTACGTGTATTCCAGATAATGTTGACAAACTTTTAGGCCGAAGTGGCGCTTGCATTCAACATAAATTTACTTAACATGTATAGAAAAATATCATTTCGGGACCGACGGCAGCGACACCCGAGACTGCGAAGAAAAGCTAGCTCTTGAGTTACGTGGATCCTGAAATCAACTGATTGAGGCTCGTCAGACGATTGGTCGAAGTTAAAGGCGTTTGCTCGTTTTCATTTTCGATCGTAAGCTGTAGAAACAAAATTGCGTTCTTTTAATTCGGCAACATCGAAAACCATATATTAAAAAAATACTGTAATAAAAATAAAGTTCTATTTCAATCCGCTAACCGGTGCACCGAAATAGTCGAGCGCCTTTAACTTGCAGATATTTGGCGAGAGATTGACTTGAAAAGCGTTTAGTTTATCAACAACAGCATTTTCTTTTTCTTGTGATGAGCAAAACGAAACTGGCGCATCATTGCGTTCTGTCCGTTTTGTTGCGCGAATCTTGGTTCAACGCGTGAAGGAAGCTGCAAGAACTGTTCCCGACTGTTGCGCTTCAAGTTCCGGGACTTGTTCAGGTCCGTGTCAAAATGCTTCTGTCAGGACATTTCTTGCACGCCGCGATCTTTCCCGCGCAGTACTCCAGCGATGCAGCCAGCGAGACCTTTTTGCGCCTGTGGTATTCTGAAATATTGTGTGCGAATGCGTGGGCCCGAGGACATGGGTTAATTCCTCTACGCGAGCCAAGGGCTCCATCGTTTCAACACCGAGCCTCCTTGTGCACGACCATACTTGTTTCATGCCGTTGAATAATAAAGATAATGGCGTGCACGGTAAGCCTAACAAGGTGTTCTGTCTCGCTTGGTAAGTAACAGCAGCACGCAACCATTATTTTTTCTTGCCGCAATACGATAACGCCGTTCGCAACGCGATCGGGGATAAGCAGGATGTCGACTACAACAAATAGAGGCCCCTACGGACAGTTGCGTTTGACTGCGTTGCGTCGACAAACGGCGGCGAGTCACCGGATCATCCGTATTTCGTATGAAGCAGGGCAACCAATTGAGTGAGTAGCTTGGCACGCAACATACGAGGCACGATTGTCCGGGCTACTCCCGGTCGCAACGCTGACAAGCGTACTCGAACTCTCTCAGACGCGACTATTAAGTATGTCGTCACAAAGCACCACTACAGCTCACCGCATGAACCGTGCTCTAGATGAACTAAACTTTATCGGAACGTACGGTTCACAGTCGAAGTCACCTCCTTTTGAATATAAGTGGCATGACGTAAAAGCAGAACGTAAAGGGCTGTTTATACCCCGTCGTAACGTCAACGAGCGCACGCGCTCGTTCACGCTCGCTGACGCTGTCTGCGAATGGGGTGTCTATACTCCAACGTCAAGTTGAACGCGGCGCCGCGCTGAGCAGCTCGACGCGCGACGTCGTAGCTTGCGACGGACTTGGACATGCTCTACGTTCAACGTTGGACGTCGGCACCGCCGACGCAGGCTATCCCAGAAGCTTTTGCGCGAATGCCTCATTCGGGAATCCGGTTGGCGGGGTCGTCGGGGCCAGTCGGAGTGTGGTGCGAGATGCTCTTTTCTGGAATCTGAAGCTGTCGTTCTTGCCGTGTGTCGCGTGCTGTTGTCGTGTTCCTATGTTGGTGTGCGTATTTAACGTTCGTGCGCTTGACTGAGCGATTGTGTGCGTGGACGTGGACCGCTCCGAGGATGCGCTACCTTCGATTCTCGATAGGCCTATCGACCTAACGAGCCGGTGGCGGTGGGCCGTGGTGTTGGGATGGCTGCAAAAGCTGGAAGCTCGATGACGCGCTAGAGGTAGGGTTAATTACAATTAAGGATGACCTAATGTGCGCGCTATATATAATCAGGTGCCAGTCGCACTCACCGGCAGTCATTACCGATTGAAAAAGCGTCGTCGAATGTACGGAAACGGCGGTCACAGAAACCTCTGAACTATTTAGCCGGCCACAAATTTTCAATTGGGCTGTCCCAGCTTGCAAATGGTTTCAGCTTGTAAACGATAGTAGCGATACGCGATGACATTTGGACTGAATTCTGTATTGTTTGTATAGGCTTTGTAAAGAGCGTTACAATTTCGAACGCGTACATTGCGTAATTTAGGCATCGTCCGCTCTCTTCGGTGTCCGTTTCTTACGTCAGCGTGAAAGTATACTGTGATGATAATATACCGGCTACCTGTCAGAAACAGGTTTCTGGGGAATATCGAGTGCATAGATTTTATTAAAGCATTCCGGCGAAATCGCCGGAGTCGCTTGGCACGATTACGGCGAACCTGCAAGCAACTAAAGTCAAATGTTATCGGGCTTTTTTTTTGGTTGACATTTGTGTCGCATTTAGGAGAAAATAAATGCTGGTTTGCACCCGCTATCACCATCATTTGCTTGTTTTTGAACTGCTAACCGCTACCCCGAATGGTTGTTTTGAAGCGTGACATGACAACATGAGGACGAACCACACTGACGGCTTGCCTCTAGGCTAGATGGCACAGGCTACCGCCCATAGGTAACCCGTGGAGACGATGCGGTTGCCACGGAGACGCGCATACGTAAAGTGGGACAGTTCGTCGGGGCGCGCTGGACCAGCGTTAGTTTGCGCTGGACTGTAAACACCATCGTTCGGGCGCTTCTCGGCGCAACGTAGTGGCCGACGAACGTCGGTCTGCGCCGGTGCGCGTTGAGTTCGTCGACGTTGGAGTATAAACAGCCCTTTAGTTTGAGTTCGTCAACATATTATACACGAAATAAAATGCATCATAGTACTGTATAAGACACTGGGCAGGTTTCTAGGACAACACAGTCGAAAAACACCCTTAAAAAAAAAGAAAAAAACAAACAACGAAATTGTCTTTATACCATTTTTAACGACGTATCATTCAAATTGTACCAAGTCATTTTTCATTCTTCAAAGTTGTTGTTTTGTCCCGGATGAGAAGCTTGCAGCTTCTTTATAATCACGGAAAGTACCCCATTCACGGGGCCAGCCAAGAGGTATACATTTAACCACAGTAGGGTTAGGATGAAAAGGCGCGCTTTCTTACGGCCTTTAAATTGAGGGGTAGTTTCTGTTTCCCACCGCAGTTTGGCGGGGTCGCTGCGAGCTCAACCCTCGTACGGCGCGTTAACTTGTTCTAGGAAGGCACCCTAATCTCACCGTGTTGGCCTCTTCGCTCCGGGGTTCAATTGGAAGAATACCCAGACTCGTTAGAGGGCTACGGGCCTTGAGGCTGCCTGTCTGCAGAGAGTTATGCAGAACACTTTTTGTTCTTCGTCTAATCAAGAAACATATTTACATAAACCGTTCTACTTATCGTAGACCAAAAGTAATTTCTATCAGCGCAGTACCGGTTTTTCTTATATGAGTACATGGGCACAAAGTTTAAGTCACGGTGGTCGGAACAGTTGTTCAGGGTGATTATGGTAGAACTCGGATAGGTCCCCACGCTGTAGAAAAAATCACATTGCCACTAAATCGAAAGCAAAGGTGGCTGCCTAGACCGGCCGTAATCTAATACCCGTGCCACACGGGCAACTCGAATGCCATTTACAACGAATGATATATGTGTGATCGGCGAATCAGCTCGCAATCTGTCACGAGTGAAATGCGCTGTGCCCGAAGTGTCGCGTGCTGATTGGCCGTCCGCTCAAATGTCATTCGTTGTAAATGGATTCGAGTTGCCCCGTGTGGCACGGGTATAAGTCCCTCTACGATCTGTGATTCAGCTCGCGATCTTGGATCGCGAGCACATGCTACGCGCGGAGGGTTACGAATTGATCCGCTGCTGGTCATAAAGGTACATACCTGAGGTAAAGGTACCCTTATGATTGCATAATGGGGTATCAGACATGTTTTGTACATTCGCAGCATTTAAAAGACGCTTCTTGGCCACTAAATGACATATATTTGGTCTATCCTGCTTTAATGTGGGCACTTCTTAAAAAAATTAGAAGAATGTTTTTTTTTTTTTTTTTTTTAGTGTGCGCATTTGTGATGTAAATACGGGCTTTCGCCCCCAGTAAACGAAACAATGAACTATTATGGAGACTTATAAACGAGTATTGCTAAAAAAAAGTGTTGTGTGTATGTTTATACAGCCGGAAGTTAGTCTGCCTCAGTGGGCGTCTGGTGTCTCAGCTGTAGATGAGCAACTTAGCCAGTGAGGTACAACCGCTAACCTAAGGTCTTGAACGTGCACCACGCAGTAGTGATGCACGACCGCACGCCGGTACGATGCTCATCCAGATCGAAACGGGACCCAAGATCTCTGGGTTCTGCAGCACGAGCTTTCGCTCCACGTGCTCCGAGCTGGTGTGAGCTAGCCCACTCGGCCACCGATCCTATTGGCGGCGGCCCAGGACATCGCAGAAAAGAGCGCGACGGCACCTCATGCCAGAATTTTTACAGACTCGCAAGCAGCGATTAATGCTACACGCAGCAGCAGACCAAAGGGCCGAACAATAAAAAAGATTAAGAAAGTGTCGACGGAGCTTCGCATACGTGGCACCGACCTGCATATCACATGGCTTCCCGGGCACAGCAAAATCCTCGGGAATGAGAGGGCACACAGGGCCGCAGCGGAAGAAATATTTCACGGCTCCGCGACTGGCCCGACCTCTCATTCTGAAACGAATGACACGGTAGACCCTGAGGAACAGGCTGAACTTGCCAGGCAGGCGAGGAAGGCCTACCTCAGAGGGTTGCTGCCGTCACAAGAAGACAACATACCAACGAGTTATACCAGATGGGAAGCTGTCCGAGTCCGACGGATCAGGACCGGAACAGCATTCACACCGGCCAAACAAGCGAGCTTCGGGCTCGTCGACATCGAGGGCTCCAGATGCAAGGCCTGCGCCGGGAACAATACAGCCACACTACGCCACCTCCTCTGGGACTGTGCAGGCCTGGAACGGCTGAGGAAGAAAGCGATCCAATCTCTTCGGGAAGAGGACAGACCGGCGACGCTTGAGGAGTGGTCCCGACCCCAGGGAACACCGCAGCACAGAAAAGCAATCCTCGATTCCCTGATGAGCTACATCAGGGAAACGGGAACCCATCATCACATTTAATTTTTTTTTTTCACATCATTTATTCCCTTTTTCCTCTAAATCCCATGCCCCCCCCCCCCCCCCCTTCCTGTCTCAGGCCACCCGACCAAGACAGCCGAACCACTCATCTCATCAATAAACATAATTCAACAACAACAACAACCAATGGCTAAAGGTTAATTTCCAGACATTGCTATACTCTGTTTCACCTTATGTTGTACCGCAGCGAAGGCTAGAAGCGCGAGCTCATAGCGTTGGCAGCTGCCCTTGGTGCGCGAGAGCTTGTGCCGCCGAGATGTGCCCTAGAACAAGGAGCTCGCGCTTGTAGCCTTTCCTGCGGTACAACACAAGGTGAAACAGAGTATAGGAAAAGCAAAGCCTTTGCATGACATGACACGTTCTTTATTCCCTGATTTTTAACCAGAAAAACGCAATGTTTCGCCGACCTAAGAATATCAAAGTGAAATTTCATGTTATTAGATCTTGTTGAACTACAAGAGGATTTAATCTAAAGAATATAAGCAGGGAACACGTACAAATAAAGTTTCAAAAGTTTCGTGGTTCATTTTATTACCAAAATGTTAAACTAACTTCACTCAGCGGAAAAAAACAAGTAGGTGTCATCCACGTATACCAGATAGTACGGGGGAGCACGACACGTATATTCACGCACACCAGATAGTGGTACGGGGCAGCACGGCAGCTCAAATGATCAAGAACAATTGACTTCTTGCTTTATAATTTTGCAAAGCAGAATGAAACTGCTTGAATAGCTGCATGCGCATGCCCATCTAAGTGTCTATAGATAAAAAAAAAAGAAACCGTAATAAACCTAGATGCTGGTAAATTGTATTCAAAGTACCGCTACAGTCGTTCTTAAACTCCATTCTCACTTAAAAAAGTAATTAATTGTTATAAAACTAATGGCCATAACTTAACCCCTTGTAATTGATTACTTATGTGCCTTCAAACTTGCGACATTTGGCGCTAAACCCATTTTTGGAGGTTGCCACATAAATTTACGATATTTTTGCTACAACCTCGAAGTCTACCTACTGCTCCTAAAAAATAAAAAAAAAGATGCTTGTTGCGATATCCAGACGATTGAAATAATCTGTGTGACGCCATGTTTGTCTACTGGGCTCTGGAACACGTTCTGAGCATGCGCAGGTGCTTTCTGCTGGAGCATAGCAGACTCCTCTTATGTGTCCCCAGCTGAATGACTTGGCATTTTCCGCATGAACGATGAGCGCTGGAAAGGTGTATACATCGCAGTGTTGTACGGAGCGGCGTTCCTGGAACGCGTTCCTTTTAGGAGGAACGAAGTAACGCCGCCGTTTCATTTCGTATCGGTAGAACTGGAACGGGAGCTCGTTACGTTTTTATGGGAACGGAAAAAGGAACGGCGTTTGCTTCTTTCGTCCAGTGCGGCAATCTTTAATTTAGTTCTTAGAGGGAAATTCTAAGAGTATAAAAACAGTCTATTTACGAAGTTCAAAATCTGGGTAATGTTTCTGTCACTTGTCTTAGGGTTTAATTTGTGTGGCCCTCACTTGGTAACAGTCGGGTGCTGGAGAGCTAGCGGACATCGATTATTTTTTTAGTGCCCGAAACTGCAGTACAAAAAACCAAACTTTTAGTCGAAGGAAAAGGCACAGAAGGAGGGACGTTTCAAACTCAGCTATTTCTTTGTTTCCATGAATCCTCATACACCCAGAAATTTAAGGCCGACTACAGCCATCACTGAACTTCCACAAACAGACCTAAAGTTACAACAAAAGAACAGGTAAGCAAAAATCGAACGCAACATTGTTAATTTAAAATATAGAAAAAATGTAACCTTTATTCCGTCTACCCTTTACCCCCACCTTCAAACTGAACAACGAATCCGACCTTGACAAATAAGGAGTGGCAATTTTCAAGACTGACCTTCCAAAAGCCCTACATTCCTCTTCACTTGCTCGTCTTGAGGACAGCAACATCGAGAAGCAACTGTTGTTAAGTTCAAACAAGGGACTTTGTTAGATTGAAACGTGTGAGGTTGTTGTAAAACGCTCGTGCGATGTGGGGTAAGAGTACATTTGGCTTGTCTGAATCGCCCACCACAAACATGAATATTGTTATATCTGAGATATTGAAGGTGAATATATCAACAAAGAAAATTCTGCTTCCACTCGTTTTTTTTCTTCCTTTTTTTGGTCCCCTTCTATTACGGCCTTCAAATTCGTATGATGCCATTTAATGGGATATGTTCAAAAAGTTTGCTTGGTTTAACTAAATATGATATTCAACAAAATACAAATATAACGTATATGTAAGAATACGTTCCTTGTTTTAACTCTAACGGGAAGGAGTTCTTTTTTCACATATGAAACTTGTAACGGGAACGCGTTCCAAAGATCAGAAGGAACGAGGTACGAGCTTTCGTTCCTTTTCTTGAGGAATGCGTACAACACTGGTACATTGTTACACTTGCTTTATCACCGAGGAGGAAAATGCCAAGGCACTGGAATGTGAACGCGTGTGTGGTGTAGGCACGAGCTGCTGTCCGTGATAAGGACGCATTTCACAGCCGTTTAGACAAAGATGGCGACGCGAAAAAGGCGAGTAGTGGAATGGCCTATACGGGTAGAAACTGCGGGGAAAGGAGAAGGCAGCTAGCTCTGAGTCTACCCACTAATCATTCCGCACAGGGCTCGGTGCTGTGCTGTCCCTGCACGCTCTCTTCTTCTCCTCTCCCCCAATTTTTACTTATATGGATCTCATTCGAAAGGGGTGACATACAAAGGAATGGAGAGTCGGTGTGAATAACGCGCTGGTTTTCCTGTTGAATTTCAGAAGAAAAAAAAGAAACGGCGCAAAGCGAGGCAAGTTGCCTTTATTAGGAGCGTGGAGGGCCAACGCGGGGATATCTCAAACGACAAAACTAAATCGCCGATCGGTATCTGGCAATACAAACCCGAGAAAGGTGCGAGGTTTGCCTAGGGTAGACCAAAAAGGACCGTGGAGCTTCCTTGGCCCGCAGCAGTATTTACAGCAAACACCCTTTCACAGCCGGGACACGGAAGATGAAAGGCAGTCGGGTTCCTGGCTTCGAAGCAGTCACCCAAGAAAATGCAAGTAGAAGCAAGCAGAGGGCGAAAGAAGGTATGCATCTCTTCTTCCGTATGTCCCACTGCTGCACGAACCAAAAGTTTCACGCCGCGCTCGTGCGCTTGAATCACCGGGGCGGACAGAAAAAAACAAAAATAATTCAAACAGAATCCGAGTTTACTTGACTCAAATATTTCCTCTTTTTTTGAAAGAGGCCGGCACCACGCGGCAGGAAAAAAAATTACCAGGTAAAAGAAAAAAAGAAGGCTCGTGTTGTGCGGATCTTCCGTGACATCACGCTCTGTCAACGATGAAGGGGGCCTTTCTGTCAGCTCCGCGTTCTGCTTACTCGTCAGGGGTGGCGGAACGGTGACGTGGCACCCTGGACGAAATCCTGGTCTAGAGCCCTGCCCAGTAATGATCTTTCGTGCGCCAAAGGGACATTAATTTCCGGTTCTACACGTCGCTAACCAGCTCCGTTTCAACAGTAGGCTGTAGATGATTCTAAATTCAGATAATAACCAGGGCTACGGCACCGTAAAACATCAGGGCAAGCTTGCTGGAAATAGCGTTTTAGCTAAGACTATGTGAAAAAAGCCTGCCAAGCCTGAGGCACCCAAGCGCTTGAGACTCAACTTCACTTGCAAGTCCGCTCGTACCCTAGCTCTGGTAGTGCTTTCCCTCACGCACTTAACTAATGCGGTATAAACCATTTTTAAAAATCAGAGTTCTCTAAAGGGAGTCTCAGATGATCCAATATTTTCTGCACTAATGGCGTTTATAGGAGAACAAGGTCGTCTATACTTCAAGCATCTTCGTGAATTGAAGAAGACATACAAGGTTAATTAATTCCCCTCTTTAGGCTTTGTACTTTCGAAGATGTTTGCATTCCTTGATCTGGAGAGCCTTTGTAGTGTCGCCATTAGAGCGTCGGGTACGGTCGTGGACAGGACGGGTGGGCTGACTTCTCAAAAATTACTTGTCCCTTAAATGATTTGAAGCGGTTTTGGAGCGCTTTTTCACTAGTATCATCGCGAGCATGAAGCACTTTGCAACGTTCCGAATTCACCGAAGAACTCCCACATAAGACTCAGCTCCTAGCGAGCCTGTCCAGACATAAAAGGAGCAAACGGCAGACGCATTTGGGAGGCGAGCAAATAGTCCTATCATCGTTGTTGTTCATGCTGTTTTTCAAGCGGCCGGTCCCGTGGAAGTGGGCCTCTCAGAAGAGCGAGAGTGAAGCAGCTACATACACTCTTACGCTCCCCGTTACGCTGGCCCCCCGGCGTGCCTAGCAGCCTTTTAGGAGGCACGGGTCGCAGAAGCTCCAGATGAGACTTTTCGGGGGGCGGAGGGGGGACAGGTTTCCTCCTTTCCGCAAGGTGTGCTCTCGTGAAGGAAGCCGTTCGAAGGAACTGTGCCGACCGGCTGAGGCTCGGTTTGCCCTCGCCGCTTCCGAGCCTGCCAGCGGTCTCCCTGGCGACCGTTGATCCTGCCAGTCGTTGCAGTGAAAGTTTGGCCGTGTCCTTCGCTGGTGGTGCTGCTGCAGCGGAGCTGGTGACCGGCTCCTTGCCCGGTCTGTCCGTGTTGGCTCTTCTGCGGTCTTGAGAATCTTGAGGGACTTTTGCACTTTGCGATAAATGTAGCTTTATCCGCACAGCTTTTTCTGGAGCTCAGATCGCTTTTTTTTTGTATCTGGAACCCCAGTGGAATATCGGATATTCATATTAGGACGCTCATGCGAAGTTGTACTTTCTTCTGTCAACCTTGGAACGTCCCAGCACTCTTCACCAGGATCACAAAACTTGACTTGAGAGCCCACAATTTTTTTTCAAATTTAACACGGACAAATAGAAATTTTGTTATTTATATGTTACACGGGCATCCTGATCATTTATCCTCGTTCATCTAATTTGACTTATATTAGTGGCAATCTGGAATATTGTTTTTTTTTTTATAATCGAGATGTCTCAGTGGTTTTTTTTGTTCGTGCTCGGTGTGCAACTCATCGCTGCTCAGGAGACTGCGCAAGAAGCGTACGTGTACGACTTTCAAGATCAGGCGGCCTCGAAAGATGCTGACGATGGAACCACGACGACCTCGACAGAAGCCGCCGTTGAGGCGCAGGAGGACGCTCCACCGAACGTCGAAGCCTTCGTTCAGGACTTCATTGATAACGGTTATCGGAAGGTCCTACCCGTGGTGACACAATTTGGATTCGACCCTGCCGTGTCTGTGGAGTGCTCCAAGAGTCTGCTCAAATTCGCTCTGGCATTCAGAAGACTGGAACCATGGGCGTTGCGAAGTAAGGGACATTTTGTTTTCTATTGACTTTGATGTGTATGCTAGAGTATTTATTACGCTTCTACAGCAATTTAAATAGCTGGCGGTGGTGCATTCCGTACTTCTGCATATGAATAGGAATTTTGTCAACTCTGAGAACTCTGATGCGCTCAGCATCTAATTCACATTAACGTCAGGTCGTAGTTAAATTTTTGGT
This sequence comes from Ixodes scapularis, assembly GCF_016920785.2. Lineage (NCBI taxonomy): Eukaryota > Metazoa > Arthropoda > Arachnida > Ixodida > Ixodidae > Ixodes > Ixodes scapularis. The sequence continues at coordinate 68,179,364 of NW_024609868.1, forward strand.
TTAAGAATGGCCCTGCGCGTGTTAAACCAAAGTGATTGAGTTTCAGTTCTTGCCTGTCCAAATTTTCTCTTCCATTAATAGCGCTTATTTCACAATTAAATAACTTTGAAAATAGTGGAAGTTTATATTTATCAAACTGTGGCATAAACTGCCGGAATTAACAAATTTTTGTGCCTGTACAGTGATTCTGTGATGCTGCGAATTTAAACTGATTTCAAGTGTGAGGTCACTGGGGTTATTCAAACGCCAATTGACACGTCAATGCAACGAGTGCAATACACTCATCAGAATACGACGTATTGTTTTTTTATCATAATTACTGCCTTTTCGTTGCGATAGGCAGTCAATGTAATAAAATTTAGGCTAAATTGCTTCATCCCAATGTGCCAGTATCTCAAGTGTATTCTCTGCTTGTTCCCATTAGTCTTAGATATTATTCATTCTCATCCCATATACACAATTCTGAATAATTCCATTGGAAAGACTACCATCAAGTCAGGTTTTCCCTAGTGCAATCAAACTGTGTCAGCGTTCGCCTGCGGACAGTGTGAGGGCACTTTGAAAGACGAAAATCCCTCTCGGTCGTGTCGTGTCGTGCCGTTTCTGTTACGAATGCACAGCGAACTAGGACAGCGGGGTGAGGCACGGAATCCGTGAATGGTTCTGCGGATCGGGTGTTCGGGGCTGTCTGAGCGAGGGAAAAAATCAGCGAGAAGCGAGAGTAAGAAATTTTTTTTCGAGACACCTTTAGTAGTCACGGTCTGTAGCAAGGCTCACACGATTCAATTTTTGTCGAGGCGCAGTGCGATTTCCGTCGTCTTGTAATTGCAACAACGCTTATTTAAAAAAAAAAAATTGAGTGCAGTTAGCTAAACTGCGTATTGTGTCACGGTTTCTATGCCGTATGGTACCAGAAAACGCAAAGCGTACTCGTACCATGCAAAACAGCTTTCGGAAAAGCTTTTAAGCCTTAGCTGCGTACGCTGACAATCTGCTTTTTTTTTTTGTTGAGGAGCTAAAAGTCGACAAAGTACCATCAACTGATCGAGCAGCAAACATGTTTGCCTCGAGCTCCCGAATAAATGTTTCGTTTGTGAATAAGTGACTAGAGACCAAATAATCGTATTAGGATCCAGTTGGCATATAAATTGCAGCGTTCCCTTTTGAGTTAAAAAATGTGACGCACACGCTCGATTGACTTGCTTTTGTAACAATACGGCTGGGACAATTTCTAATTATCTGAAGCGTGACATCACAGTGTCAAGTTGTGGTGTAACCTGGCATGACGTGACACTGTGTCACGTGATGTGTGTACCATGTTACGTGTGCCAAGAACATCATCTGGGTTACGGACGTCACGTGACGTCGCGCTACCTAGCACGGGTCACGTGACGGTTGTTATTTACATGTACCGTAGCGTATTCAGGGTCCAGCGACGCACGACCGGAAACATTTCAGGGTTATAAAACCTTTCACGTTAAAAAAAAAGTATTTGGAAGATACGCGTGGCGGTCAAACTGAGTGCATAGATAAACACAAAGTAAACCGACAACCTCACTAGCTCTGCTTCCGGTACCCTTACTTTCTAGCGGGGGTAGCCCTTCAATACAATTTACGCTTCTCAAGTGACTGAAAGTGAGGTATTGTCACTTGAGAAGCGTAAACTGTATTGAAGGGCTACCCGCACTAGAAAGTGAAGGTGGAGCTCGGAAGCACAATTAGTGAGGTTGTCAGTTTACTTTATGTTTATCTATCTCTGCAATGGGTTAAAGCCATGGGCCTAAATACTTTGACATCACATGCGCTGACACTTTGGAACTAAGGCTCTCTGTGGCTGTCAACTGATATCCAGAGAACGTGTTCCATTCAGAATGAAGACTATGTGGAGCTCAAGCTCGTCTGCTTTTTTTACAGGGTTTGTGAAGGACCGTGGGTAGACCTCAAGGTAGCTTGCTTTGGGGCCTACCCCCTATCCTCCAATCAGAGCCAATTAGAGCGCGGCGTTCTGACGTTCCCACAACCTCTGCAAAAGATACAGGCGAACTTGCGCTCCGCATAGGTCGACATGCTGCTTAGAAACACGCCGCATCGTTTCCCACACCACGTGTGGGCGCACTACGCGTGCGCAGAATGTAAATTCGGGAGGAGTAAAGCGTCTGCGCATGGGCAGTGCCGACAGCAGCGCCACCGCAGCGGCGCTTTGGTGTATACGAAACAAGGGACTAGGTTAGAGATCGTTCTCTTGGGGTTATGTAGGGTAAGAAAGTAGAAATTTGAAGATAATAGTGTGATTATAAGGGGTTGTGTAATTAATTAATTGACGTATTCATATATTGATAAGTTTTTTAATCAATAGCTAAATGTTTAACCGATTAATTGAGAGAAGGTGAACACAATGTGGTGCGTACCTTCGTCTGCTTTTTACACAGGGGTTGCAATGATGCAAGAACGCTGAGCTCTTATTGGCTGACTGAAAAGAAAAAAAAGAGTAGGTAAACCTCAAGGCATCTACGGGGTGTCACAAAAGAAAATTTTCAGGTTTTTGTTTACCGCAATAAATAAACTAGGCATCGGCGAACGCTCATTCTCGGCCCAAAGGTAGGGCTGTAGGTCACAACCAGATGCCAAAGTTTCAGCCCGATCCGATACCTTATTCTGATTTTCTGAAAATTTCAATGGGAAAATGGTGCCCATTTTTGCTCGTTTTCGGTTTCTTGTGCCATAGAGCCCCTGTATTCGAAAACTCCGTCGTCCGCCATTTTCCCATAGAAATTTTCAAAAAATCACTTATAATTTTTGAGTAAAGTATCGGATCGGGCTGAAACTTTGGCATCTGGTTGTGACCTTTACCGCTACCTTTGGGCAAAAAATGAGCGCTGGGGATGCCCAGTTTATTTTTGCGGCAAAATGAAACGTGTAAATTTTCTTTTGTGACACCCTGTAATTTTAGGTCAACCCACTATCGTTTCAACCAAAGCCAATCAGAGCTCGGTATCGTTCCGGCGTCACCGCAACTCCTGCGCAAAAAGCAGACGACTTGCTCCTCGCGTAGGGTTCTCAAGAGCATCATCGTCAAACTCACTATCAAGAATTTAGTAGCTCAGAAATCAGCCCTTCAGTGAAAGTGTCTATGATTACCGTAGTATATAAATAAACTACTTAGCTTCTGGAAAATATTGCTCCTTTTGGTGAGGCGTTTCGTTGTCCAGATTGCTACTATACGGTTTAGGGGATTGAGCGGTCAGTGAAGCGCCGTGCTGCTTTCTCTAAATCCGGTCTCTTAGGTGTGAATCCAATAAATATTTCGTGTTATATATCAAAAATTTCCCAAACTGTTGAGTTACTTAAATATTACTTAGTAGCTAGACCCTTAATCTCGGTAGTAGGTCGCATACGTTCCTTCCTGTCCTCCCCTCTGCTTTCGCGATCAGCTCATAAATTTGAAATGTTTGAAAATATTCAAAACTAAAATTCTAAAATTCTAAAAAGGAAAAAAAAAGCTGTATTATTAAAACGTATAAATTCTGCATTGTTAAGACCTTAGGGCTTCCCGCAAGCGGGTTTTCGAAATGCGGTGTCGTGTTTATAACTTGAAAACAATTTAGCACTTTTATCTGGCTCCACATCTGACCGATAACCGATCAATGAATCGAATAATGGCCGCCGATTAATCTGTAAAATGAGAATCTAATTGATGTAAAGCTCTACATATATAGAGATATATTGAAACAGGTGTTACGAAAATGATGCGCGCGTTTACTTGCCTTCGAATTCCACACGGAGTCAACCACCGTGATGAGTGTAGAGATGAGCAAATAATGAAAAAGTAGCTGAAAAATACCTAATTTTTATGCGGACACTGAACGAATGAAGCATGAGGGTCAACGTCGCAGCACTGATCGAATTTTTGTGTAAAATATTTATCTGGGTCTCATCAGTCTCCAAAAGCTCTTAGAGGGAAGGCAATGAGCGGGCAGGTTTAGTGACGGTGGCACGCACTTCTTCAGCATTCTTATAATAGTAACTTTTGTCTCATTACAGCGTCATGTTAAACGCTTTCATTTTTAAATATTCGCAGTTTATTCGTGGCGATCTTTGTAGTTGCCCTCGTTTTTTACATTTCCTCCTAAAGAGCGCTGCACGACCAGCACAAACACGTCTACATCAGTGTTATTCGGTGCTTGTGTGTCACTACTGAAAGGCTGTTGGAAACACTACATTATGCTGCGTTCCACATTAAATCTGACCGAGGCAAACGCTACGATCTATAATAGAGTCAGACAAGCCGCGCCAAAAGTGCCATGTCATGGCGCTCGCGCTCGTCGTTTTTGCGCGTTCTCAGGAAACCCAATCGCGCACAGAAACAAGCGCCGCATCACCAGTGACAGAAAACGCGCAAAGGACGACGAGCGCCATGACAATGCATTTTTGGCGCTGCATGATTGGGTTCATCGGATCGTAGCTTTGGCTGTGGTCGGACTTAATGTGAAACGAAGTATAGACCAACTCAACTCTCTGACGTGACGCCACTGAGGTGGCGCTGCTGTCGGTACTGCGCATGCGTGCAGACGCTCCACTCCTCCCGAATTTTATTTCTGCGCACGCGCAGTGCCCGCACCTGGTGTGGGTAAAACGGGCTTGTTTGTAAAGAGTGTGCCGGTGAATAGCGTAGTAAAATATGCTGATGGGGGACACCAACCTGAAAGCGAGTCTTTTGTTTCAGACGCTTTACTCTAAAAAAAGCCTGTGCGTCTGCTTTCCCGCACAACACTCGGAGAGCCAATCGCCGCAACTTACGGAGGCAGATCAGCGAATAACGATGCCGAAACATGTGTGTAGACCAAAAAACGCGGTCTGAGTTGTGACATTAAGCAATGCAAAACGTCACGCTTGCATTGCTTAATGTCACAACTCAGACTGCGTTTTTTGGTCTAAACACATGTTTCGGCATCGTCATTCGCTGAGCTGCCTCCGTAAGTTGCGGTGATTGGCTCTCGGAATGTTGTGCGGGAAAGCAGATGCACGGGCGTTTTTTTGAGTGTATATCATGTCAGAGAAGCAAGTGCGATGGGATGTCAGCGCTGAATGTGTCGAGCACTATACATGCGAGGACTTGCGTAGAAGTTATATGATATATTATTGTGTACTTTTGACAATTGACACTCAAACCAAACATTACGAATTGTCGCGTACAATATATGCGGGGTTCCGTGTTTTCGGCAAATACCGATAAACCGCCCGAAACTAGCCCTTAAGCCCGCTTTTATCAAAATCGGTTAAAACCGAAACTCCCCAAAATTAAACTGTCCTTGAAAAAAAAAAAAAAAAATTGCTGGGTAATTGCGTGGCACGTGAAACGTGCGGTTTCAGTCCGACTCCTCTCGGATTGACGTCTACGCTTTCCGCGCTCTTCACCGGTTAGTTCGGCGACTGGCTTAATGCGTGGCGTGCACGCTCAATAGCAATTCCTGGAATGGAGAAACCGACGCTAGCCCGGGTCTTAAACCGCTGGCGCTCTTCCAGAAGCTAGACCAGCCAATCGGCGTCGAACGAGGGAGTGTGACGTCATCACCTGGCTCAACCAATCAGCATCGCGTTAATCGGCGGCTTCGCTTTTCGGCTTCACGAATTTCTAGACCCCCCTGACGAGACAAAGCACGTTTCGAGAAAAACAATCTTTAGCTACAACTGTTTCTTGTGTTGACGCAGAACACAGTCTGCACTCAACTGCCCACAAGGATGCTGATTTCATCAAAAACCCTATTCCTGATCTTGTGTCCTTCGCTTATCGGTACCGGTGCGATTTTCAAGTATTCGGGTAACGCGCGTGTTCCCCGGAGGATAGGAATCCTACATCGGTATACTGTTTTCTTCCACATGCTCGCCAATGAGGTCGTTTCTTTTAACCGATTTCAAACATATATACCAAATACAAACGATTATATGAAAAAGCAAATAAACCCCGAAAAAGAAACACTTCCGTGATCGATGAACACTAAGCCTCGAAAACACGGAATCCTAAATACTAAATATACTATAGTCGGTTACAAGTCAAGAAGGTAGCGGCAAAAGCCCCTCAAAGGGAATCTTGTATTCCTCCGCCACCAATCGCGTCCCGTTGTTTCCGTGACGTCACGACCTGCCCGAACCAATCTTGTTCTGGCAAATGAATATTTTCAACATGGCTGCCGGGCAGATTTTCTACGACTCGAGTATCTTGCAGCAATTATTCTGTTCTTAATGCGGTTTTTCACTTACCCGAGCATACGTCGCTAAGTCGTAACCGCCTCCACTTTTATTCGCAATAGGTTCTGCGCGACAGCGTGAGAATCCAGCGATAGCATTGCCATCGAAAATTTCGATGCGGGAGTAATGCCTAGCATCGTACATACGTCGAACGCCGTCTGCTCCTCTGCCTCGGGTTGCGCCTCAACATCGTGAAGGCATCGGCTTTTCTTCGCAGTGGTTTCCGTGGAGCGATGCTAAAATGCAGCGGTCACCAAACTCTTCTTTATAAGTGTAGTGGGCTGTGCGGGAGGGGCATAAGTGAACCGCGAACACAGTAAGTGTCTTTACCCAATTTCGACCGTACCTTTGCTGGCGTTAATAAATAGTCTGTCTACTGAAATGACGCTTTCCAAGCAGTATGCATTCATCTGTGAAACGTGGCGTCCTTGTCAAGTTTCCGCGTCGCAATCGGCTGCACGGTAATCTATGAGTGCGATAGTACCCGCGGGTACACCCTCGTTCGCAATAATGAGCTGTTACATACAGGTGGCACACAAATGATAAAGCCAGTGATGCGTATGTTACAAACATTTAATTGATATTGTTTTGGACGTTAAGAGGCTGATGTCTTCTTTTGGAAGAAATACCAGAGAATTTGAGGGAAGCAGATTCGGTTCTCTCAAATGCTTCCGAACATTCTGCTTGCTCTCGAGGCGCTGTCAGTCGTGTGTTTATGCTTCGAAACCCGGGTACGTGACGCCTGTACCTCCACTCGCTTTGCGTCGTGGCCTGAGGTATTACCGGTAAACACGCACCAATTTTTCCAATTTACTTAAGAAGGAAAATGTGTCCACAATACTGGATCGCAGCGTTGGTTTAATAATTTGTAAAAGATGAAAAGTATGGTCAATAAAAATTGATTGTAAGGGCAGTTTCCTGCTTCATGAATTGTGGCTTTCTTATATGCGAAATATTTGTTTAAATCAAGAATTGAAAACATACCGAATACTCTTGATCTTGGTCCGAATGCAGGTGGCAGAATGATTTGTCTTTATAACAATAAAATCAACAATGTTTGAATCAAGCAACAGCTCAAACCGCCTAATTGCATTTCTGATGTATGTTTATCTCTGGATCATACCAGGCCGTAGCCGCGAAAGAGCTCTTCAGAATCTGCCATCGTCTTTCTGGTCTACCTTGGCAAAGACAGACTCATGTAAAAACATTGAGCTTCTTGGAGGCAACCTTGCAGTCCTCATTGTCAGAGCCTCCATGGAACCATTGGAAAGAAGGGTCCCTGTTGTTTCATCGACACATTTCATCAACTTTTTATGACTCGTTTCATTGATACTGCCAGACTGTGCTGTGAAGTTTCATTGACACAAAAATTTCACGCTGTAGGAACATTTTGTTGTGCGTTTATCACTGAAGCACATATTAAACTATCCGACCGACCCAGTTCACGACGCTTTGCGGCGACAGTCTCCAGCAGTTCATTACAAAAATGTGGACCCACCCAGCCCACCCGTACATGCCGCTTCGCAGCAGCGTGTAAGGGTGGTCCTACCCCCTGCATGTACCCGTACCCTTGCTCACCAACTAAGCAGCGCACCCCTAACCGAACCAAGATCTTGTCGACGAAACATAGCAAGATATGTCGATGAGCGAGTGTCGATGAAACAATCTGTTGATAAAGCGTCGCAGCGTTGAAACAAACTGTCGGGGAAATGTCATTTGATGAAATGAGTGGCAGCGAAAAAAAAGCCTGTTCCCGAGCCGCGTTACTTAAACACTATCGCAGGCATCATTTTTAGATACTCATTGCCAGAACAAATGCACTCTAAACAAAGAAGAAAATGAATTTCGCGCCCCTCTGCTGTTAAAGTTCACGACCCGGAATTGGATAAGGGGCCATAAGGCAAATTTGATATGGTTCTGGACTGGACAAGACAACCTTTCGGTACTTCACAACTCTGTCCTTGGCAACAAGTCTGGCTGCAATCTGTGCATTGTGGTTCTTATCAGCTTTGAAAACGTTGGATTTAATCCTGTACATTGCACTAGTCCGGGAGGCTCAAAACTGAGGTCTCTATGGAAGACCGCTTCACTTCATCACAGCGTTTCTGCAAGACGGACAATATCAAGCTTGAGCTAGGCCCAGTTACTGGCATTGGCATTCCCCAGATCTCCGTCCTCTGACCAATCCTTCATCAATGTTGTAGCCGACGTTTTCTCATGTCAAGCAATTAGTGCTGTTTTTACGATATATTTCAAGCGAGTACAATGGCGCCTCTTAAATTCAGGAAATCTATGCCGCACTACTTCAGACCGCACTTCGGCGCACAGGGCAGCCTGCTCCTCATCCACCACGAGGTGTTGGCCAACTCGCCAAAGTGCGACCCAAGAGGCATAATGGCCGTCGACTTCAAGGGAACTTTCGACGCGTCTACTCAGCTTCGGATCGAAGCACTAGCACTCGCATTTTGCTCTCCACTGTGCTAACACAAGGTATTGTTATTCCCAGGGTGGCCTCAGTCGTGTGAATGGCCACAGACGTCCTGTTTATGTTTTGAAACGAGATCATTAGCAGTTAGAGTTAGCTGCACACAGTGCTGACAGACGTTATTGTTATTCTCAGAGTGGCCTCGGTCGTGTGGATGGCCACCGACGTCCAGTTTATGCTCCGAAACAGGTCATTGGCAGTTAGAGTTAGCTGCCAGCAGCGCTGATGCACGTTATTGTTATTCTCAGAGTGGCCTCGGTCGTGTGGATGGCCACTAACGTCCAGTTTATGCTTCGAAACAGGTCACTGGCAGTTAGAGTTAGCTACCCGCAGCGCTGATGCTCGTTATTGTTATTCTCAGAGTGGCCTCGGACGTGTGGATGGCCGCTAACGTCCAGTTTATGCTTCGAAACAGGTCACTGGCAGTTAGAGTTAGCCGCCCACAGCGCTGATGCACGTTATTGTTATTCTCAGAGTGGCCTCGGACGTGTGGATGGCCACTGGCGTCCAGTTTATGCTTCGAAACAGGTCACTGGCAGTTAGAGTTAGCTGCCCGCAGCGCTGATGCTCGTTATTGTTATTCTCAGAGTGGCCTCGGACGTGTGGATGGCCACTGGCGTCCAGTTTATGCTTCGAAACAGGTCACTGGCAGTTAGAGTTAGCTGCCCGCAGCGCTGATGCTCGTTATTGTTATTCTCAGAGTGGCCTCGGACGTGTGGATGGTCACTGGCGTCCAGTTTATGCTTCGAAACAGGTCACTGGCAGTTAGAGTTAGCTGCCCGCAGCGCTGATGCTCGTTATTGTTATTCTCAAAGTGGCCTCGGACGTGTGGATGGCCACTGGCGTCCAGTTTATGCTTCGAAACAGGTCACTGGCAGTTAGAGTTAGCTGCCCGCAGCGCTGATGCACGTTATTGTTATTCTCAGAGTGGCCTCGGACGTGTGGATGGCCACTAACGTCCAGCTTATGCTTCGAAACAGGTCACTGGCAGTTAGAGTTAGCTGCCCGCAGCGCTGATGCACGTTATTGTTATTCTCAGAGTGGCCTCAGTCGTGTGGATGGCCACTGACGTCCAGTTTATGCTTCGAAACAGGTCACTGGCAGTTAGAGTTAGGTGCCCGCAGCGCTGATGCACGTTATTGTTATTCTCGGAGTGGCCTCAGTCGTGTGGATGGCCACTGACGTCCAGTTTATGCTTCGAAACAGGTCATTAGCAGTTAGAGTTAGCTGCCCGCAGCGCTTATGCACGTTATTGTTATTCTCAGAGTGGCCTCGGTCGTGTGGATGGCCACTGACGTCCAGTTTATGCTTCGAAACAAGTCATTGGCAGTTAGAGTTAGCTCCCCGCAGCGCTGATGCACGTTATTGTTATTCTCAGAGTGGCCTCGGTCGTGTGGATGGCCACTGACGTCCAGTTTATGCTTCAAAACAAGTCATTGGCAGTTAGAGTTAGCTCCCCGCAGCGCTGATGCACGTTATTGTTATTCTCAGAGTGGCCTCGGTCATGTGAATGGCCACTGACGTCCAGTTTATGCTTCGAAACAGGTCATTGGCATTAAGAGTTAGCTTCCCACTGTGCTGACTCACATTATTGTTGTTTTCAGAGGGGCCTCGGTCATGTGAATGACCATAGGCGTTTTCTTTAGACTTAGAAACAGAGTACTGGTACTGCGATTTCGCTCTCCACTGTGCTAACACACGGCTTTGTTATTCCCAGAAGCCTCAGTCATGTAAATGGCCACAGACGTCCCATTTATGCTTTAAAGCAGAGCACTGGCAGTGATATGTTGTGTCGTTTTTCTTAGACAAAAAAGAGCTTATTTGCAATCAAAATTCCATTTGCTGCGTAGCAAAGATCTTTAGACAGCGGGAAGGGTCAATATGGCATCTGATGTCTTTGCCGTAGATGGGCTGCAAACTTTTGTTTTCGTGAAGTTGAAATCTATACTGGTGATTTATGGCACAGTGCAATGTATAGACCAGCTTAGACATTATCGCAACAAAAATAAAAAGTTTGTCTGGTGGCTGCATATCGAAATGCTATTCGGCAACGAGCAGAGAAGTATGACAACATGAGACACGGGAGGTTTAGTGGTTGTCAAGAACAACAATCCGATCTTAAAGCAAATAAGTGGTCCTTAAAAGGACCGTTTTGTGTTCCGAGATGTCCCACGCTTTCTCCATAATGGTGGCCTTAAGCTTCGTCAAGGGGCTCGACACCAGTCAGGTCACTCTCGGATGGGGTGTCCTCTCCATCCAGCTGGATGATGATGGGCTGGATGTGGGCACTTGTGGCACCGCCTCGTCGGAACGTTGCTTCAATGTCAATAACGTGCCTGACAGCATTAATCCAGTTGTCAGTGGTGACCTTGTCAACTTCTTCGTTGAGGAGTCTCCCCACGTCGACAATCTTGAACGTCGTGTTTCGGGCAGCAACGCCGTTCTTGATCTGCGCCCATATCAGTTCGATGGGGTTGAACTCGCAGTGATACGGTGGGAGCCTGACCACAGTGCAGCCAGCTGTCTCGGCAGCAGTGTCCACACGATACTTTAGGTGCTGTGGCTTCACCAAGGCCACAATGTCGAGCAGCTGCTTCTTCACCATCTTGGGGTCCCATGAAATTTTCTTAGACGTCAGCCACTGTCGGATGTCGTCCTTCCGGGAACTCGTCGTCGGCACTGCTTCCAACCGCCGTGAATGGTAAGAAGCGTTGTCCATGACGATAACGCTTCCTGTCGGCAGTTTGTCGAGGACACCATCGAACCACTTCTCGAAGCGGGCGCCATCCATCTCCTCGTGGTAATCACCGGTTTTTTGTCCACGGAACACGTCCAGGCAGCCGTCGACGAAGCCTTCATCGCTGCCGATGTGGGTGACAATAAGACGCTGGCCCTTCCCCGATGGCTGCTTGAGGCCAGTCGAGAGACCACGCATGAAGGCGTCGTGAGACGAGGCCACTGTCCTGTCTACCCACACCTTTGAGACAGTGTGCCCTGCCGTCACCCACGTCTCGTCCAAGTAGAAGATCTTCCGACCATCTTGTCGGTGACGTGCGATCTCATGCAGGTACTTCTGCTGCCAGGCGACTATGTCCTCTCGTTCAATCAAACGGGAGTTTCGTTCCCTCTTGTCATGCTCGAATCCGATGTCGTGGAGAAGGCGACGCACAGTCCAAGCCTTGAACGAGGGAAGTTCAGTGCTCGCGCAGAATTCGGCCGTTATCTTCTTGACCGTGGGGACCTCGTTCCGTCGAAAGAAACGGTGGACGCACGATCTTAGCGCGCACAACGTGAACTCGCCGTACCTGACTTTGCGCCGCCTCTTGCCTTCACTTGCTGCGCGCTTCCGAGAAGGTGTCACAACTTGTCCCTCGGTTTCTTTCGCCTGCTTCCTAATCTCGAGGACGGTGCGTACACCAACGCCAAGCAGCTTGCTGACTTTGATGCAGGACTCCTCCACAGTGAGGCCGGGCTGGCCGGGCTTGGCGGGCGGTTCGTGTCGCACCTGAACGTACGCGTTCATTATCAGCTGCCGTGCAGCTCGGTTGAGGACATCGCCGCTCTTATGCTTCTTGTAGAGGCGCCTTGGCGTAGGCGGCGAGGCTGCACCAGACTCTCTTGACGAAGAAGAATCGGAGGAATCGCATTCCGCTGTCTCCACGTTGGGATTCATAACGGAAAACGGCGACTTCGGCATTGTTAAAACGCGAATTGCAGGAACTTTCAAAACCCGAAACGCAGGTTTTTTTTAACAAACGCAGAAAATACACGGAATGTACCTAATTCGAGTAGGAAGGTTATCAAGCTAAAACCAACAACCATATATGCATTACTTATAAAAGTTACAATTTTCGTTGCACTGAAGCCTTCTTTTTACGTCAACCTTCCGGAGCGAGTAATTTGCCTCGGCTAGGTGGCGCAAGCTGCCGTCCGCTACAAGGTCTGTCTGTAGTCAATATCCATCCATTGAAGTAGAAGGGGCGTTTTCAGCGAACTATCTTCTCGACTGCGGAGGCGTCTGAAGCGGGCGCATCACGCTTATGGGGAGGGGCTTCTACTACCTTCTTAACTTGTAACCGACTATAGTTACAACAGTCATTTACTCTTCTTTGAAGTTCTCGCCAGTTTTTAAAAAGGCTAGACTAGGGCAAGGAGGCAAAGTTTAGGGCGGAGTTTTCAAGCTGTCTGACAAATCGAGAGATAATTAAGTTCGTAGGAGCCGAAGGGGCGACAAAAGACCAGATCGAATATTTCACCTCATATTGTTGGGGTGGAAGAGACGAGAGTACGTTTAAAGTGTTACCGACGTAGGCATTACCAGCATGCGAACGATTGTTCACGGCTTCGTTTATCATGACTCTCGGCGCTTTAAGTTGGTTACAAAATTCATGTATGGGCTGATGATGCTACGATATTATCTTTCAAAAACATGGTCGAGCTTATAGACACTGACAAGAGGGAAGAACACGTGACTATAATGCGTTAACTTTAATTAAGTAAAGAAAAAAACACGTGTTTTTCTGAGAATTGAACAGTTAAAGTTGGCTCATTGCGTTGTCTTGTTCTTCCTTGTTGTACGTGTCTATAAGCGCGAACATGTATTCAAAGATTCAGCACCAACTCGCCCAACAGTCAACATTGAGCGATATTATCGTTGTTCATTAATAAAGATCGGAAATTGTCGCGCCCTCTTTTTATACTAGTTATACAGAAATAGAAACAATCGCAGGAATTGCGTTGGCCGGATACAATTCCTTTGAAGCTCTGGGTCTTGTGGTGTTCGTTTTCGCTGGAGTGCATAGAAGTCGCAGGCGACGGCTAGAATTACTTCATGCAGACTGGCTCCAGTACATACAGACGTTTTCTGCTTTCTGTCGCGCTCAGTCACGTGGGTTTCGTATCTGGTATGCGGGACGAAAAAGCAGCAAAATATTTTAACCTGTAACAAGCGAGAAAATATAGGTGTGGCAAAACAAGCATGTGTGACAATCAGGCATTTTTCGTAAACACCTTCCAGCGGCGTGGAGAGACCAAAACTATGTTTCACCGCATACCAGAAATGACGACATTCACGATAACTGCGCCTTTATGAAAAAGGTGTATATAAGTGCAAAATCTTGTACAAAACGCAACGGCTCCGACGTATTCGGTATGAATGGTGAAAACCGCCCCCTTCAACGTGACGACGCAGCGTCGGCGAATACCGCAGGTAGATGCAGCGCATGCGGCTGTGTGAACGATCTTCTGCTGACACTGCATGACAAGTTTGAATGAATAATCAAAGAAGTGGCTTCTTTCAAGGCTGAGAACTTGATCCATGCTTTTACCTTTGTCCCAGAATACAGAGTTACTGCGTCGTTTCACCGTTAAGCCGTTTTACCGCCTTCGATTTCGACGCTGTTTCCGGAGTTCAGCTTCGTACCAGCGAGCTTCGCGTCGGCTCTGGAAAATATATAACTTCTCGGACCGTGGATTCAAGCGGCAAGGCAACGCCCGAAAGCAATCGTACTTCTATCCACAAGACTTCATTGAAACCAGCCGTGACTGTAGCTACCTCCCCACTGCCAAACCAAGGTATACCGGCGAGGAAGCACTCACCCCTTTCGAAAGTCATGTGCCGATTAGTAAAGGTCGGAACTCCTGCACAAAGGCGGAACAACTGACATCGTGAAACGTGCAAGTCATTCCATAAGCTACCGAAAGTTGTAGCAGAGCCAACGGTGGGAGCCAAGGAGCCAATGAAACAGCGTCAGAATTGCAGCGACACTGCGCGCATTACCTTTTTCTGTGTGCGTGTGCTTTGCCTTCTAATCCACCCAAACGCATAAAGTGTGCCGTGACATTGCGGTTTAGTCCGCCACTGCGCAGAAATTCCACAGCTGCCAACACAGGGCAGTCTTTCGAAAGGGGTTTATACACTCGTGCATCAAAAGAAACAAGTTAAGCCATCACCAGAAACGTGTGCAAGCAGTAACCTGACGCCAGTCGCTAGAGCACCAAGGCTCAAGGCATTATTTGTTACTCGCCTTAATTCGGGAACTTAATGCGATGATGTTGATGCACCTCTTACTGCCCTTCGGGAGGAGAAACCTCTTACCTGTTCCAAGTTGAAAACCAAAAACGAAAGTCGTTATTTTTTCCTCATAGCGTGAATGAAGGAGACTTCGATCAAGTTAACGTGGCGGACGAATTGGCAATGAGTTCCTTGTTCAGGCCGTTCTTTCGTGTGGTACGGTGTAATGTTGATTGCCAAACAGTTAGGTCAAATTAGATCATGCCATGAATTGTTCCCTGTTTTATTGAAATGTACGCTGTTTACGCACAAAAGCTAATATGTTTTTAGCAACGTTGTTTTAAGTGATTTCGATATAATTTACCTAGGCGTAACATAGTTGAACAGATCTTTTGCATCAAATGATTACTTCTCTAATAAATACAGTGTTCCGTCGCGACAGAGCTCATTGAAATCTGGCTGTAAACTTCAGTGACGGAGTTCTCATGGCAGGTAAAAGTCACTTATATGCGGCTCGCATGTTTAATCTTGAATCAGACTGCGAATCTGTTTGGATTGAAATAACTATCTTTGACAGCAATTGTCCTCTAATTGGTCCGTTCTAGTTTCCTCCCCATTTCGATGCATCTAGACATCAGAATCAGATAGCCATGGTGGGAGATAAATTAGATGTACGCCAACATGCAACCGTTGGCAATAAAGTGTACGTACTATGCATCGCCTGGTACGTACACTTTATCTCTTGAATTTCTTTATTCCTTTTGGTAGTAGAATCGTTACAGGTCGAGCTAATACATGTACACTGCCAGTTCATCGGTGGTGTGCTGGCTACGCAATTAGGGTCACGGCGTATTATCGGCCTTCCTGGCGGTTACGTACGGTGTCGAAAGCTTTCAGTAGCTTACGCGACTGCCAGTCGATCGGAGGGCAAGTTGCTATGTCCTACGGGCAAAGTGAAGAAGGCAGGGCAGCGATGAGCTTTCACACCCCAAATAAAAAACACTTCCCTGAACCAAACCACTGGGGCGACGCCCGTTAAGGTTACGAGTCACTTATTTACGTGACGTGTTCAAGTGATGGACGGGAAAATCACGTTTCTTCGTTGATTTGTCTGCTGCAACGCTAGGACTACAGCGCATAGGACGTCTCACCAGCGATGGGTGTCATCTTGTTTCGAAAGCCACCGGCATCACATCAGTGTTGCGTTGCTATTGGTTGCCGCTTCGCGGTTCGCGAAAGCGGTTGGGAGAAATCTTTCCCAAACAGATTGGCAAGGACGCGCCCCAACCGCTTGATCCCAGCCGCTTTGCGGTTGAGAACGCGCGGATCCGCTTCGCATTTGCGGATCCGCTTTGCGGTTGCGGATCCGCTTCCAGTGTGAGCGCGCCATAACTGCTCCAGTACTGAGCCTTGAGGTACGCCACACGTAAATTCAACAAAATAGGATAGTCCACCATTTAAAACGACATACTAAAGACGCCAACGCAAATATAAGCGAATGCATTGTTGGATGGAAGTTTTTATATTCAAACGCTAATTTATAAAGCCAAGGTGAATGTGACACTGTCAGACGCTTCTCAGCCAAAAAATAAAGAATCAACTTGTTCATCTCTATCGACGTACATAAGACTGTTATAAAGCTCCTTTAGTTGTGAAGTACAAGGATCCCCTTCCTTAACCGTAAGTTTAGACTCCATGAAAAATAATATGAGAACTATAATGCTACATTGTCTGGGAATATAAACTGTGCTCAATTATTCATTTAAAACGTATCTGTTAAAAGGATCAGGCTATAATTTGTAAAGTGAAATGTTGATTCTTTTTGTGTACCTGTTCCATATGAGATAATTGCCTGTCGTTTGGAATAAAAACCCTTCCAGAAACTTATTAGTGAAGATTAAAAAAATATATATGGGGCAGTAACTTCTGCACTTTGTTTTACAACCCTGGGAGAGATCTCATCTGGGCACGCTTTAGTTTCATGCATAGTTTTTAGGAGCTTTAAGACGGCCTCGACACCCAACTGCCACTGGATGCTTGTATTATTAAGTAATCGGACATGTTACTGGTATTAAATATGCTAAAGGCGAAAATACCGATTAAAATAGTTATTAAAGCACAAGCTTTTGACGGGCGTCGGTGATTAGTTGGTTGTTTAAAACGATATCAGTATGCCCATTTGATTTTTCCCGGAATGCATCATAAACAGTACAGATTCTTCTTAGTCCTCATCCTGTCTTTCAGCCGCTTAAGAGGCTTTATTTCACCTTCTTTAGGTTTTCTTTGTCCCTTCCTGTCACCTATTGAAGCTTCTCAAGGTTGATAGTGACCTCTTATATTTGCACAACGTGTCAGCACGATTTTTTTTAATCAATCGTAGTGCACTATTGTTGATCCAATGCTTTTTAATATTTTTCAGAGTTTAGAGGCGCCAATACTCTGTATACTATAATTTTCTGTAACTCCGAGAACTTTCTGCTTGAGCAACATCCATGCATCTCGGGCATCTATCTGTTCAGAAGAAGATTCGAACCAAAGGAAGCTACTGCAAAGTTCATAACTGACATCTTTACAAACTACCTTTTTGTTCAAAAATCCTTTTCTTTTTCTACTCAGCCTTGTAAGCACCAAGTGGAAACCAATTGTCGCGACAACAATATCAGGAACACTTATGCTGAGTAGTCAAATAGCTTAACAATTTCGAGATAATGCTTTCTTTTATTTATTTAAATAATAGTTCGAACTATTTAAGGTCCAGTAGGGGTGGGGTGAAGATTTTGACAAAAACAAAAATGAACGGAAAAGAAACATGAGTATATACAATGTTGGAAAAACAGGTTAAAACCTATGTAGGAATTCCCGAGAAAGAAATACAAATCAAGTAAAAATATGCATACAGTCAAGCAAAACAAAGAACAAAACTACCATCAAGCATCATGTGACAAAACAATAAAAACAAAATCTAACGATATGCGGTATGTTCATGTAAACCACCTCCAAAAAAGAAATGAACATACAACAATTAAACAAAACAGCCAGGCTGCATAGCAAGCCGTTCAAGACTTTGGGAAAAGTTAGTATTTATAAATAGTTGAAATGGCAAGAAGCTCTAGTACTTAATAGTAAGAGGAAAAAAAACAACAACTAAAGTTAAACATGTTACTACGTGCACAGATGGGAGTTAACGAAAACTCAAGTTTATGTCGTGTAGTTCTTGATGTTGGGGGAGAAGGATATTCTAACAGGTATAAGCGCATCCGACCTTGTTGTAGAAAAGAAAAAAAAAAAAAAAAAACTTCCTTCGTGCAATTTTCCTTGAGATTTGTAGTGACTGTATCCCGTTAGACTGCATTATTTCAGACGGTGAATCGAACCTTTTTTGCTTTCTATAAATAAAACGAAAAACGCGCCGTTGCACCATCTCCAACATCAATGTCTCCTTCTGAGTAAATGAACCCCAAACAATATTTGCGTATTCCAACTTGGATCTGACTAATGTGTTACAAACATGAAGTTTAACTTAAATCAAAACGTTTTCAGTCGTTTTCTTTATTTTTTTTTAATGAAGCCCGACTCTTTAGATGGCGAGGCACAAATGTATTTGATGTGAGGAGACCAATGAAACCAGTTATAATTACACCAATATATTTACACTAACGTTTCCATTACACCGTGAAGACTGCGATCTCCTAAATATACTGAGAAGGTGATTTTTTTTCAGTACTTAAAAGGGTTAATTTTGTTGAATTCAATGCCATTTTCCAAACATCGCACCAAGGTACAACGGATTGCAAACTATGATCCAATGATGACTCCTCCGATGAAGTAGTTATTTCTTTAAATATAATGCAATAACCTATAAAAAAGACAGATGTTGACACCTAGGTTAATGAAGAATACAATATAATTGATGTATAGTAAAAATGAAAGTAGGCCTAAAACGCTCCCCTGGAGTACCCCTGATGTAGCCGGAAACGTTGGAGACGACCTACGGTGACAGGCTGCGTGCGCTGCAATAATTAGGCGGCAAACCCCAAGAAAAAAAAAAAGAACGTGAAGAAGGCTAAGTTGTTTATGCTTAAAAATGAGTTGTTTATAAGGCACCTTTTCGAAGGCTTTGCTGAAGGTCAAAAATAACACACCGAGGATTTGTGAAAATTTGCGAATTACGCAATAACCATTCGAACATATGTTTTATCTACGCGTAGGTAAAAAAGACAAGCTGAGTGAAACCTGAAATGTTAACCATGCACTTGAAAGCAACATTCAAACGACTCATTTTTGTTATTCAAAGGTTTGAAGACATTTTTAATATTCCAAATGATGTCTTACAGATTAAAGCCCCCCCCCCCCCCCCCCCAAGGCACACACTGACGGCCAACTGCGCTTGCTTTTCTCGTTTTCCAAAGTGACGAAGATGCGCGTGTATTGGTGTGGAGATTACACGCTGGGCTGTGAATCTGTAAACATTTGAACAATGTATATTTTGGTTCACTTTACGTTCGAGCGAAGACGAAGCTACGAACACAACCATGCTTGCCTCAACACAATGTTAACAAACTGGCGAACTGGTTTAGGTCCTGCTTAAGTCGGAGACGATGAACATCAAAAAGGGGACGCAAACAACAGGTTTTGCAACAACAAAGGCCATTTAAAAGATGATCTTGGTCAGAGATTTTCCACGCTAAAAGAAAGCCCTACCTAGCTGCGTTTGAGACATGTCGTGCGTGTCCCCTTTTTGACGGCCGCCGCCTCCGGTTTAAGCTATGTCTGCCCTGAACGATGCTTGCGAAGCACTAGCTTAAGTGTTTGGCAGGGACGTTGAAATCCACGAGCTCGTACGTGTACCTTCTGTTACGTTCGCACGGGTAGTAAAAGGGAGCGTAAGATTTATTACAGAGACTTCCGCGGCAAAATTAGTGTCCGAAACCAAACAACTTCCCATTAGCTGTTTACACAAGCAACCGGTGTTTATAGCTCAGCGCCCATTTCTCCAACCATTCGAGGCTCTTCAGAGAGAGGGGGAAGAAAATTAGCGTTGCCCGAAGTACCAGAAAACCCGTTTGCAGAGCAAAGCGCTCAATGCAGCCCCTGTGCGCCCAAAAACTCGTGCCACTCTACACAAGGAAAATACTGGGCCGCGTGAACTTCATTATGGGCACTTGCTGGCGTTGCTCTCTAAATTTCTACCGAGGCGGGCGCCTACTGCATGCTTTCGTTTTCTTCCGCGGAAAGCAGTAGCGGGCGAAGGACGTCGAGTGACCTAAAAAATAGCTGCCTTCATTGGAACTCAATGGGAGGCTCAGCACTGCTTTCCGACCAGATTTGAAAGAGATGCGGTGCTTCAAAGGCGTATTGAGTTTCGGGAAGCAGAGCTCTGCCCCTGGCGCTCGGATATATTTAGAGCTCGAGAGTTTACGCTCTCCACCATCTCCGGAGCTGGCGACCATACCATTTCTTGATGGGTATCTTCTGTTTTAGGAGACGATGTGAACGGCGGTAGAATTTCGCCTTATCCGGGCAGAAATGCTGTGCGGTTCTGCTTTCGATCCGCAGGGCGCTGTTTCTAAAACACGGGATGTGCCGATCCGAGATGATCTTTTAAAGGGCCCTTGTTTTAAGGGAACTTGCATGGTGCTTTCAAATATTTTAAACCCGCATGAATCGTACGCGAACAAATGCACTCGGGTACACCAGCTAAATAAAGTTGCATTAGATTTTTTTATTTATGCCTATAGCATAAATAAAATAAATAAACTAGGCGTCGCCGAATAAATAAATAAGCTGTGGAAGCCTTCACAGGCCCAGTCACGATAAAACAATAATATTTGGTTGTTTGTTTGGCGATACGGATAATACAACGAAAATATATATCAAAATAAAACTCGATCATATTTAAGTCAATAGAGTTAAAGCTATGCACGCGCGCTTTTCATTCCTTGAAAAAAAAAAGTTTAGAGAATGTTGACGCCTGGTACGCAAACCTCGGAGGTTTTTGATCCTGTACATTTTTCTAAAAAAATGCCTGCTAGTCGCCTTTTAACACGAAAATCACTCGCCTTTTTGGGTTGGGAAAATTGAACCCAGATCGGCGAATTTATAACCAATGTTCACATATTCATTTTGCAGAGTACAACATCTGTATCCCGGGCTGCATGCGATTTTGGCTTTGAAAAGTGGGGAGACCACGCGCCATGTACGAACGTTAAGAATGACTCCAGACCACTAGTCTTGTACACGTTACTCAAAAACTGTAACCGATTAATATTACCTTTGTTCAAAAAATATTCATTTCAATTACTTGATTACTAAAGAAAATTGACTGATCCTTATTAAAAAAAGTAAGCCTGTCTTTTCCGATTACTTCCAATTTTAAAGTGACAGATTTTTTGACCGGTTTAAGAACGACCCTTTGTTTAAAATTATTGAACGTGCAGTTCGTCGGAAAACACTCAGGCGTGCATTCATTCTAGAGAGAGATAAGTTCTTTATTATGAAGATGTTGGTATTCTTTAAATTACACCAGCTGGCCCATAATGAGAAAGAGAGAGAAAATACATATGAATGAAAGGAAGAACATAAAAGGAAAAAAAGAAAGATAAATACATAAAATATAATTGTAAAATGTTTACAAATCTAATTACAATTGCGAATAAAACGACGGTTTGGGAGTCGTGCACCGATTTGCTAAATTACATACATAGTCATTCCCGTTGAAATTGAGGCACGTTCGCACTTAATAATCATACACGATTCTAGTGTCCTTTAAGAAGTCACGAATGATATTCATTGCTCTGTCTTGTTTTTTACGCGTCGGCCAGGGCCCCAACAACTTGGTCAGAGACAGGGGTCTGTCATCTAATATTTGAAGGCGAATCTCCATCCGGCGCCTTTCATGTCGAAAGCGTTCACAGTCAAGGAGGATATGTTGTACATTCTGATACGGTTCTCCACAGTCACACCTTGGCGAATCTCGGCGTTTAATTTGAAATAAAAAGCTGTTAGTAAAGGCCACTTCAAGTCTGAGTCGATGGATTAATGCGTCGTATTTCCTTTTCATCCCGGTGTGCGGCGGAAGCTCAAAATCCGGGTCAATATACGGTAGGAGAGTCTCTGCTGAAGTGTCCTTTAGCCAGCACTGCCGACGAACGTAGATGGCGTAAGTGACGAAGGATGAATTTTGAATCTCCAGAGGTAAAGGATGCCTCTTCCATTGCGTCACCATCGTGAGCTGGAGCTGCCAGGTGATCAGCCTCTTCATTTCCGGCGAATTGGCAGTGGCTCGGTATCCATTGTAGTCTGTCGTTATGTCCGTGGAGTCGAGCTTGTGCTAACGTGAGTTTGCACCCGATATGGAATGGCCGCCTGGGAAGTACGAAGGTGCATGCCCTGTAATAACTCTAGGGATGATTTTGAGTCCGTTAGAATAACCCAGTTTGGTGATGTAACGAATGTTTCAATGAATGATGATGCTGAAAGTATTGCATGTAACTCCGCTGACGTCCAACATGTATGATGTGACAATCGAAAACATTTAAATGTGTCTAACATCGGGATTGAGTAAGCAGATGTTGACCCCTTGTTAGATGTTGACCCGTCTGTGTAAATATGAATGTCGCTTCGGTTGAAAAAGTAATGTGTGTTGTGGTGAGAAACTACGACTGTAATTCGGGCGAACAAGCGTCTTTTCATCCGGGCAGCTAACCAAGCAAGGTCGATGATGATGATTTTCAAGACATGTACCTAGCGCCATTGTAAAAAGAAAACGACCACCTGCAATTTTTTTTCGCTATCTTCGCCTCTCTCGACAAGTGGAATGGCCGGAGGAGAGCTTTTCGCGCGAAGAATCTCGGTTGTTATGGATGAATTGCCAGAAAACTAGTAAGGGCTAAGTTGTGCTTATTTGGAGTTTGCTGCTTTAGAATTGCCCTGGCTTCTGACGATACTTCTTTTTGTGCTTAAAATAAATTTGCGCTTCCTCTTCCACTCACAGATATATTTATCTAACAAAACGTTGATTAAAAGGTTTACGAATGAAGTATGCGAAGCGGTGTTATGAAATGATGGTCTCACGGTTTTGTGCAACACTCACAAAAATATCGGCGTTTAATTAAACACGCTGTTGGCCTAAATTGTTACATGAATATCCGAACTACAAATTGTCCTTTTTGTGAGGAGTATAGACCTTTCCAGGCGCTGATTACCTTGGTGAAAAAGGCTGAGTCACTGACCTGTGGACGCATGCGCAGCGTCTGATGTGCAGCGCAGCAGAGCAAAAACGCATGCTCTGAAGGCGTTTCACAGCCCAGCGGCCAAAGATTGCAACGCGCAGAAGGCGATCTTTGGAAAGGTCTATACCTGGCAGCCTTACCCGCGCTTCAGAACTTTGCTGGCGGCGTAAGCACAGAATGACCCATCCTACAGCACAATGGAGCAGTGGACTGCGAAATTAAATCGAGGATGGGAAAGCCTCGAAGATGGCCCCTGCCTTGGCAGACTCGAGGAAGTGACCGCGCAGGAAAACATCGACCTTCTGCACTATCAAGCAATGGCAGATCGACGTGCAAAATTTCCGGACTACTGCACATGTCATAGCTATCCCTATAAAAACACATTTCAGTACGTCATGACCCAACCTTTGGACATGCACGAGCTCTCAGCCTTATGGGTTCCAAGATCGCTTTCATGTGGCCAAAAACGCCCCTGCTATACCATGTCCAGGGATAATCTCGAGCTGCTCATATAAAATCCCATGGGCTTTCGTGCCGGATTTGAGACTGTGGACATAATCTGGGTCCACCACTTTCAACCTGACAGCAAAGCCCAGTTCCAACAGTGGAATCACCCCTCCTCTCCACCACCAAAAAAGGCTCGGTCTGTTCCGTCAGCCGGCCAAATGATTGCCACGGTTTTTGGGGAATTCGGAGAGCGTGTTGCTCAGCGATTACCCTCAGAAAGTGTATCCCCAGGAACTATTACGCAACCCTGATTCATCGCCTGCTGGATGCCATCCACTCCAAACGTCGCGGTATGCTCTAGCTAGAAGGCGTGATGTTCCATCATGACAATGTGCCCCCCCCCCCCCCCCCCCCCTTACCGCGGTGCTCTAACAATGGCTGCCATCCACTCCTGCGACTTTTCTGGGTCAAATAAGCCACCGTACTCGCCAGATCTTGGCTCATCAGATTTCCATCTCTTTACCCAGCTGAAAATGAAGCTTTCTGTCCTTCGTTTCTTTGGTGATGATGACATCATTGATGTCGTGACCCGCTTTTTAAAGGACCGAATTTCCGATTCTTCTTTCCTCTAGGAGGCCCAGGCCAAATACCATTGACTACCAACACTGGAAACTGGAGCCAAAATACATGGGGTTGTTGGGAGACACAAAAGTGCTACCATCTCTCGGTGTGGGATGGTAAAATATAAGTTCAAAATTAAAAGCATAACAGTCATTCACTACGCTATTTTTTTTTTTCATCACACTGTCAGGAATTGCGAATATATAACCAATCGGTGTGCCGATTTCAATTGAGCAAGAGCTGATACACGATATCTCTAATAATGAGGTGCGCTTCATATTAGCTGCAAGTATTTAGATTATATGGACCTATGTATTACAGCTGGTACAAATGACCTACTGGCAATTAGTCACTTTCTAGTAAGTTCACTGTTTATGGACCACTCTAAAGGTAAAGGCTGTTACTAGCTGTAGTGACTGGCTCTTTGCAGTTAGAAATAAAGCACAGCAATTCAAATATGTAATTGCTCCATGGGTCATTAGCTTAAATTATATGAGATTAATTTCGAATGAGGCTGGAAATGCTACACGACGTAGTAATTACAGCCAGTAAATGCTACACTGGCTGTTTAACGAGGAGCCAGTATTTATAAGGAAGTAGAAATAGTGTCCGGTTCAGTATTACCTGTCGTTTCGGGGGCCTGATTAGCGTCTAATGACTGTAGTGACTATTGGATTGTACTTCTGGGTTATTTGAACAAGTATTAACTAGATTGCCTTCCAAGGGCTATTAATGGCTCTGGGCCAATATCCTAAGCTATTTCGGGGCATATAAACCAAGCAGTAGTTTATCAGCTAGTTCCACTTGGGATAGCCTTTAATGACCATTAGCGGCCATTTCGCGATATTGGTGAGGTTGTCTCAGATTGGACATGAATAACTATCATTTGATATTTGATTTTATTTCCTAATGATATGGCGAATTTCGGTTCCAAATGACTTAATGAGTGTCAATGATTGTTTGTAACTATTTGGAGTCATTTGATTGCGTGCGGACTGAGTTGGCTTTCCATGGCTAATTTTGGCTATTTGATCAAAATTGGATATGGCAGATATGTAGTTCAAATGACTTCTAGTTACTTTTAATGACTATTGGTAACTATTTTGAGTTATTTGATGGCGTGAAGGCTTCCAATGGCTAATATTGGCTGTTTGATATTTGTAAATTATATGGTAGGGTTGGGGTCCAAATAACGTCTAGTGACTATGCATGACTTTTAGTTACTATTTCGAGCTATTTGATTGCGTTGGGACTGAGCTGGCATCCAGTGGCCATGCAGTCATATTTATTAATTATATGGCAGATTCAGGCTTCAAATGCCTTCTGGTTGTGATCAATGACTATTAGTCAGCATTTCACATTATTTGATTATGTGTGGACTAGTTGACTCCCAATGGCTATTATTGGCCAAGAATAGCCACTAAAAGCCATTCCAGCTAGTAAAACAAAAATCGCTCATAACTATCAACACTATTCACTAATGTCCATTTGTAGCAATTTTAAGCCAATCTAATAAAGAATAAAGCTTATAGCCAATAATAGCCACTTGTAGCCTGTTTTATCAATAAACACTGAAATTGCAAATAATTGTTTACACACACTAATCGCCATTGTTAGCCATTTGAAGAAAATCTGCACAGAAATAGATGATAATAGCCAACAATAGCCACTTAAAGCCATTCCAGTTGGTAAACACAAAAATCGCTTATAAGTTTTAACACTAGTCACTAATAGCCATTTGTAGCCAAATCAAGCCATTGGAATACAAATAAATGGTTATAGCCAGTAATAGCCAATTGTGGCCATTTTTGTCCATAAACAATGAAATAGCACAAAATTGTCATTTATACTCACTAATAGCCATTGCTATCCATTTGAAACCAATCTGGTCAGAAACAGATGCCAATAGCCAACAATAGCCACCTAAAGTAATTCCAGATAGTAAACACTAAAACGTCCATAAATATCAACGCTATAGTCGGTGACAGGTCAAGAACGAAGTAGAAGCTCCTCCCCCCCTTTCAACTTTCGTAGTGCAAACGCTGTAGAGCAGGCGACCTCATCTCCACCGGTCGCTCCGCTGAAGTGAAAAGGGGTGGGGCGTGCTTCCACTTCGTTCTTTACCTGCCACCGACAATAGTCACCAATAGCGATGTGTAGCCATTTCAATCAAATTAATCTAAAATTTGATGCATAAGCCAATAATAGTCGCTTGAAGCCATACTCATTTTTAAGCACCGAAATAGCACATAATTGTTTAATGATCTCATCAATATCCATCAGCAGCCATTTCAATTCAATCTGGTCGAAAATAAATACGAATAGCCAACATTATCCACTTGAAGCCATTCTATTTCGTAAATATAAAAATAGCTGTAGCAATAGTTATCTACTAATAGCGGTTTGTAGTCAGTTGCAGCCAATCTATTCGAAAATAGGTGCTTATAGCCAATAGTAGCCACTTGAAGCCATTTTCATTCATAAACACTCAGACAGCAGATAATTGCTATTATACTGACAGACAGCCATTGGTAGCCATTGAGCCAATCTGGTCAGAAATATATTGTAATAGCCAACAATAGCCGCCTGAAGTCATTCCAGCTAATAAACAGAAATAGCTCAGTTTTCATTGCTGATTATTAATATCTGTAGCTCCCATATCTAGCAAATATATACAGAAGTGGAGCCTGATAGCCAATAATAGCCAGTTGAAGCCATATGCATTCACCAATGCCGAAATCGATAATTGTGAATTATCTCATCAATAGCCATTGGCAGCCATTTATGGGCAATCTGGTCAAAGCAGATGCTAATAGCCAACAAACTATTTGAAGCCGTTCATAAGTGCAAGCAAACAATAAATAACATAATTATCAATTTTAATCACTTCTAGACACCTAGAGTCATTTCAAGTCGATCTCATTAAAAATTGATGCCTATTGCCAATTAAGGTCACTTGGAGCCAAGGGCATCTAATAAGACATGTTTCGGTAGGAATAAAACAAATAAATCAACAGGCTCAGAAAAGGTTAATAATTATTTAGATTGTACAAAATCGTTATACAAATCCTGTCTGGTCTATACAACGCAGACCATTTTGACATTAAAATACCAAAGGTCTAATATCACGAGCTTATGCTCCCTATGCTCCATCAAACAAAGGAAATATTTCATAAACTCAATTTCTCTAGTGAGTCCCCCCCACTTGATTCATTTCTGGGGTAAGTGGCGAGTTGTCCACTTCATACCGCCAGGTCGCTTTCTACTCCGCCTCCCATTTTACGCCGGAGTTTCCTGTATTAGTCTCTACGGTATTTCTCCAGGCACTGAAGAATAGTTCGGCAAAGTGTGTGGACCTCAAATGGGAATATTTCGAAAAGTAACATAAGTTAATTCACCTCTCTCCGCTCCTTCTGGGTCAGGCCGAGAATTTTTGTGATGTCCCTCGTACTTTCGCGTTCTGGTATATAAGCACTATAGAACCGGCATTATGCAAAGAGCAAGTCATCTGCTTCTTGCTCAAGAAGCAGACGACTTGCTTCCCGCGACAAGAAGCAGACGACTATCTTTTTCAATCAACCAGTAAGAGCTCGGTGTCGTTCTTACGTCACCGCCACTCCTGCGAAAGGAGAAGACGACTTGCTCTCCGCATAGTTAGTGACAGCGTAAAAATCGCAGGGCCAGGCGACTCCTAAGTAAATGATTATTCATTCACAGCCCATAAGATTGCGGGATTAACTGATAGGAAAGCCCGAAAACGAATTATGAAGTTAAAATCGTTAAGATAATAAACCATGCCTTGCGTTTCTGAGGAGCTGTCTGTGACTATGCTGTTCGCTCGTATGCTGGCTAAAGAAAACGGGTTATGATTGTATCGCCGAAACCTGGGCTTATTTTGTGGCCAAAAGGCGCATGGGCGAAAGATAGCTGGGAGTTTGACAGTTGTACTCAGGTCGGAGATGGATAAAAGATACGCGCCATTGTATTTTATTTGGCGAATATCAAGGACCCCGTGCGATTCTCAGTCTTTTTCGGGAATCACAGAAATCCACTTATGCTGGAGGCCGTTTCGATAATGCTACTTTTAACTTTCAAAGATAAAAAAAGTAGCGAAGTTTTTGTTTTGTATTTCCGTTTTCCTGTCAGTGTTGGAGTTCTCTCTTCACGTGGAAAGATCCCGGACAAAGGATAAACGGCCATTTCGCTCGCCGTCGGAATGCCCAGGAGCGGTCCATTTATCAAGATATAGTTCCTGAACTTAAGCGCTGCCGACAGTCTTTTACCCGAGCAGTGTTAAAAGTGTCCGGAGTCTGCGGGCGGAAAGGTATTGATATTTTCCTTGCTCGAATGAGGGCATGCATCCGCACATTTCGATGTAAGCGCGCCCGTTAGTAGGCCTATTTAGATACGAAACCTCTAGAGTTGATCAAGTTCCAATTTCACATCTCGAAAAGAGCAATAATATTTATGGCGCATTTTTTGGCTGCTTTAGTATCTTAATCTCGAGTCCTGTAGGTTTTCCTTCTTTTTGTAGGTTACGCTCATCGAATGGAATATCGTCGGGAAGAAAGTGCGATATCAGCGATGACAATCAGGTTTTCTTCAATTGCTAGTTTTGAATAGCTCTCTGTAACTTCTTTTACGACTTTTTTTTTTGGCGGATCCTCATTATATGGGCTAGAAAATAAGGAAGAAACTGGTCATACATGAAAGTCACAAGCATACAATGCCCGGTGTTTGTACGGAAAACACGTTTTATTTTTTTGTTTTCCTTTACTCGCCTTGGGAAAAGGGAGGCTCTAAGAAAAGCTGTAGCTTTACAGACAAATGTAATGTTAGGAACATATATTGTAGTGCCATGGACAGACGCAACGCCGTGGGCAGCTATATGTAACGTCACAGAGGGAACGCACATGTCCCCCCCCTCCCCTAAATTCAGCGGGAAACGGATGTAAGCTCCGTGTGTGACGTTCCATCTGTCCTTGACCTTGCATTGAGTACTGAACATCTAATCATCAATCCAGAGCCAATGAGATTGCCGCATTAGCCGATAAGAATGCCGGAGAAGGAATCACGAAGCAAGATAAGCTTTAATATAATAACCCGCACCCCGTGCATCTTAAGCTTTTAGTGAGTGTAGAGAGCAATTTTCTTTACTAAATGAGACTCTAATAGTTGAGTCTCATTTAATAAAGACAACTCAACGCAGAGGAATTCTTCGTTCATAGAGTGTGGGCAGGAACCAAATCATTTTTTATTCAGATTGAAAATATGCTGCACGTGATGTTTCAATCACAGTCATCCAAAATTATGGTGGAAGGGTCCAACTAGTGGAATGATCGACATAATCCGTACGCCGGGTGCCGAGGGCCGGGAATCTGCCGTCCGAGCGGTCACACTCTGTCCGAGCAAAACAGAGTTGAGCGGCTCATTCGTTTCCTACATCTTTCTGCATTATCATAATCGAAACATCACGTGGACCCTATTTTGAAACATGAAGGGTTCCAACGTTTAACTTTTACGCTCTTATTAAAACCATATACCCATGATTAAAATTGTTTCTCGCTACCACTGGGGATTTTTTTAGGCTTCTCGTTGGCCAAGGGAGCACATCAAGACCTCTTTCTGCGTCTGGTGCACGCCCTGGCTCTGCCCGCGCCTCCCATTGACCAAACGCTCTCTGTAAACGGCTCTGGGGAGAACGAATGCCCTCGGTCAGTGTGCCCTGATCCAGACGGACTGCGTTATCGCGTCTCGTTTGCCACGAAACGATATAAAATTGTCCACTGCGCGCCCCGCGTCTCCGCCGGTCCACTCTAACAGCAGATAGAATACTTAAAGCTTGTGCACTATCCGCACGACGTAAACACAGTGAAATCGACCACAAGCAGCAATTGAATACGAGTGCTGTGACAGGGTTCGGCTGGTCCTCGTATCAAGTCAACGCGTCAAAGGACGCTCTGCGTAGGGCTCGGGCCCAATTGCGGAGTTTGAACCAACCAAGTGCGATGGTGACACATAGTTGTAAAGGGGGCAGTTCACAGGTTTTTGCTTAATATAGGTGGTGTTTTCCATCTCGATCATACACTCTCAGTGGATCCGTCATAGTGCTAGAGAGTGTACTCTGCAAGAGCGATGCGGAAGACCCCCTTAGCACATGCTCGACGGCGATAGACTCAGCTATGGCGATCAGTGAGTGCCATTAGTATGGCGAGCATCGAGGATCACAACAGTTGCTCCAACAAAGTGAAGCGGCCGATGCAAACGGGGGTTAATGAGAGCGAAATGTCACATAGTTGAGGGCCTGACGTCAGGTTTGAGTGACGCACCATCGTGTAGATTGGAAGACGCTGGTTTCCCAAAAATGTTTCAGTCACTAAGATCATGATAACTGTATCCTAGTTTTACGCTTCCAGCATGCTCTACTCGAGGATAAATTTCTTTGGAACATTCTAAGAGAGGAAAAGTCCGCGTGCCCAGCTTTAATCGGCGCTTCAGGTACGCGAGCGCACGCGATCCAGTATCTTGCACAGCATTGCCACAGAAAGTTATCCCTGAGTATGCGGAGCGGAGCGTAAGTTCGACTTCTGCTTTTGCATCGGTTGCGGCGACTTCAAAACGCCGAGCTCTGATTGGCTCTGATTGAAGGATAGCGACTAAACCTCAAGGCAGATTGCTTTGAGGTCTACAGATTATCCTCCAATCAGAGCCAATCAGAGCATGCGAAAGAAGCAGACGAAAGTGCGCTCCGCATGGACCTTTTCTACGCGGGCACCGCTACCTTAAATCGCGGAACTTTCGGTGTGCGAGAAAACATCGTTTTGTTCTCGCCATACTACTGAGAAAAGCTCACGTTTTAAGTCGCGACTATCTATCATTCTTTTTGTGCTTTTTCTATATTATTTTTAGTTGTTTCAGGCTGTATCGCTTTGCTTGATTTTTTGTTTTTTTAGTCCACATACAGGATTTGTCGGCTACGTGGCTGAGGACGAAGACAGCAAAAATGGTATAAATTACGATAACGAAGTAGGGGCATGGAAGGTCAACTGTTGTACGCACGGGACGTCTAGGCGTTCACTACAGTTAATCCAGGGTCCTTAAACGCTATAACCACGAAGTCAATCAATGTGCCAAAAACGCAACTTCAAGGTTCTGCATGTTCTGCACGCGCTGCGACCTTGCATTTTTATTTTATGCGTTTGTGCTTATATGCCTTTTGGCCTTTGATTTGGCTCTGGTTTATGGTTAAAGGAAGTGTGACAGGCCAAGTATAATCTGTTTCCCTCGTGTCTGCGATTGGAGGTCAGGCTACGAGCCGCCTGCATCAATGCCGTGCATAAGAAAGATCGCACGATTTCAGTTTGATTACGGTGCACAGCATTGAAGCGCACGGTTAGGGCGGTTTCGTGTCGAAGACAGTGTACATATCTATTAACCCTTAAATACCACACCTGCACTTCTAGGTATGCCTCTCAATGTTGAGGAAGTAATGGGGGTAACAATCCGGTTTAAGGATGTAAAATCTTTCATTTTCTCCTTTACGTTTTACCGCCTAAATTGGGCTTTGGTCTGACCGGGGCGTGTGCGGTAGCGACCTAAGAATGTATTTACCTCTAATTGTGACCAATTTCGATATATTTGGTGGATAGCATCAAAACAAAAATTGCATAATTTCAGTCTGCATAAAAAGTTCCACTTTCATTTCTCGTTGCCAAACGCTGAAAAAAGTCAAAACAAAAAAAAAACAAAAAAAAAAAACAAGAATAGGATGGGACGTTTTACTAATGATTTTAAAGGTTTTCAAAATTCGCCATTTAGAAGTATTAAATTCTCCTAACTTTTTATTTGGATACATTGTGGGGAGCTCCTCATATCCTTAAGAAATGGTAAGTGCCCGAATAGTTCTTTACGCTCGTTGTTTTTCCGTAGTTGTACCGAACGCATAAAACCAGGGGCCCGCGCGCAGTCATAGGCGACCCACAGCCCACTTCGAAACTGTCGGTCAGTGATGACACGAAACCAACAACGTAGCCCTTCATTACCTGTTGTCTAACTGCCCATTAGGTGCGCTCAGAGTGGAGACTCTTTTTCCGTGTCTTCGCTTGGCCCCAGAGCATCGCATGTTCAGCGCGCGTTTCGGTACCTTCGTTATGGAGCCATTCCCAGCGTGTGTTCGTTCAAGTGGCCAGATATCCCTTCGATCTTTTCCTCAATCTTTCTAGGAAGAATCATAAAAAAGCGGTCGTTTCGAGGTGGTCGCGTTGAAAGGGCATAACTCCAATAAAGCGGGGACGAGACCTTTCACTAAATTAGCCAATCACCAAGGAGCAAGCTGCCTGTGTATGTAGACTTCTGCGACAGTAACTACCCTAAAGCAAAAATTTTAAACAAATGAGATTTTGTTTGCGCGTGCGTCAACAACCTATTATGGGTATTTACTTCAAATTTGTTTATACGAATAAGTCGAGCGCGTGAAGCGCGTGCACTTACTTTGCCAGAGTTTTCTTTTGTGATTGGATATTTTGGCAAAAGGTTTATTCTGATAGACCGCTAAATTATACTATACACCAAATGCACCATAGCCTGTGATACTCCTAAATTTACGGTATATAACCGTCATTATAGTAAGCTTTTAAACTCGACGTCATAAAGCTGCATACAAAAAAATATATGTACCAAAGTCAGTATTAAAACTAGGTAGAACGAATGTGTGTATTTGTGCCAAAACGAACGATTGTTCCGTGGGTTTGTGTTTTCATCCTTTCCTGTTTATCTTATGATGCGGACATCCCTTTAGTGGCAAGTCTCCAACGACTCTGACAGCCAGCCAACGAGAAAGCTTGGAGTTATAATGTACGCTAGAGGTTCAACTGGCGCTAGTGCCTATTACCGGAAGTCAGGTTCAGATTGGTTGCTGTCTGCTTCAATGCGAATCCGCACGCTAGCGGCTGTGAAACCTCTAGCGTACGTTATATTAACTCTATGCGAGAAAGGAAGTGCAGAAAGAAAAAGGGAATAATGAAAGGCTAAGGAATAAGTAGAAAGAGTGAGAAGAAAGAGAGAGAGAGAGAGACAAAAGAATGAAATTAGATGCATTATTTTTATGGTGAACGGAAGGCAAGAGGTACAGGCGTTTTTGAAGACTACTATTTCGATGCTATTATCCTTCCCTGGATACCTTTAAGACAAGTAATTATGTCATTACAATTCAGCAAATAAAAATAAATTTCTGCTTATGCCTTCTTGTGGGGTCAATGGGGCCGCACACTTTGTGCCTTAATGACAATCATAACGTTTCGAAAGAAACCAACACATTTGGCATGGAGTAAATAAGCAGAAACATATATTAGTCGAGCGAGTCCCAGAGGTACATAGTATGCGAACTGTGCAAATGTCACACCAGACACTTCTACTGATCGACACGCTTTCCTCGCCAGTAGCAATAAAAATTAATCGGGCATTGCAGAGGAAGTATAAAAGCTATACACACCGTACGTGAAGTAAACTCAGTGCTGGTTGTCCCAGATAAAAATAATTACCGAAGCTTCGGTGGCTATTATTGGCAAGCTCATTTGACATCATGCCGCTCTTGGTCGTGTCTCAACTTGCTTTCGCACACGTCCCCTTCCTTATAAAGTCCGTATCGTGCGCGGCTTCGGCTTGGCCTCGGAATGGGGAGATCGTGCGTACGAGGTCCCTTATATTTCCTACAGACTTTGGCGAACATCAGCACGCGACACCCCCCACATGGCCGGCCTAATCAGGCGTTTGCGCCGGGATAAACTTCGAGGATAAATACTCAGATATGATTAATCGACACCAAGAAGGCATCTGCGTAGACCTAACATGACATTTCCTTTCTTGCGTTCATGAATATGAAGGACGTCGCGGGCCAGCCCGCCGAGGATTATTGTGCCAGTGAGCGTCTGCGGGATTCGATCTTAGCCGGTCGAGCAGAGACAGGAATAGAAAGCAAAATGTGTCCTAGCTATAAGTATGTGCTGCTGAAAACCGTAATTATAGCGCTACATAAAACATAGACACGTAGGTCTACGGTATGTGCCGCTTTAACTGCCGTCCTGTTTATTAAGGTGGAACTACACTACAGCAGAGTCAGAAGGGTGCCCGTTACCGTCTCGTCATGTGTTTTTTTTTCCTACGTCAGCAAAAAAGTATAGGTTTTATTCCATTCGCACTTTGTGCGACGACAAGTCCTCAGAATAGCTTAACGATCTCACAACTTCCTCCGTGTTTTTGTGAGTGTTTCGGCGCGCACCTCTGTTCGGTCGCTGAAGGATACATGCGGTCGGTGCGTTTCCTTGACTCGAGGCGAGCAATATGCCCGAGGCATGCGATGCTTCCTTTTCGTACATGTTTTCTCGAGGAGTTACGAGTCTGGTGGCCCCATTCTTCTTGCTCGAAAAGACGGAATCTTTATGCCATAAAGCCTTTCCATACGAGTGGTCGCCCGGAACCATAAGGGTAGCGACAGTACAAAGCGTGAATACGGTCCTTGTATAGAATTTTACGATCCTTTCATCGACTCGTCTTTTCTGGCACAAAGTCCGCGCTTTAGTTTTTACTTTTAACTTGTTTCCATATGGTCATCCGATCTATGGACATCCTTGTTGCACCAAGTAAAACGTCCGAGTGACTGAATTTATGGTTGAGGACGTTTTACTGTGTTTATCTGCCTCCTGCATGGTGATGAGTATACTTTGTAAGAAAATAACATAAAAAAATACAAAGCTCTGCAACGTTTCGTTTTATTGTCACAGTTCAGTAGTCAATCTATATTAAATTAAACTGCCTATTGCCTCAGAAGTTATTGTTGTTTCCTTGTTAATAAATATTTGATAACTGAGCTGAGTGACAATGTTACTAATAAGAGGATATTGTAATAACAGCGACGAATAATAAGAATGGTAATGATTCAATTCTTGTTTCATTGGATTCCACATTGTCTGCTTT
This sequence comes from Ixodes scapularis, assembly GCF_016920785.2. Lineage (NCBI taxonomy): Eukaryota > Metazoa > Arthropoda > Arachnida > Ixodida > Ixodidae > Ixodes > Ixodes scapularis. The sequence goes on from NW_024609868.1 coordinate 68,214,378, forward strand.
TACTGTAGCTATTTGTATTAGCATGCTTTAAAAAAAAGGAAATCGACAATGCTTTAATCGCTATCAAGAGCGTTGCCGTATACTTCATCGTTACTTTTCATCATCCGGCTTCTTGCAGAATAAACCATATAATAATATTAACCCAACTATAACTACTCTAAACTTGGCGTTCATCCTTAGCAAAGAAAATTCCATGCGTGTAGCGCTCTCTTGCTAACTGAATTTCTGCTTTCACCGGCCCTTCTTCTCGTTCACGAACACTGCAATCTCTCCCAAGCTACTTCTCTCTGAATTTTCATGATGCTTAAATATCGCTATCAAAAGCAGCATTTAATTGCTGTCGGGTGATGTCCAATGAAAAAATTGTTTTTTTACCTCGAGAGAAAAAAGAGATTCATAATTTGCTTGCTGGATAGGTTACCTTAATCTCAATCAGGGGAGAATGTGGATGATGAAATTTTATCGGTTTCCTCTTCAGAGTGATGGATGCTGGTTTGGTCTCGCTGGGACACAACGAATTCCTATAGAGCTTTGCTTCTAGCGAGAACAAGTACTTATATCTGTTAAAGCATGGTTTTACGACAGAGATATATGATATCCATTTATTTATACTGCAAGATAGCAAGGTAAAGAAATACACAGCATATTATTTTGGCGACACATACTCCTTCAAATGGAAAAAAACAATACAGTTGAAGCTTTTCGTATCAAATGCATGTTCAAGATTTAGTGAAACAAATATGCGTTTGTGCGTAATAAACATATAAAATATATAGGATCATATCATATAAAAATGTACAAGTGTCTGATATAGTTTATATAGGTTCCAGTAGTGAAATCACAAATGCTATTTTTCTTTTTTCACTACTGGTACAATATGAGCGAGATATGTACGTTGGGTATCTGAGACGAGCAGAAGTGTAATTTATAAACTTTCGTCACGCTACTGCTTGAAAAATGGTTGATTAAGGTAAACGTTTCGGCGGCCTGACGACTATTTACTATTTATCTCCTTGCGTTTTTAATTCTCCCAAAATGAACTAACTTGCCTCCTTCCTGCAGTGGTCGATGCAACGGGCAAAGTGGCACCTGGACTTCTGATGGGCACACTCGGGGACCTCGGTAACTTCGACGAGTGCCTGGCCACCGCCGTGAACAACTTGTACGGGGAGCGGGACTTCTCCGGGAGGTTTTGCACGGTGTACATGAACTTTAAGAATAACTCGTTCGTTTCCAAGATGGTGGACAAGTTTCAGCAACAGGGATACCTCATGGTAAGTTGTGCATTTCTTTGAACCGTTTCAAGCATCAAGTTCACATTTATAATACGATAGAAAGAAATATTCAGCTCATTCCCGAACTTCAGGGGTTTCAGTGTTGTCAAACCAACCCGGATTCTTCGTAGCGGGTGACTCTTGGAATGTAAAGCTAATAAATAGGCGAGCTGGTTAACCTTACACATGATTCTATCCGGAAACGACGGACGACTTGGATTTGATTTGGGGCTAACCCCTTTGTATCGGAGGATCTCAGCAGCGCTGGATCTAGCCTGACTGGTAGCTACACTAGCCAATGTGGTAGTCGTGTTCTCTTCCCATCCTCCACCAGCACTCCAGTCTCTTCTTCGTTACCTCCACTGGTGGCGAACTATCGGCGGCGTATTGTTCGTCAACGCCCCGGAAGCGCAGCGCCACCGCCATGTCTGGTTCGCACGTAACACCCTGCTTCATGCCTGTGCATTTTAGTATAACGTGCTCCGCTGTCTCACCTACTCCCTGCGCGCACATAACACACCTCACTTCCAAGTCCGTGTGCTTCGCGCGGAGTACGCGGGTCAGCAACATGCCACTTCGGGCGTCTGAAAGCAATGCACTGCCCTTGCTGTTGTCCATGAAAGATATTCGCTTCACTTCCTGTTTCTCTCGGGCATACAGGGCCAGGGCTCGTTTCCGACGTGCTGTTTCCGCCCACCGCCGTGTCTCGCTCTCGATCACCCTTGCGCAGATGCTCTGCTGTAGTTCCGGCTGCTCCGCGGCTGGGTAGGGTAGGTTGCTGACTTCGTACCGCTGTGCCAGCTGGCGCGTCCGTCGCACCCACCGGGTCGGGACGGACCGAAGATGCACATACTCGAAAGTTTGTCTGGCCCAGCGCTTTTCGCTCATCCGTCTAGGGCGTCGCTCGAAGCCCAGCTTGGCTCGGGTCGTCCTGGCCTCAAAAGCGGACCAGCCATGTCTCCTTGGACGGCCTCGTTCGGTGCCGTTGGGCGCTGTTCGGGTTGCTCCTAGTGCCGACCTTCCCACCTCCCTCTGACGCGCCTCGAGGTATTGGCGGGTACCTGATGACAGGCACAACACCGCTTTGCCGAACGTGAGCCCCGGCACCGCCACCATTTTCGAGACCGGTCAGTTGACATCATATCGGTTATATCCCCAGAGGGCCCTGGCCATTGCTAGAGTTGCCAGGGGTGCCAGGGTTGCCAGGTACTCGTAAATTAACCCGCCAAATATGTTTGAGATAGAGACCGAAAATATTCCTATGGCGGGCAATAAAAATAACCCAAAGAGCCCAAAACGTAAACTTCATACAAGGTTTTTGAAACATACTTGGAACACGGATTACACAATGCATAACAAAATACACGTATTTACAAAAGAATGCTAAAGGAAGACAAAATGTTACTAAATTCCAGAACCAATGGCGGAGCACGGGTTCATCCCTGCGGTCATTGCGGCTTCAAAGTGATGTCCAGACGACCTCATCCCTACTTGAATTTCGCATGTGTAAAATCTGAGGGTCGGGAAAAGGGGGGAGAGGGTGTTTTCTCAAACATCTAATACGCTCACCCCCCCCCCCCCCCCCTGCCTCCCCCCCTTCTCTGGGAACACCTGCAACCGCCTCTGCCTGCGGTATTAAATCGCGCCAAAACACTTCAGAGTGAGTGCTTCAGAAAAATAATCTTCGCGCCCCTGCGACCAGCACCAATCAGGGCCCACTTATTGTATTTTCACTGTTTTGATTTTGGTATTTTCCTTTCCTACTTTCTTGAGTTGATCGTTGTTTTCTAGGTCAAAAATGCCATATTTGAGGTTTTGGGAAGAAGTGATATGAATTTGCTTGAGTTTCGAGTAGGAAATATAGCCCAATATTAGCCAAACAGCCAACGACCAGATTTTTGCCCCTACTACAAAAATAAGTAGTCACTATTTATAGCCCAACCTTCTAACACTGCAAGGGACACAAACCCGCACGTCTTGAACTCAGATTAATAGATTTTATTATACATCGTGTTTTATATGTCACTCCTCACACGATCTCTACTGAGTTTGTACTCATGCGCACATCCAGCGCAAGGCCTCCCGAACACAACCAGTGGTACAATAGTGCACTCCCACGCCTGCAAACAAGTATTGCGCTCCTCGACGTGCCTCGTAATTTCCGAATTTGTTGCATTACTATCGATAGACCTTTTGTGCTCGAGTAATATTGCATTCAAACAGTGCTTTGTCTGTTTCACGTAGTAGAACCCACATGCCATTGGAATGTCATAGACAGCACCACCCTGCCATTTTACGGGCGCTTCCCTGTTCCTTTTCTGACAACCTTGAAATATCCATTAAAACGGCGTCAGTCTGTTCAGCTTGTTGTCCCTAGTAAAGACTGCATTTACCAGGAACCTATTCACCATCGTTATCAAATTGTGCGGAAACCCGCGAAAAAACACAATACATGCCACTCTGTCCGGTTTGTCCCTCGTTTTCCGTTCAATGCAACTAAAACGCTTTAGGCATTTAAATGCGTATCTTGGACAGAAGCTCACCGTACGAAATCTCACCGGACAGAAGCTCACCGGACAGAAACTCACCGGACAAAAAGCTCACCGGACAAGAGCTTACTAGATTTTTTACAGACCCGGAAAAAGCTCACAGTCTTACTCGTGAATTAGGACGAAGCCTCACCAGGACAGAATTGTTTCCTCTTTTACATCACCTCAAATAACATAACAAATTTAGAGGCGCGTTCTATAAAAAAAAAAAAAAAAAACAGCATTAAATATGTATGACTTACGCAATGTATGATTTTTGGAAGAAAAGGTTGTTTATTGCTAAAATCTGTAAAGGAAAATGCAGACTCTCACTGCCGCCAGCAGTTTTGGCATGTCTCTTTGAAGCTGATAGGCCACACATAGCTTCCTCAGGCGGTTCTGAAGACACCTCGTTGCCTTCCGATCCCTCTCCACTAAGGGTCCACCTTGGCGTGCTTGCCTCAAAGCTATCGTGACCCACGCTGTGGTGGTTGTAACAGAGACATGGTTATATTCAAATATAGCAACTTCAGAGCTATGCCCGCTTGACTATAACATAGTTAGAAAAGACAGGGCTTCTAGTGGAGGAGGCGTAGCTATATTTCATAGAACGTCCTTGCAGTGTATGCCTGTATCTACACCAATTGATCATAAAGTTTTGCTGTGTAAACTCGGGTACGGCAATGTGTCATTCATGGAATGTGCTGTTTATAGGCCGCTAAATACAGCTATTAGTATGATTAGCGATCTCAATGATTACTTAATTCAGCACGTTAAACGTTAAGCTAATTCCATCCTGCTGGGAGACTTTAATCCACCGTACATTGAGTGGAGTACACTTACTGTGTTCAATGAAAATCGTGCGAGTGGAGAGGCCCTGATTAATTTAACGTTCTTACTTAATTTAGTTCAAATAGTAAATTGCCCTACTAGGGAGGAATCACTGCTAAACTTGGTTTTTTTAAATGATCGCTTGCTTAGTAAAAAATACAGCAGCGAAGTTTGCGAAGGTATTGCGGATCATGGGGGATATGGTGCTTGTGTCACTTTTTTTAGGTCAAAGATTGCGATCTTTACCTGTACTGTTAACAGTTCCAGATTCCAATAATGCTGACGACGTTTCTATCATCGATGTTTTAGAATTGTCTTTTGATAAGTTTGAAAAAATGTAATTTGAATGTGGTTCTAACATTGAAGCGTTGTGGTATTACTTTAAGAATATTGTAAATAAGTGTAGATTGAAATATGTACCTCATTGAAAGAAAAAGACTAATGTTCATAATCCATGTATTAACAGAAGTATCTTGCATTCGAAACGTAGAATTGCCCGAGTGAGAAAGAATTCTAAATCTAATAGGAGAGAAACATGTCGCCAGCTCCTTTCATAACTAAATGCACGACTTAAACTTGAAATCTGAGAAGCAAAGGAAAAATATTTTAACCATTGGCTCCGCTCTTTCATGAGAAGTGCGCCACAAAAGTTCTGGCGTTATATCGCACCTAAGGATAAGTCATCTGTCCAAAGTAATATTACCACGGCTGAGTTTAGTTCTTTTTTTAAATCGGTATTTACTACTGACGACGGAGTTATCCCAAGCCTTGAAGTTAACGATGCGGACGTAATTAGTGACGTTTTCATAACTCATGAGGGAATTTTTAACTTAATCTTAAATAAATTAGACACTAAGAAAAGTACTGGGCCGGAGATGATACCAAACAATTTTTTGAAAAGGTACGCAGGATGGATGTCCAAATATTTACAGGTTCTGTTTTGTTTTTCTCTTGAGTATGCAGTATTACTAAATGACTGGAAGACAGCAAAATAATTCTGATACACAAAGAGGGTGACTGGAGTACACCATCAAACTTTAGGCTAATATCTTTAACTAGCACCACGTGCAAATTGCTAGAGTATATCATTTTTACACATATTTCATGTCACTTAAATAAGCATAACCTAATATAAAGAAATCAACATGGGTTTAGGAAATCACTTTAAACTACAACTCAGCTCATAGAATTTGCGCATGACTTGGCTGAAGCCATTAACGAGAGGGACCAGACTTTCTAAGGCGTTTGACACGGTGCCTCATCCAAAGCTGCTGGCGAATTCCAACGTACTCAAAAACTCACAAATTATAAATTGGATAACCGCGTATTTATCAAACCGAAGCTAATATGTTCACTACAACAAAGTTGATTAGGACAAACTGCTCGTTACTTCAGGAGTGCCACAGGGCTCCGTGCTTGGGCCACTTTTGTTTTTGATTTACATTAATGACATTCCAACCCATATTGATGTCCCGCTTAGATTGTTCGCTGACGACTGTATTATCTATAAAACAATAAAAAGCCATACCGACAATTATACACTGCAGGAAGCTTTGGATGAGATACGGCGTTGGACTAAAAAATAGAAAATGAAGCTAAATTATTTGAAAATAGCCGTTATGACAGTCTCCTGTAAAAAAAAAAAAAAACAGTTGAATTTAGTTACTTACGTAAAAGACAACCAGCAAAGCGGGTCGAGGAGTACACGTATTTAGGACTTCTTTTTAACAATAAACTGAACTGGAACCAGCACTTAGAAATAACAGTTAACAAAGCCAGGGGCACTTTGTTTGCGTGTCGTAGGAAATTAAAATTTGCTGATTTTGACACTAAACTTATTGCTTATAAAAGTTTTATTAGGCCTGTGCTAAAATATGCTAGTTCAGTGTGGTGCCCTTTTACACAAAACGGTATTAACAAGCTTGAAAGTATCCAAAAGTTAGCTGCTCTCTTTATATTTAATGATTATCGTAGAGAAACATCGCCCACTGAATTAGTTACTAGAGCGAAGCTTCAAATGTTGCAAATGAGAGCAAAAATTGATAGATTAAAATTGCTGTTCAATATCCTTAATGGCACTCTTCATGTTCACAGCTCTAACTATACGCAAACATTATCGACCGGGTCCTCACGTCTAAACCACACAAAAGCGTTTAAACAATACAGGTTCAAAAACAACTGTTCTCGATATTCTTTTTTCCCTCGGGCAATTCAAGAATGGAACAAGTTACCCAGTGATGTCGTCGTCAACACAACTGTTGCTAATTTTGTTAATTGAGTTTTCATTTATAAATCTGCATCTTGTTTACATGTTTGTACCCACTCCTACCATGGCTCCTTGAATGGAGCCAGTAGCATTCCTAAATAAATCATGTTGATGAGATTCGGTAAGCCTCCAGACACTTTGATGGTCCTGTCCCACTAGCTTGTGGAACCCGTTATTTTACCCTTTAAATTAGTTATTGGTCCTGTCCTCGTCCCTTAGCCTGGCCTCGTGCCCATTCCACACATCCCGAGGAAATTCCGGTCGACGTCGGAGCACGGTCATCCTGCGTAGTCCGCTTCTAGGAAAAATTTCATCTCAACCACTAAACGTTTTACCTTGGTTTTTAGTTAACCGAGTTCAAATGATAACTTTTATCACGGGGTTGTTGACGTGACCCCGTTTAACCCACAATTCCGCCCAGGTTATTATACCCCGAGTAAATTTCGTCCGGGTCATAGAAAAATCAAAAGTGAGTTTCTCTCCGGGTCCGCCAAAGAATTAGTGAGCTTCTGTCCGGGTCCGTCAAAAAATAGGTGAACTTTTGTTCGGTGAACTTCTGTCTAGTTACCTTTTAATGCTACCCCCTCTACTGTGTTATCCGAGTACCCCGGATCTTCAAGCGCAACAACTGATGCTTAACGTCCCCATTAGTCACAGTGCTGACACGATATCTTCAGAGTATCATCTAGTAAGAATGCCACAGCATCTCGTTTAACGAACTTTGAGTGGCAACTCTGAATAAGTTACAGAGGTTTTGCCGCAAGCTTACCATATCCCCAGCACAGCCCATCTAACGTGCTCAACCTCAAATCTAAGAACTGTAACACTCCCCCAGCTGGTTCCTCGGAAGTGAAAACCACCTCAAGTGCAGGCAGCTCTACGACAACTTTGACCTTGGGGAGGAGTCCCTTTACCTCTGAACATATTAAAACGTCATCGACGTACCTCTTATTGACACCATCCCCTTTGGCAGCAACTGTACAAATTGCCTCACGGCCAAATCCAACGGAGTTAGATAAATCTCGGAGAGGGCAGGAGTCAACGACGACCCAATGAAAACTCTTTCTGTTTGAGTAAAATTACCCCCTTCAAAACCGGCAGCTGTGAATTGCAGATATAAATAAAATAATATATATATAAAAAAAGATCTTCCCACGTCGATTCTCTAACTGGACTGAAACGTTCCCAAGTTGACCTCTAGACACTCCCTTACCCTTAACTTAAAAGCAGCAGGGGCCGATGAATGGAGTTATGCATGTCTTTTATATTCATGGACATAACCTGGCAATTCTTCTGGCGACAATTACCTAAACAGTCAACAAGCTTCACTGACGTTTTGAAACCAATCGGACTGCTGAGCACAATTGTACACTGGCAACTTTAAAGATAAGTAGATACAACTTTCTGCCATGAACCACTCTCATTCACCGCCACCCTAGGTGGCAGCGGGGGCTTATGATCTTCTTGAAAAACATCTTGACCTAACACGAGGCTCTCGTTACTCCGCCGATCTTCTTTTTTTTTTTGCGACCGTCCCCCATTTTACATTCCCTCAGTATTTCAATGACATTTCACTTTATTTCTTAAAACTATGCAAGGGTGAAACAACCCAGAAACCGCTGCTCTTGATTTTTTTTTAAACATATACCCCAGCAAAAGCGCAAGCCCGCCTGTCTTTTCGATTGGCAAAAAGGACACCTGACCGACTTCTCTTTCTTAAGTGTCACTAATTCAGTGAAGTTTCTTTTACAGCGCAGCTCTTAGGCGGCCGTTTCCGGGTTGAGCGGCGTCGGCGTCAGCGTCGGTTTCGGCGTAACGGCGCGTTGCATTATGGGACGCTCCCCATAAGGACGCTGCACGTGACGTCAGGTGTGACGTCACGGGGGTACAATTTTCCCGCTAAAATTGGCGGGAATTTCCCATAATGACGTCACACGTGAGGTCATCTGTGATGTCACGTGACGTCACACCTGAATTTTCACGTCACATATCACGTAACTTCGCACGTGACGTTACACGTCAATTTAGCGGGAAAATTTCCCCGCTACATTTAACGGAAAATTACGGAAGAGGAGGGGCATACCCTCCCCTTCGTACCCTCCCCTACTCCTTCTCAAGAGCGTCGCTCCAATTCGGCAGTACAGAGAATTGTAAACGTCTTTGATTTCGTTTTCAGGACTATTTCTTTCACGCACTAACCTCGAGACAGTCTTAGGGTAATCGTCGTACAGCGGCAGTGTTTGCTTTTTCTTCTAAGGTGGAAATTATGACCGTTACAAGTGCCGCTTCAAAGGCGGTGTTTTCTTTTCTTTCTTTTTTCTCTTTCTCTCTGTTTGCTTTTCAGAAAAAAAAAAGAGTCCACTGGGCGACCACATATTTAATTAAATATATATATTTCCAAACAGTATGTCGTTGCTTTTGGTTGTAAGCATGCCTTAAGTTATTTTAGCGTTTTCCCCCAGAGATTAAAAAAAAATCTCTGTTTTTTTTTTTAACCTGCCCACATTGCTATATAACCTACAGATCTGGGGTTATGGGTTTCATCTGTAGCCAAGTACTGCAAAGCCTATACCCCTAACTGCAAGCAAAAAGCGCCGAAAAAAAATACAGGGACACAGACGAAGGGAAACAGGACAAGGCGCACTCTCAACTGATGTTTATTGAAAATTCACACGTTATATAGCCACACACACACACACACACACACACAAAAAAAATCCCTAACTGCCAGCGAGAGAGTATCGCGATGAGAGTCAAATAGGAAAGCTTCACGAGAGCTTGGCATACACTCTAAGCCCGGTCCCACTTAGTAAGAGGGACATTTCTTCGATTTTTTCCCACTTAACTTTAAGGGGGGCGACAGACCTCTTAATATTACATGGAGATGCTCCCTCTTAATTAAGTGAGACACCACCCCTCTTAAAGTAAGCGAGGCGGCGTCTTCCTTAAATTTGAGGTCAGAGTCCCTTAATTAAGAGGGACAGTTTTTAGATATTTTCTTTCTTAAATTCGGAGGGACGGTGGCCCGCTTAAAATGCAGGGGCATAGTCCCCCTTAAGTCGGGGTCACGCTGCTTATACTTCATACAAAATACATTCTGCAGACATGTTCCGAAACGAGTCGCCTCGACATCCGCGCTTCCTTACGCCACGAGGTAACCAATCAAGAGGTTACTTTGTCACGTGGCATACAAAGCACGGATGTCGCGGTGACTCGCATTGGAACATGTCTGCAGAATGTATTTTGTATGATGTATAAGCAGCGTGACCCCGGCTTTAAGTTACCTCTGTTATTGTATCGTACAATTTCTGCTCCTTCGTGTTTTGAGTGTCAGGTGACATGCTGCACTGCACTTCTCGCACTTTTGCTGATATGGTTTAACCAAAGTTATTTTGTGCTGCGTTGAAATTTGATCTGTATATCTTGCTTGATAAACGGAATCAATGTGTTAAAAAAAACAGTAACAATCTTTAAGAGTAAACACTGTTTTATTTGCCATGACACAAGAAAATATTTTGATATGTCTTCATCAAAATACTAATTCTATAACGATGTTCTGGTAGCTTTTACGAATAAAAAAAGACTTAGAACGACGCCAGAAATCGGCGTTTCTTGGAAGCTCTCAGACAAAAAATTTCGTGCTGCAGAGTGACTCATTTTGCCTATCATAAACAACAACAATACAATCGTGCTGGAAAAAAAAGAAAAAAACTTTTTTTAGCTGATAATACAAAAAGAAAAGTACATTCTAAAAAAAAGCCCGTGCGTCTACCTTCCCGCACAACACTTGGAAAGTCAATCACCATAACTCTCGGAGGCAGCTCAGCGAATGTAGATGCCGAAACATATGATTATACCAAAAAAAAATGATTTGCGACATTAAGTACAACAAGCGTGATGTTTTGCATTGGTTAATGTCACAGCTCGGACTGGCTTTTTTGGTCTAATCTTATGTTTCGGCATCGTGATTCGCTGAGCTGCTTCCGTGAGTTACGGTGATTGACTTTCCAAGTGCTGGCTCGGGAAAGTAGATTCCTGTGCTTTTTTTTAGAGCGTAGTTACCTACTTCATAGCATTAAAAACTAATTATTCGGCGTCTCTTGCCATCAGCAGAACCTCAGAATTTCTGTTGTCTTTGAACGGCCATAAGCGATTTTATGAGCTTCTCCGACATAAACTGAATCGAAACACTTTATTTTCAACGAGCAGACCCTAGAGGAGTCCAAGGGTTTGTCCACATGCCACGAGGTAGGAGAGTCCCGTTATGTAATACACCCATAAGCACATGACCAGTGCCCCCTCCATAGTCGTGCTAGCGGTGAGTTTCACTGACCAGTTCCCAGAAACGATCCCTTTCTCCGACGAAGAAAGTCTTGGGTCTTGGAACTTTTTCGTCAGGGGTAAAATCGTCCTGCAAGCAGCAATTCTTAAAAAAAAAAAAAATTGCGTCAGCGTCAAACTTAGATTTCTATTTTTGCATTCGCTTTTTCACATACCATAGGTGATGAAAGAACTTCTGGCCAATCGAGACCGGAGGATGGTCTTAATGTTCAAGAATGTTGTTGGGTTGTCTCCGCAGAAGGCCCCTTTTACCTCCTCCAGGTTTCCCAGCATGGTGACAATCGTGTTATGGAACCGAAGTTGTGCATCCACCTTTAGCTGAATGAAAGACCATATTGTTTTCCTTTAGATACAGAGGGTGGGAATTAGAATAAAGGTAATGAAGCGCTTTCACCTGTTATCAAGCAGGCGATAGGAAACAAATGCGAAAATAAAGTGCAAACAGTTCAAAGATTCGGAACCCAATCTGTATGCGATGAAATAGCGAGTGACTTTAGCTTATGACGCAACTTCTGCTACTATTAATTTTTGGTACGAGAATAGACTGCAGTTTTAATTAATTTACGAGAATCAATTGTTTCTGTATTACCAAGACAAAACGAAAACGCATTTAGTAGTAGATGAACTTTAGAAGCCCCATGTGCTTTGGAAAGCATGGAATGCATTTGCGGCTCGAAGCTGCAGAAGTGATCTAGCGCATGTTTTTAGAAAGCAACATAATCAAATAAAAAATTACATTTCTGTAAATATTTCGCCGCAAGCCATTCAATTTTTTTTTTTTTTTTTTCAGAAGCAGTGCATATGCCAACAGAACGTAAATAGTGCCCACCTACATACCGAAATACAAAAAGTTAATAATTACCGAGTTCGTTGTGAACCGTGTGCGGGTGGCCGCAGTAGGCTCACCACTCAGGGTGGTGCGTTCCACCGTGCAGAGGGTCCCGGTAGAGCTCTTTACACGAGCAATCCGAGCGGAACCCCCGCCTGATTCCCTTCATGTCAACGTTCGTTGCCATTGCCTCACTCTGAAAACAAGATTGTTAATAACGGTCAGTCATTTAACGCCCACAGTCAACGCACTAGCCCTAAAGCGCATAAGAAAGAAAAAAAAAAAAAAGCAAACTTCTGTTTATATATTTTTCGCGGATGCACGACACAGGAAAAAAAATATTCAGCCAGCTACAGAAAACAAAGAGCATAATAAACATCATAAATAAAATCTCCAAAAACAAAAACATGGTCGGCGCCAAAAAAAAAAAAAAAAAAAGCCGGTAGCTGTGTTGGCACGACCGTCAAAATATAACGAACAAAACAGTACGCCAAAGAAATACAAAAGAAAAAAAAAATGTACTCCCTGGCCGCCGCTACACCCTTCCCCCAGACGCCGCGACGCCGACGCAACGCGAACACGCGAAGAAAAAAAAACCCTTATTTCTTCTTTTTGTTTGTGCTCGTCGAATCCCCCTGCCCTTTTCACAAACATACACACACATTATGGGTTTTTACTCGCCGCCCACTTGAGAAAAAAATGTTCATAATCACTGCAACGCTAACGATGTCTACAACATAACGTTGCAATGTAAATTGCTGTAATGAATTGTGAAGGCAAACAAACGCAAAATCGCAAACATTGTTTCTGTCAATCAACGCTCTCGGGCGGTCAACCTCAAGCATTTAGAGTGCACACCGAGAAAGAAATCGGCGAGCCAAGCTTACAAACACTGACTGCCCCAGCTAGGGTGCCTTTATGTTGGCTTTGCCTTAGGGAGAGTGATGCCATCCTTTGTAGTACTCGATGCCGACAGTGTACGCTCACGGATAAAATACCAGGAAATTGCCGGTAATAAAATGCCGGCGTAGCACTGCCAAAGTTAGCAGCTCGAGCTGGGAGAAGAACGATCGCGCGTTCGAAATTGAAAAGTAGACAAAAGCGTCGGACAGAAAATGGTCTGATATCACCAGCTTAAGACAGACGCGTACAGATTGGGACACCCTAACCCGCTAAAAGTGTTTTGTGCGAAAGACAGCCCAGCGGCTCACGGCAGGGCAAACGATTAGCGACGCTTTGTCCTAGCTGAACGAGCAGATCCAGGAAGCGACCGCGTCCGCGGACTACAGCTGAACACTCTCACTCTACATGCAAAGCTCGTGCATCTCACAGCCAGCGTGAAAATATTGATGGCTCGTTATTCCCACCCGCAATGCACCCAAAAAATAAAGCGCCAATATGACAGGATTACTCACCCGAAGGAAGTCAAACGAGCCGCATGACGCTTGCGACTCTCCGGCAACGACCGTTTCCAGCTCTCCGTGAATTGGCGCGAAGCCTTAGCACCGTCTGAACTCTTTGCCGTGGATTAGTGCGCCTGCCCCCCTCCTCCTGACCGAACTACATTGGTCCAGTTAAGAGGGACCGGTCCCCTCTTAATATGAAGGGACACGCGTGAATCTTTTTGTCTGTCTTTCCTGTTCAGAGGGACTAACGAAACGGTTTCCTTGGTCTCTCTTAATATGTTGGTGTCCCTCTAGATGTTGCTATTTTATTTTTCAATTTCCCTCTTAAAAAGGGCTGTCCCCCTGAAAGCATTGTTGTCCCCTCTAAAATCAGAGGGACAGCGCTTTTTATGAGGGACCGGTTTTAGAGTGTAGGACATCTTGGTTTCTATAGTGCTCAACGTTTAGAGCTCCGGAAGCATTCTTATATTGCTTTCAAAGTGAGCCGGAGGGCAATTCGCAGTTTTGTATGTTCGCTCCATGCAGGAACTATAAGGAGCGCTTTGAAAAAGAGGCCGCATCTCTACGTGGTGAATGATGTCGATTGGGGCGAAACTCTGGTGGTGCTGATGATACTGATTTTATTGTTCATAGGTAGTGCTGATGGTGCTGATCTTTTTTATTGCTCATGGGTAGTGCTGAGTTCCGGGTTACGTTTCGACTTCATTAGTACTGCTTTATGGTCGGTGAAATGCAGAGCGTGTGGTTCTTCTAGCGGATCAGCTTGGATCCACTAGAAGCCGTGGGAACGCATCTCCACCGCTTAAGTCAACGGTCCATGGCAGAAAGAGAATGTGTGGTATGGATCGTGGTTATACAGGGTGTGTCAAAGAACTCAGGCGAAATCGCTCCTGCGAAAACTACTTATCGCAACGAAAAAAAGCTTGTGTCGTTTTGGTCCTGGGCCAGGGGCCCATTTAGGAAAATTATTAAAGTCCGGGATACTTAACATGTTAATTATTTTTGCATAATTAACTTTTTTAATATTGTGTTTAAGGGCGTGGTTTCAATTAGAAAATGGCTCAGCATCAAGAAAAAAAAACACTAAATCAACAAATTGCAGAACAATAGAAGGTACGCGAAGCAATTTACGGCTTTCTGAAAAACCACGAAAATTCGCCTGGTTTTTAAGTTTCGGTTTACTATCGGAGCGCATCTCGGCCCGGGCGGCACCACGCCCCGTGGAAAGATAGTGCAACAAACCTCTGCTGCGCGGTCATCGCGCGACGCAGCAGAGGCTGGTTGAACTATCTCTCCACGGGGCGCGGTGCCGCCCGGGCCGAGATGCGCTCCGATAGCAATCCCGAAACTTAAAAACCGGGCGAATTTGTGCGGTTTTTCAGAAAGCCATAAAATGACGCGTGTGCCTTCTATCGTTCTGCAGTTTGTTGATTTACTGTTTTTCGACGATGCTGAGCAATTTTCTGATTGAAGCCAGGCCCTTAAACACAATGTTAAAAAATTAATTACGCAAAATAATTACAACGTAATTATCCTGGACTTTATTAATTTTTCTAAATGGGCCCCTGGCCCAGGACCAAAGCGACACAAGCCTTTTTTTGTTGCGATGGGCAGCTTTCGCAGGAGCGATTTGGCCTGCGTTCTCTGAAACACCCTGTATACGCAGTTGGGCATTTAACCGCAGCGCCCTCTCGTCTATAAACGTTGAGCCAATGCAGGCAAAGTTTAACGCGATTATATACGCCTTTGACCGCAGCGCCTTCTCCTGTATAGACGTTGAGCGGCATGCAACGTATTTCAACCGCTCTTTTTTGAGGTAAAGTGATTTAAATAATGCGTATCTGATTTATATTTGATCTGAATTAGAAAAAACAAAAATCAGGAAAATGTATTTTCCTATTAAATAGTGATTTTTTTATTGAACTGTGTGAGTTATCTTGCATTAATTTTATTACAAGTAATTGCAGCGTTCTGCTTTGCATGTGAAAAAAAGGCGGTTTCCACGTTCGAAAGAAGGCTGATCGAAAAAGAAAGCACACAAAAACTACCAGACTCAAACGTCGATTGTCCACTGCTGTCAAGTTTCGTCGTACCTTTCCTTAGGCTCACATTTTTCACTTTGCGCACATTCCTAATTTTTCTTTGTCAAGTAAAGCCTGCATGCGAGACTGATCGGGAAATATCATTGACACATACGATCGGGACGAAACATCTTTCAACGGCACTGCATACAATTTCCAATGAAATCGGCACTGCATACCCTCGAGCGTGCGATGGTATTCCACTCCGTCCCATTGGCGCTAAAATATCAAAGTGTTACTGGTGCAAAGACAAACACAGCGCGCGAAGCGGCAGTGTAGATTATATTAGCTGTGCCGATACAGTGGCAGACGTGATCGGGATACCAAACTTCTTGCGTCGTATATACAACACGGGTTCATGGTTGTCGCTGCCCCCAAAACAAATAACGGCGAGTTGAAAAACTACGAAACTTTGTCCCCACCAGACACGACGCATTACTATTGAATCATTTATAGACGCAGCAGTTGATACTATCAACCCCGCGCAACCGCACCTCTTTTCTCTTAATGCGTACCGGCGTGGGTTTGTTTAGCTGGGGTACTGATGCCTTTGGTAGTGGCCTTCGGTAATGGCCAGCTGTGGATACGAGCACTTGCTTATGGCTTTTGGTTATGCCCTCATCCGAGATTCACTCAAAACGTAAACAAAGAGAGCTCGGTCATAAAGAGGTACCAGAGTGGGGTCAACGCTAGCATCGAGAGTGAATTTTATGAGGGGGCTTTTTTTCATCAATTATATCCACCGCCAGATCCAGATGCTGAAAACCCCGCAGTTCTAGTACGAGCTACGTGCAATCCGAACATTAAACTATTCCCAACCACGTAAAAAAATAATATATATATATAATAAACTAGCCGGAGAAAACTGACAACGTTATACAAGACGTGTTTCAGACTGACTGGTTGAACAGGCTGGCAGTCACACGAGCATCCGTTTATTCCATCGCTGTATATGACCATGACTAGGACATCACATGTGCTGCCTTTTCAGTCACCAACATTTAGCTCCTTCAACTCCAGAGACGTCAAAACGGAACGAATGATTAGAAATTTGTCTTTAACTTCCTTTCATTGGGACCATCGCCACGATATATCATTTACGGTTGGCGGCTAATCGGTAGCGGAACACGCCAAACCAGCGTTTTGTGCGGGCCATACTTTTTTTTTTTATCTAGGCTTTTAAATAAAACCAGTTTGAAGTATCCCGTAACTGCCGTTTTGTGGTGTAGTTACGTTTCGATTATAATGCAATTAAATGCAAAGGTGCAAGCGAGTTGGACAAGAATGATGAAAATAATCCCTGGAGAAGGGGAACAAGAGGGACAAAGGACAAACACAAATCTCCAAACACAGCTAGGTGACTGGTGTGCGACAGAAAAAAATCCGCCTGGTCCGGGTATCAAACCCGGGACCTCTCCATTACAGGTGCAGTGCTCTACCAACTGAGCTAACAAGGGGTTAGTCGTCAGTAGAGCAAATGGGTTCATCATTCTTGTCCAGCTCGCTTGCACCTTTGCATTTAATTGCATTATAATCATAACCTTAAATTGCAAGCTTCACCCTTGTTGGTGTTAGACTGGCGGCGGCTGATAAAACCCGTTTGCTCTACTGACGACTAACCCCTGGTTAGCTCAGTTGGTAGAGCACTCCACCTGTAATGGAGAGGTCCCGGGCTCGATACCCGGACCAGGCGGATTTTTTCGGTCGCACGCCAGTCACCTAGCTGTGTTTGGAGATTTGTGTTTGTCCTTTGTCCCTCTTGTTCCCCTCCTCCAGGGATTATTTTCATCATTCTTGTCGAGCTCGCTTGCACCTTTGCATTTAATTGCATTATAATCATAACCTTAAATTGCAAGCTTCACTCTTGTTGGTGTTAGACTGGTGGCGGCTGATAAAACCCGTTTGCTCTACTGACGATTAACCCCTGGTTAGCTCAGTTGGTAGAGCACTGCACCTGTAATGGAGAGGTCTCGGGTTCGATACCCGGACCAGGCGGACTTTTACGGTCGCACACCAGTCACCTAGCTGTGTTTGGAGACTTGTGTTTGTCCTTAGTCCTTCTTGTTCCCCCTCTCCGGGGATTATTTTCATCATTACGTTTGGAGCTTACAAGGGCAGCGCCTTTTTGTTGTTTGAAAACCTGTAAATAGACGTGTCTAAAAGAAAGACACTTAAGCCAGTTTGGCGCACTTTTGCATTCGACAGGTACACCTCTTGATATCTCGCTAAAAGACTCGTCAACGTAAGTCTGCCTCTCGCTGCATAAGGGAGCTATTTCTATCACCTTCCTGCCCTTTCGGGCAACTGGATTGTTGGTTTCGTCCAACAAGCTTCCCGAATAACGTTATGTATATATACATATGTATCAAAGCTGTCCAGGAAAGACCGTGGAGAGGAACGGTTCTAGTGGCGTCCATGCCTGTCATGTTCTATAATCTACTTTCAAGGTAGTCGCTATTGCTGTCAGTTTTGGAGTGAGGTCCGTAATGATCTTGTTTCTCTTCCTCGAAGGAAAATGGCCCCGCGGAGCGTATGCTGTTCTCTCCGCTCCAGTCTGCGTTGGTCTAATGATACTCCGATTAGACCACGCGTTGCTCGGAGTTCATCAGCGCGTGAGAATAATTTGTATGCTGATTCGTGCTGCTGGCCGTATTTTCCCTCGACATCTAAGAAGCTGCCATGAAGGCGCTTATTATTTTCACACTTTTTCTTTCGCGACTCGTTCTTTGGCGTTTTTATGCCACAATCTCATGACTGCGCAGGAATGTTAGATGCTCAGAACTTGTAGGAACTTGTAGGACTTCCTACGACCCCGCGGGTCGTAGGAAGTCAGTGACTACAAAAAAATGACTTGTGTGCATGTTTAGAGAGCCTAGAACTTAGTGTGCCTCAACGGGCGACTTGTCTCCCAGCTGTAGATGAGCAATTTACCCAGTGCAGTCCATCCGCTCGCCTGGGGTCATTAACGTGCCCCACGCAGTAGTGATACACGACCGCACGCTGGTACGAGGTACCAGCGTGCGGTCGTGTATCACTACTCAGTGGTGCACGTTAAATCCTGACCCCTGCCCGTTTAAATCCTCCAGGATCTGTTGGATCTGGATGATCCAAACGGCCAGGGGTGGGGATTGAACCCAGGATGGGTTCTGCAGCGCGAGCTTTCGCTCCACGTGCTCCGAGTTGGTGTGCACTAGACCACTCGGCCACCGAACCGCCCCACCATAAACAACACATTGTGTACATCTAATTTTTTTTTTTTAAGTTTAAAGATTGATGAGCAGTTAGAAAGGAGGAACTCTGTCAACACCTCCTTTCCATTTTAGAAAGTAGGAGACCTTCCTCGTTTCTGCTGAGACTAGTTAAGAGACCCGCTCTTCTGGGGAAAGGAGGAAAAAAAGAGTGCGAGAGGCAAGAGAGAGAAGAAACTGGCAGAAGACGGTTCTGTAGGTCGGCCTTTGAAAGATTTGTTTAAACAAAAAGCCGTGAACGCCACACTAATGCCGTTTTCGCAGGTGAGTTATATGGTTGGGGGACATAGTATGGGGGGCTAATCTTAACTATCAGTGGGCCACTTAGCTAGAATGTGTTAATTAACGCTTTCATTATTGAAAATGGACACATGGTCCTAATGAAAAAGTTGCTGAGCGTCACCGAACACCACTGAATCAGTTATTAGGAAGTCTTGGAGTACGTGGGAAGCACAATGAAGAGCTAAGCTTACCATTCGTGCAGCAGGACCAAAGCTACTGGTGTGGGAACGCGCCCACGCGAATTTCCCGTTTCTTATCATAGCCCCAGACTTGTGCTCTGTTTCACGAGTGGTAACTATAGCGCACTACTGCGCTTCCTACGAACTTACAGTATTTCTAAGAATTACTTATTTAGTTGTATTAGAATCGGCTCAGTAAGTTTCTAATTGGAAGCATATGTCTATTCTCACTAGTTAAGAAGTTTATCAACACATTTTAGTTAGTTATTCAATTTATCTTGACGATTTTTCTCTTATATTATGGCCCCAGGGGAGTATAACTTAACTTCACAAACATCATTAGTGTAGCTTTTACGTTTTGAGCAAGACGGTTATTCTAAAAAAAACGTAACACCCTTTAAACTTTCTGACAGCTTAAGTAAAACAGGGCGTTGCCTATTATTTTCACGGGTTTTGCTCCGTTTTTAACGGTGTTTTTTGGCTAATACGTGCAATCTCATTCACTATGGAGCAATAGCAAGATGTTGGGGACGCTCCAGCGTCCTGACTTTCTTACGCTCTCAGTGAGATAACATTGCACATTCACTAGATGTTTAGGTCTTCTACCTCGATCCAGGCTGCGGCACAAATCGGACGCGAGTTCTGCCCCAGCTTTCGGCAGGGCCTCGTGTTCAGCCAGCGAATTACCGCGCGCTCCACTAATCGAATACGAGACGATGTTGTCGCGGAAAACCTGATTTGCATCCGACGAAAGGTGTGTTTGCGCACTCTAAGCATCACCGCGCTCATCCGTCCCGGAAGGTGCTTGCAACGAGCCAATAATGTGTGACTCTGGAGTAAAATTGGTGTGGAGGATGATTGCATATATTTTCAGGCGCTCGCTAGACGATAGTGGTGTTAAACCGCACACATCATGTGCGGTTTAAGCTCAACACGATTTATAGATCAACTCAACTCTCTGACGTCACGCTGCTGCGGTGGCGCTGCTGTCGGTTCTGCGCATGGGCAGATGCTTCGCCTCGGGCGAATCTGATTTCTGCGCGTGCGCAATGCTCCCACCCGGTGGGCAAACACGGGCTTGTCTGTAAACAGTGTGTTGGTCGATAATTCCCGGTTTTTATCAGCATGATCAAGCTATACATCGTTTTACCTTAAATCCATACGCAGTCGACGCCAGAAGCTGATAGGACCAATAAGACAGCATCAAAAGCGCACCATCATGGTGTTCGTCAGGTTTCTGTGCGTGCTCTCTCATCGCTGAACCAATCATAAACAGAAAAAGCCCAGTGACTTGCACTTTTGACGATGCTCGATTGGTACCATGACCTCGTAGCGTCAGCGGCCTCTGGACTGAAACAAAGTATAGTGCAAATCTTTTAAATTTTACGTGACACGCTACCACGGGTTTAAGTAAGAGAAGATAATTGAGCACATACTTTAGGTTTATGAAAACATGAACATGTGTGCACGGGGTGGTTGTCATCATCACTAAGATTTTTTAACAGCAGACGGCTTAAATTTTTACATCACTTATGAAATATTGTTTTTCGGTTATAAAGAGGGTTTTTCAAAATGGTATCGAAACTAGAAGCGAGTATATATAGCATGTGTGATATCTTTACTTTATGCCAAGTTTTAAATTCAGACGCGACACCTTAGTTCCTGTATTTAAAAAAAAAAGTTCGGCATATGCGTAGTTCTTTTAGGTAGGCATAATGCCTAAGGTTAATCATTATTGTATAAGTAATAAATTAAAATTGCATTTCCGCCGTTTTAGATTGTTAGGTGACTCAACATTCTTTCCTATAAGACATGTTGCTGTAATTTCTTTATTTCTTTATTTATTTTATTTTATTTGGTGATACTGCCAGCATTCTGTAGAACGCCCAGGCAGGAGGTGTACAAAATCAATATTCAAGAACAAGCGGAAGCAGTACAAACAAACAGACAGAGCCACGACTCAACAAAGTGCGAGAGTAGGGCTTCACTAAAAGTATCTATTGATCTCAAATTTACAACACTTTCAGGAAGCTTATTCCACTCACACGTGGGTCTAGGAAAAAAGGATGCTTTAAACAAAGTGGTTCGACACAATGGTTCAACAAGTGTTAATTGGTGTTTGCCTCTCGTGGGCCTTGTTTCGTTAAACGAAGTGTAATCACAGAGATGCAGTCGCAAATTACATTGTATCATATTATAAAAAAACTTCAGCCGTTCTGTTTTTCCCCGGGTTGCTAAATCACTCAATCCCGATCTTGGATACAAATCTGAAACGGATGACATAAAACCAGAACGGTTGTACACAAACCGCAATGCTTTTTTTTTTTTTTTGCACAGTCTCTAACATATCGATTGACACCTTTGTATGAGGGTCCCATACAATACATGCATATTCTAGCGTTGGTCTTATGATGGTTTTATAAGCAGTCAGTTTAGTTTCAGGTGAACAGAGGTTAATATTTCGTTTCAAAAACCAGAACTTCCGCATTGCTTTACGAGCTATAAACTCAATATGTGCACCCCATGACAAATCAGACGTAATTAAAACTCTGAGGTATTGATGTTGTTTAACAGTCTCAAGCGGTACTCCATTGATAGAATATGTAAAAGCAAAGGGTTGTTTTTCCGCGTCACGGTCAATTGAACGCACTTTTTACAGTTCAGAACCACATTCCATTTTATGCACCATGCATGAACCAAAGATAGACAATAATTTAATTCTTCTTGATCAGACGGGTTGTTTACCTTAGCAAATAAAACACAACCATCATCAAAGAATCGACTTTGTACATTGGGGTGTTGTATCTTTAAATATTTAATAAAAATTAAAAACAAAAGCGGCCCAAGGACCGAGCCAAAAGCGGCCCAAGGACCAAGCACAAAACGGGTGACTCGGGGGAAAAAACAGAGTCAACACTAACACACTGCGCACGGTTAGAGAGATAGGAATCGAGCCATCGTAATATGTTCTCGTTACTGATGATGAAGCGTAACTTATGCAGTAGTTTGTCATGGGAGACGCGATCGAATGCTTTCGCAAAATCTAAAAAGATAACATCTGTCTGTCCGCCGATATCAATGACAACCGCAAGTTCGTGTAAAGTTCGTGTATCGTATGAACAAGTTGTGTTACAGTGGAAAAACCCCGTCTGAATCCTTGCTGTTCGTCCTGAAAAAACATACTGTCCTCAAAAAATGTTATAAGATGTTTGAATACGAAGTGTTCAAGAACTTTGCTGGCTGCACACAAAAGTGAAACAGGTCTGTAGTTTTCGACGCATTGATTGTCACCCGATTTAAACATTCGTATCACCCTAGCCTTTATCCATTCATCAGGCACGTCTCCCGTATTGAGACTGTGGCAATAAATCAAATGCAAAAACTTTGCCGACCATTCAGCATACCTAAACAAAAAAAAAAAAAAAAAACATTCAGAATGTCGTCGGGACCGTGGCTATTCCTAACGTCAAGGTTAAGGAGGGTCGCAAAAACTCTCTCTACAGTAATGCTGATGTCCGGAATCACTATTCTAGAACTCTCATAACTTGGAACTATTCCCGTTTCCACAGTAAATATAGACGTGAAGTACTCGTTGAAAGCATTTGAAATTAACTGCTTGTTATTTGTTAGTATATTGCACAGTATCATGTTCGAGAAAGAACATTTCTTTCGTTTCAAAAACCTCCAAAAATTTCGGAGATCACTAAGCAAATAGTTATGCAAAGTGACGTTAAAAAAACGGTGTTTAGCATTTTTAACAGACGACCTCATCTGTCTGCGCAAAAACGGTAAAGACGAAATGTTATTCCCGTTACCAAATTTACGAACTTGCCGTATTTTACGCTTCAAATGTAGAATGTCACGTGTAATCCATGGGTTAAACTTTTTCACTCTCCTAATACGCAATGGAACAAACTTCTGAATGCAGTGCTGAACTATACCTTTAAACCATAACCATAATTCATTGGTAGTACTTGTAACAGGATCATACATATTGTAAAAAAGCGAATAACTTTCCTGCAGAACGTCTAAAATATCGACATCATCCGCATTGTTAAAGTCACGGTACCGCTTAATGTTGATAGTAGTTGATAACTGACAAGCCAACGTTAGATTGTATACTACTAAAGAGTGATCAGAGATACCTTCGACTATTTCGCACTGGGCACCTTGTCGTGCAATCTTGGAGGAAACAAAAACCATGTCAAGAAGGCTTTCAATGAGAGGTCCTTCTCGAGCTAAGGGGTGACAGCTGCTAAATACTCTACTTCAACAGCGCGATACAGGAAATCAACCTGTCATATCCTGATATTAAAAAAAAAAAAGTCTGGAACCTATCTGCTTATAAAGTATATGGTGAGTATTTTACTGCAATTTATAGGAGATGCCGAATAAAAACTAAGACCAAAAATTTCCCAAGGAAATGCCACCTCCACTCCGACAATAAACTGTTTTAGTGGACCGTACTCTAAAGCTTTGCGTACGCAAGGAAATTGCGGGTCGTGAGCGCGCATCCGCAGAACGCAACAGAAGAGCTAGCGTATTGCATACGCACGCAACGCTGGGGATCTTGCATTGCGGGCTAGCGGGCTTTGCGGGAAGCTCTCGGGAGATCTCGGGCCCCAACGAGATCTCTAGAGAGTTTCAAGATGGCAGTTACCTCGACTGGCGCAGCAAGAACGACAGGGTATTCGCGAAGCACAGTGTTACGTGAAATTGTGTGGTGTTCAGCTCGGCAATTCATTCCGGGACCTACCGCGGTCGAATTAGATCTCTGTGCAGCTAAAGGAGTGCACAGTGAAAATGTTCACCGCTTACAATGTGCGTCAACGCTGCGATCTGCTCAACGCTAAGCCTATTCGCACAGTTCATCGCCGACCGACAAACTTCAAGCAATCTCTGAAGTGGTCGCTATGCACTGGACATCAGTAGGTTATGGATTTCATTCCGCGATAGCATTGATGTAAGGTGCCGTTTTCACTGGACGATTGGCGGAGACTCCGTGATCGAATTTAGCTACGCACTCGTGCTCGTAGCCTCTATACCCAGCAGAAAAGCTCGCTTGACGAGGCAGCTGCGGATTGGTTTAATTTGAAATAAAATAATTAAAGACGTTATCATTTTTAGTATTTTATTTTTATTTATATGTTTTTTATTTATTTTTTGTGGAGTGCGTGGTGGTCCTATAAGCACGCGGAATTCTACGGCTCAGGCAAATTTAACCAGGATCATGCGAGGTGTTCACTCGGAAACGTAAGGCACAAGTAAATTCGGTCCGAGCTGGTCGTTTTTAGCGCACGCTATATAATTGCGTATTGCGTACGTAAGAGCCAACAACTCTATACTAAAACTGTCTAATGAGCCTATAAGGAAACCGTGCTCTCTTTATAAAAGAAAATTGCTATGAATCTTATGGAAATTCTAGATGAAAGAGGTTGTCTTTCTGCGTGCCCTTCATAGAATTGGGCTTGTTGCCCTTTTGTTGGTAACCCTGGGGTTAGAAAAGAACGATTTTTTAGAACGAACAATGATGGACAGGTTAGCTTTACTGCTGTAGGTTGAAAATTATCTTGTGGCTTTAAGACACCCAGAAGAGAGAAGGTCGATCTTAACATGCTACTGACGTAAACGCAGCACAAAGTAGGCAAGAAACAACCTTACATTTCTGTGGTGTCATCCTGACCGCATCATCATAATATTGCTGTACCATCACTGACTGTCATTCACTATCTGACCTGCGTACGTGACTCGCCTCGCTCTCCGCTTATCAGTGATACGGCGGTTGGCGATATATACGCGCGCGGAATAAAGGCTGGGGGTTGTTCTGCTGGGAACTACTTGGTTGGCTGTCGCTTCCTTTATCGTGCCGCGAGACACACGACAATTTCTTTCTCCTTTTTTATAACGTGACCGCAGATATGGCCCTCATGTCACTGAGATACTTTCAAGTTCAACTAAAGTTTTGTGTCTGTCTTTGTCTGGTCACCGCAGGACTACAAAAACCCGCTACGCTGGATCAAGAATCACATGGCCAACGGCGTTCGCCAGTCAGCTTGCATCCCGTCCACTTGCTCGGCGGAGGACCTCGCGTATATTCTCAACACGAGTACGTATGCGGACCGGAATTTTATACTTCTTTCTGAATCTGTTTCAGTAAAATAATAAAGCAAAAATTGTGACAACTGGCACGACGTTTGAAGTCTTTCGCGCAACCTCTAATGCTGCGAATGTAGCGGGCCGTGGCAGTTTGGAGTCAGGATTTCGCCACGGACATCTCCGTGGACGTTTTAAGTGCACGGATCGAAAATACACCCGCAAGCGAAATGGGGTCGGCTAATCGTCACTGACGTCTGTTGAATGGGAGCAGGCTTTTGATAGTCGGGGCCTTACGCGGTCACCCATCTATACCTCGTCCTCTTAAGACACGTCAGAGTCGGAGGGCACGCTGCCTATATTAAAAAGAAAGGAAGAATTTTTCTCGATTTTAACTTTGCATCCTCCCATTAGCCAGGAAATCGTGTATACTCGGCCCCGTTTTTTTTTTTTTTTTTTTGAAACGTGGAGTGCGGCGGGTGCCCTTTCATTCAACTTCATCGAACGAACCCAGAATTGTACGGCTATTGTATTTAGTGTTTTTTTTTCTTTCTCACATGCATTTTGATTTCTTGACGAAACTAGAGGTGAAAAAAGAATTCTGAAACGCGATGCAGTCTAACGATTCTCATGGCAGTTACGAGCTTTGCCCAATACACTTCTTAAGGCTTTCTCGCTTTTGTTTTCTCTTTTTGTTCTTAAAAAAAGTCTATCTAGAGGAGCTTGACGTCGAGGAGCTCGCTCTTTAAGACTACGCATGTCGTTCGCGTCGCCGTTCCAGTGGGCAAAAAAATCGGCATGGTGGTTCGCATTCGTGGCTGCAAGGCGGAGGGGGAGACCAAAGTCACCGGCTGGCAGACTGGAATCCTGTGAGTCGACCGACGGCGGGCGGAAAGATTGCCTGTGCTTCTTCGATTAGACGTATCATTTGGTTCACATTTTTTGTTTGCTCTATTCTTTTCGGAATGCGCATGCAGCTCCACGCTCGGAACTATGGCAGCCCTGGTGTGCGTGGGGACTGGAATAGACATCGCTTTGCGAACAATCTTCAAAGCCAAGACGCAAGGAAGACCGAGAGGTGGGCGAAGAAATGAGGCCTCGGTTTGTGTCGACAATTCATTCCTTATATCCTGGCTGCTTGGCTTATCTGTGTCCCCATTTTCCATTGAGAGATGCCCCGACGCTAAACGTCTTGATAATATGCAGAGTTGCTTTCAGACAGGTTCCGTTCACGTGGAACTGACTTCGTTTTTGTAGCAATGTCCTTGAGATAGTGCCGAGCAGCACTTTCCCAAGGACAATTGTCTGCTGGAACATCTTCATTTACGTAGCTGTGTCAGAGAGCGGTGCCAGTTAGAAACATATTTAGATGGTGTGAAGCTGGGGTGTGAAAATGTCGCAGCGGTGTTCAACCAGTAAAACTACGTTCTCT
The DNA here is from genome assembly GCF_016920785.2 of Ixodes scapularis. Lineage (NCBI taxonomy): Eukaryota > Metazoa > Arthropoda > Arachnida > Ixodida > Ixodidae > Ixodes > Ixodes scapularis. The sequence continues at coordinate 68,241,168 of NW_024609868.1, forward strand.
GGTGGGTATAGTTTGTTATTCCGGTACTTATTTAAGCAGGATGTTATTAATTCCCACAAGCTTAACATAATATCTGTTTTTAGTATTGAATATACTACCGATCGAACAAAACAAAAATAGAAACACCAAATTATTTAAAAAAAATATGGCACAAAAAACAAATTTGGATTATATTTTGTTTGATTAAGCAATATATTTTACAGTAGTTACGCAATATATATAATCGATAAATTACAACTGGAAAACTAGAGGAGCCGCGGAATCCCGAACCACAAAGAATAATTTTTCCTCTCTAACATTTTAAGCTATCTTTAGCGTTTTTAAATTTGTTTATGAGATGATATATATACGTGTTGTGTATTTAAACAGAAAAAAGCAGCAGCAAATGGCCACACTCACCCAGAGGAATCTTTTAACTTCCAAAAACAGGCGTTCTGCTGGAACTCGCACTTGGCTTTTCGATTGTCTCTAATACGGAAAAGCTGCTCAAGACCGACCCCAGTGATCCAGCTGATTCAAAGTTGCAGTTCATTCACGGTCTTCGGTTCTACAGCTCAACTTGGGTTATGTTGGGGCACGCCTTTTTGATCGCCGATCCCACAGCTACAGGTGTGTAGGGGCTCTTTTTACTCGTTGACTTTGGCATAAGTGTGAATGCCGTTACCAAAGTTTAGGGCAGGATACTTAGTAATGATTTTATTTTGTTCAAACCCGTGCGATTTCTTTTCAGACATTTGGGCATACGCAAAATGTGTATAAATATCATTTCACAATGTTTAAACCCAAGACGACTCCTTCCTTAATTAAATCTACAAACAAACTGCGCAAACATTTTATGATTTCAGAACGTTCAAACGAGAACGAATCCTTGGGAAATAGCGTTGTACAAGTGAAAGGAGGACAAAAATGCGTTAAAATCCTTGAATGATCCTGCCCGAGACCACCTGCTGGTGCACTTGCCCCACCTGAGTTTGGGGTTCGTAAGTTTGAGATAGCAAGCTGAAGTTTGTTCAGTGAAAATAATTTATATCAAAGCAAAAATTTCGGAAAAGTTTGACTCCGTGTCATTTTGAGCATGTTTGCGAAACCGAAGTTACGATGTGTTTTCGGTTGTCGTCGTGCAGTGGTGAAGAGCAATCATTGAGATGTGCGGACAGCTGTACTTTTCGGGCAGAACCACATACGGCTTCAATATTACTTTCGTTGGGAAGGATCTTAATGGTGTTCATTCTGGTAATTGACGTGTTTTCTTATACATGATAGGTTCTTTGATGAACGTCGTGGACCTGGTGGAAGAATTTATGACCACACTGATCGCCAACGCGTTTCCATCCGTTGAGACTTTCCTGTTTATAAGGTGAATCAACGTATAAACCGCATTTACAAAAAAAAAAAAAAAAAACACGCACGCACATAAGAAAAAACGGCACTACTTAGGACGCAATATTTGATACCAAAATATTTCGCGTCTTTCTCATCAACTAATACATTCCTTCGATTTCTTCGCAGTGGATTTTTGTTGTCGTACAACGTGCAAAAGTCACTTAGGAACAAGACCAGGCTGTTCCTTTGGGTCCCACTTATTCTTTTGCGTCGTTATATACGGTGAGTCGATGGCTCTAGATCCATGTTTCAACACTGTTAATGGTAATGTTTCCAGCCCTTTGCACTGCTTACTTTAAGCTGAATATTTGCATCCATTTTTGTTACAGCTTGTGAGGCAAACACTATTACTGGAACGGTTGAACAAAGTTTATAGAACAAGCTAATTTCTATTAAAAATGTTATATACGCCAGCGCCACTTCTAATGGGACTGCAAATGTTGATGATATTTTTTTAAGTGATCACTGCACATTTCTTAAAAATTTACAAACTTGGAGGCGATAACTTAAATTATCTGTAAATAAAGAAATGATTAAAAAGAACAGCATTAACGAAGCACTTCTCTCAAGTGAGTAAAAGAAGGACTTGAGGGGCGTGTGTTGCGAGAGGTCGGGGCCACTAGACTTTTTCAATAACTTAATTCCTTGGATACACTGTCACTCTGAAAAGACGCAAAAAGTCCCCTGCTTTCCCACTTAAACTGTAGTTCCTGGCAAATTGATAGGACCACAACATGTTATGGTGCTTTCTTGTTAACTTATTTACAATACAAAAAAAAAAAACACGTTTTCTTTACTTGCGAAAAAAAAAAAAATGAAGAGAGGTATGCTCCATTTCACTTTTAAGTCCGACAGTTAAGCCTAACGCTACGACCCAACTGGAGCCAATGGTGCAGCATTAAACGTGTATCGTCACGGCGTCAAATATATTTGCGGGCTTTTCATCACCAATAAATCAATCGTGTAATGAAAAAAAAAAGAAAACAAAGCAGGATCACAACGCCTTCATTGTGCGTGATTGGTTTAATGGGTGATATTAGCATACGCGCGTACCCTAAGCGTGCCGTAAAGAAGTGGGCTCGTGGTGTAACCATCCCGCGTTGCCTGCTGTTGCTGTCACGTGGTGGGAACGGCTCCAGAGTGTTTATCTTGATTGTTTTAATGTTTAGATTGACCGTGCCGGCCATGTTCATTGTGGGAATCTGGCTTCTGGTTCCTCTGATGGCCGATGGTCCGGTGCTCAATGACTTCAAGGCCACCTTTCTGGATACCTGCCAGAGGCGGTGGTGGTCCGTGATGCTTCACACAAACAACTTTGCTCCTTTCCTCGAAATGGTGCGCTTCCCCAGTCCTGCATGCTCGCTCGTGTTCCTCATTGGTGGCATTCTCTCGGAAGTTGTGTGCGCTATCTTTGGTATTGTTTTCTTGCAATGGCTTTAATATCAAGACGAGGGGAAAAAAAAAACGAAAGCCGTTTACAATTCCCTGTGGCGCCGGATTAGAGCGCGGCTCTTGAGGAGGAGGATGGAAGCGTACTGAGGGATAGGTGACTCCTTGAGGTCACGTGACCTCAGGGGGGGTCGTGTGACGTCAGGGGGGTCACGTGACCTCGGGGGAGGGAAATCACGTGACCTCGGGGGGTCGCCTGACCTCAGGAGGGTTCACGTGACCTCGGAGGGGGGGGGGGGGGTCACGTGACCTCTCGGTTACGCCGACGCCGCTCAAGCCGGAAAAGGGCCCCTAAGGGTTGCGCTCTAAAAAGGCACGTTTTAAGTAGTCATCAAAAGCGAAAGTGAATGGGAAGGAAATTTAAATAGCGGTGTGTAAAAATTGTAGTACATTTTTGTTACGACTAAAACGCTGGTTGTCACGTCGTCGCGGGGCAAATATTGAAGGATACAAGTGAGCGCTCTTGGTTTTGGGTCACTCTGCGCTGCATGCGCCTTATAATTATATTCAGATTTGCAGATATTGACACCGCGCACGTTTAAATAACACTTCTCTTGCTTGTATTTTTTTCCAATTTTGCGCGGAAAAGCATCTAGTGGTGTCGTTAATGCGCAGTTCATTTGCGTAAAAAAATACACAAATTTCCAAACATATGCACGTATTTAAAAAAAATAACTTCAGCAATTGTTTTTTTACCACGGGTACTCGCAGATATGTCTATCTAATGGCTTTCTGACCTACAGGGTGATTCAGGGAGAGGCCGGGCTCTTTAAATCGACAGCAAAACTCGGTTTCTGAACCTGTCGCGCTACTACTTTGTTCAGCGTTGCCCACAGATGGTGCATTTTTTTTGTAAAATTAACAAAAAAAAAAAAAAAACTTACCTGAGGATAACTAAAGAAAGAAAAAGGCTTAGTTCCTATGGAAACGCAGCGAAGCCATCGGTCTTCAAACAACACGGCGCCATTTCGCATGGGAGACAAGAGATGGCGCAAGCGGTCGCGACGCTAACTGCCGCCAACGAACGAGCATACGACGCCGAGAGCCGCCGTCTTTAGCAGACAAGAAACTGCAGTTCCTTGTTACCGCGCCTGTTTTTGTTTCTGCGACTGGCGCCGCCTGCGGAACGCGCACCGCTTTCGACTCCAAAAGTGTGTCTGCTAAAGACACCGGTTCTCGGCGCCGTATGCTCGTATGCTTGTTCGTTGGCGTCGTGACCGCTTGCGCCATCTCTTGTGTCCCGTGCAAAACGGCGCCGTGTTGTTTGAAGACCGGTGGCGTCGCTGCATTTCCATAGGAACTAAGCCTTTTTTTTTTTCTTTACTTTTTCCTCAGGTATATTCGCTCTTTGCAAATTTTACAAAATAAATTCACCATCTGTAGGCAACGCTGCAGAAAGTCGTAGCGCGATAGGTTAAAAAACCGAATTTTGCGGTCGATTTAAAGAGCCTGGCCTCTCCTTGAATCACCTTGTACATTGTTAATCATCGAGTCTTGTTTTTTGCATCTGCGTTGTGTATGAATAATAATTGTTGGTACTAAGATGTAAATAACATAAAGTAAAACTATTGAGCGAGTTGCATTTATTGGAGTGAAGATCTATTCAAAAATACCTAACTACACGCAGCTATTATATACCGAATGTATTAAATTAAGGTTTTCATACTAAAAAAACGATTAGATATACACAAAAGTTGCTCGTGCATCAAGGTTACGCTCCCAGCTGGACACAAACTGGACGGTTAATCGTAATTGTAAATTTTCTAATGAACTCAAATCAATAATAAGAATTTTAATTACTGCAGTTGTGACATGTTTTTATAGAAAGCTCCATGACGTCTATAGTTCAAAAATGTTTCATTTTGTAAGATTCTCGTAACCATGCAGCCCCTGTACGGAGCTATCCGCCTCCAGATTTTCCATTGAATTCGGCGATTTACGCACAACAAAATCGCAAAGACCGACGCAAATTTTCTCCCCTGTGTGACGCAGTTCGTTGCGCATGAACTACACATAACTTAATTTTAAATATCCCATATATATTCTGTTCACCGCTAAGCTGACAGACAATGGAAGCTACGTGTTCTTTGAACCAGTCAACCACCAGTCTTGCACCGCGTGATTATGCTCTGTGCACACGCTTACGCGCAGACGGTGGAAGCAGGCAGTAAAAGGCAGGAGATGGATTTGTTTGGCGATTACGTAGCTTCCACCACCTTGTCAGCTCATTGGTGAATGAAGTATAGCTTCGTATTTTGCGTTTCAAATGGAAAGAAACCATTGTAATGAGTTAAGCCTTGTCTCATTTTCTACGTTCTTATTCAACTTAACTGCACAACAATCGGCGTGTCAGACGGTTGGAGTTGCATTAATATAGATAGGTGGGCTAGTTGGTACAACTTGCAAAGCGCTTAAAAAACGAGTACACGAGGAAGACAAGACAGGACCAAGCGCTAACTTAACACTCAACGCTTATTGAAACACACTATTTGTACACAAATTCAGGCTCCCGATACAAAGAGGCAAACTCTTTCTCAGTCAAGCGCACTGACGGTGCCCTTACGCCGATATCCTCGCCCTTTACTCAAATGCTGGTCACGACTATCCTACAAAACGAAACAGGCTTTGACTGCGGTTGTCCTGAAGTTTTCTATATGAACGCATGCCCTGTTGAAGATATAAACATTTATTTAAATTTAATATCCTTGATGTTTCTCTGAAAGAAAATGATGAGCATAGCAACCCTATAAAAGGCAATTGACCTCGAGGTCATTGAATTATGTAATCTGTTGGGCTGCAACAAATGATCAATCAAGTACATTAAAACGAGAATGTACAGTGCGCTGCAATATGAAAGACCCAGTCGGAGCGCGTGGCCGAGCGCTCCGAGTGGGTCTTTTATATGGCAGCGCATTGTACCATGATTGAAAATTAAATACTAAAACGTATTTTTATTTTATTGCAGTGCCTGGGGCATTTATGGTATATAAACATCGATTTCCAGCTCTACGTTGCTCTCATATTCATCCCCATTCTCATGATCCGGTAAGCGAATGCATATTTCCTTGAATTGTATATGAAAAACGAAGAGGCACCGGAATCGACGTCGCTTGAGATACTCATTTGCATTTTATTGCAGGCGGCCTTACCTGGGAATTATGATCGCCGCATTTGCCACTGTGGCGTCCTCGGCTTACACCGGTATCATAAGCTACATCATGAACTACCAGCCCGCCATCATCTTCACACATACAGACGTGAGGCGAGTGAACTGCATATTTCTACTGTTTTATCAAGTTGAGTGGATATTGAGCGTTTTCGTTTCTAAATTTAAGCTGTAAAATTAGTACAAAGGACGAGGAAGCTTATATTACCTTTGAATAAAAACCCTAGATCGCCCTATTTTTTTTAAAACCGACCCAATGGTTCCATTGTAATGCCCGCCTGAGAGATGCCTATTCCAAAACCTAATGAACCTTAATCGCTCTTAAAGCATCAAAATATTTGTCAACGCTTATACGTGAACTTGGTGTAAGGAGTGCAAAAATAGGGCAACGATAAAACAATTTATATTAAAAGTGCCTTTAAAATTATCATCTCAGGACTGCTCTTGTCATCACTCACGAGGCCGCAGTTGCTGCGATCAACAGAAGAATTGTAAGTTTAGAAAGAGTCGTAACGTGAAGATAGGGTACGGAAGAACGCATCTTTGACTTTCAACAAACAAATGAATTTATTGCAGGCACGTTTCGCCTTCGGAGTTCCATTATAGGAGAGGGAAAGTTAAAAGGAGGGGGAAGGGGAAGGAGGGGCGCAAGACAAGGTCCCGGAAAAAAAAAAAAAAGAAACGGGGGGAATGAAAGATGTGTTCTCCCGTCCCCTGTTTTTACGTATATAACTCTTTCTAAACTTGCATCGTTACCAGCGCGCTCGCTAACAAGTATAACAGAAGAAACTTGCTACGTTAATCTTCAAACAAGAAGAGTAGAAATATGAACATGGTTCGATTCTACAGAGGCATTAAGACACATCTTGAAACCAGGCAAAATATAAGCGAAGTGAGGTACCTACCGGGGCGTCAAAATTAAGAGAAAGACGCATTATGAGATAATTTTTTTTTTTTTTTCAGTTACACTATTGGCACGGCGAACCAGATTTACTTCAAGCCGTTCTCTCACATCGGACCCTTCTGCATCGGCGTGGTCTTAGGATACTACATTTACATGGCTCCAAAGATCAGGCTCTCAAAGGTACTTTGCTTCTTTCACGTTCAAACAATTTCCAGTCGAAGGTATATGCTTGGTGAATTTAGATGGAACATATTTCTGAATGAATGGGCTCTTCTGAGAAGTAACTGTTTTTGAAGCATGCATTGTAAGCGATTCTCCAAATGTGGCGGCATTGTCGATTTTGTAAGGTTGTAATGAAAAAAACTAATTAGCCTACGAATAACTATCGATTACCTTTCTAGAAACATTATTTTAACTTACCACGCTCCAATAGATTTTTTTTCCGAATTACCAAGCCTTATAGAGAATTCCAGGAACGTAGGTACACGCCCTGCGCGTGCTGGCATCTTCAGAAGGAGCTGTTCGAAAGTAAACATCTGAAACAACTAGAACTTCGCACCTGCGTTTCACAAACGCTTTATTTTAGTATTTACTTCGAATCTTTTGTATAGGTTATGATATAGGGGAGGCGAGCGCGTGCAGCGTGTGTACCTACAGGTATGTAAACCGATCTCACCAGCTAGCTTCGTTACGCCGCCGTTACTGGCTTGCATCCTGGGACCTGTGTTATTTCTGTACTTGCGGAAAGCCCGCTGTTAGTCGCCACAAGCAGAGCACGAGATGGCACAAGCTGTCTCGTACACTGTTGCCTGCCTCCTACAAGCTACAATTATGGCGACACCACGCAGGAAGTGTAGAACGCCTAGTGAGATCGGTCCACTATAGACTCGTAGACCGCAAACAATGCTGCCGTTACAGTTGTTAGTATTTAAGAAAAAAGGAATTGAATTTACTTCTTGTTTGATATTGTGCGCTTCAGCAGGGAAGTCGGAGAGGTCAGTCAAAAGATAGAAGACACACGAACACAGAGAGAGGAGCTAAAAGTGCTATGTCGCGGCGCATAAAAAGTGCTTGATTGGTTCAGCCGGTTGATATCGTACATGCTAAAGAACGACGAGCACCGCGACAGTGCTTTTTTGGCGCTGTTTGAGTGGCTCGTAACGTTGACGGGACTTTTATGACACGGCAAAATATAACCGAGGCTCCTTTACAAATATGCGTGCGAGTGGGAACGACTGCGTTGCAACCGTGTGCAACCGCTCACGATGTTAGAACACGCTGACACCATCCATCCGTTGCTTTGGAACGCTTACCATTCGCGCATAGTTTCTACCTTCTACTCATCATTCTATTACCACGGACTTTAAATGATTGTGACGACGATATAATTGAATTTTTTTTTTAAATAAACAGTGCTTAGATTTAATTTCGAAAACACTGCAAATCTTTATACGTATAATGAAAGGGACACAGAGCTACCTGATAGATGGCGCCACCGCTTTCTCTCGTCCTAAACTGTTGTTATACTTCGTTTCAGTTTACGCTTAGCCGCAGCCGACGCTGCGAGGTAATAGAACCAATCGAGCAGCGTCAAAATCGCCACTCACTAGGCCTTTTCTGTTTACGACGACCGGTCAAGTGATGATAGAACCCGTGTAAAAACGCGTCGAACGCCAGGATGGTACGCTTTTGACGCTGTCTTATTGGTCCCATCAGCTCGTAGCGTCGGCTGCGCGTGGACTTAAGCTGAAAGCGCTCTGTGCGGGAACTATAGGGGCGCTTTGAAAAACGCGCGCAGCGCCGCTAGCGGAGGAGCTGGCGTTCGACAGTGAGGCGCGTTCAGCAGCCTGCGGCGCCTTTCCGCATGCCAAGCTGTGGCGGCGGAAGCGCGCACGGACGAAACTTTTGCTTTTTGAGCCGATACGTTGAGGGTGACGTTGCATGAGTGCTGGGGCAGAATGACATTTAGCTGTTCTCCACTTCTAATATATTGAGTTTGAGTCGTTATTAGGGGTAATTCCTCTAGTCGCGGCCGAAAAAAGAGTTGGAGGAATTTTCCGAAAAGCAAGAAAATCCGCTCGTCGCTGTAAACGTAGGACTGCTGGAATGATGATATTTGGAGGCGAGTGAGATGTTCACTAAGTTTCTGCACGAAGTGTGTGAAAGTTCTTTTTCTAATGAATAAAGAAATAAAGCTGTACGGGATATCTAATATTGGACCCAAATTGTTGTGTTATAACCGGGCTGTGCGAAGTGCAGATTTGGGCACACAGGTACTTGGACTTGACAGTAACATGATACAGCACTTATTATACCAAAAAGAGGTGGCATAGGGAAGACAGGTAGAAATTTGGTTTGGGCGGCGTAACTCAATGGGAACTGGTTTTGACCATGAAAGGGCTGTTAAGAGAATACCACTGGTTGTGGGAGGTGGAGATTTACAGGTAGGAAGGGACTAGTGGACTGTACTTACAATTGATGCAAAAAGATGGTTCCAAAGCCGAAAAAACAAAGTTGTCGGCCAACACACGGTTTGGCCGCCAAGGGCTTTTGCGGTGAGCTTTTGTTAATAACCTGTTGTGCGAGGTGCTGATTTTCGGCGCACGGGTACTTTGACATGACCGTAACTTGACACAACACTTATTATACCAAAAATAGTTGGCATAGCGAAACCAGGTGGAAATTTAGTTTGGGCGGCGTAACTAAATGGGAACTGGTTTTGACCGTCAATGACTGTCAAGATAATACCACTCATTGTGGGAGGTGCACACTTTACAGGTAGGAAGGGACCAGTGGACAGTACTTCCAGTTTGAACCACTTTGCGGCAGCTGGCTCTAAAGCCGAGTAAAAAAATTGTTTTCTACAGAAGTTGTGGTGTCAACATTTCCGCATTTAGGAGGCTGATCAAGAAAGAAAGCACACCACATAACCTTCCATACTCAAACGCCGATTTTCCAGTGATTCAGAGTTTCATTGTTGTTTTCTTTAGATTTATATTTGTCACTTCTTTTTTTTTTATTTTTACCGTTCGAATTTTTCTTCATGAAGTACAGATTGCGTGCTATACTTGTCCGGAAATATCATCGACGCGTACGATGGGGACGAAACTTCTTTGGAGGGCATTCCTCCAACGAAATTGGCACTGCATACCCGCGAGTGTGGGATGGCATTTCAGCTCGTCCCATCGGCGCTAACACATGTTGCCGTTACTGGTACGAAAACAAACACAGAGCGCAAAGCGGCAGTGTAGAGTATGTCAGCCGTGCTGACACAGTGGCAGACATGACCGGAAGACCATATTTCTCGCATCGTTCGACACCGGTTCATCGTTGTCGCTGTCCCACAAAACATTGGCGAGGGGTGAAAAACTGTGAAACTTTGTCCCCACGAGATACGACGCATAACTATTGAAGGACTTAATGACGCAGCACAGGCAGCACTTCATGCTGTGATCCCAGCGGAACCGCACCGCTCCGACTTCAATGCGTACCAACGTACGCGGCGTGGTTTCGGTTTCGTTTTCTCTGGGGTTCTCACTGCCTACCTTGGGTACCGGCCGCGCGGCGGCGCGCCAATCGCGTCAACTTATGTTTACAAACAAACCGGAGCGCCTCTAGCGGACGCCACCGGCGCCGTGCATGCGCGGTGGATGGTGGGCAAGAGTCCGCCGTTGCCCATAAACAAACCATTGAATTGCGTTGTTGTCGGCGTCGGTGGGAGTCCCCGTGCTCTTTTTCGCGTTGGAATTGTTGATTCTACATCCTCCTAACAATGTCTGACTACTTGAGCGGCTTCAGCAAAATTAACGAGGCAAAACTTTGCGTGAATAATGTGACGTGCGGCGAATCATTTCACGTAAACGCCGCAGAATGGGCGCTAAAGCCTGACTCCCACGATGAGATTCTGCTCGCTATTTTCAGTCGCGACGTCGCTCAAGCTGCAAAAGCGTGGACCGTAGTTGAGATGGTGGACGTTGATACTGAAAACCGCAAGTAGAATAGGGCATTACAAGTCGGTGATGACCACTGGTAACAATGATAATGATCAACATCTTGTATCTACTGTTTACACTTAGCCTACTTACCCCAACCAACCTTCAAAGTTTTTTGAGGCCTGCACTTAGTTCTTATCGGAATTACCGGGTCAACGTTTGGTTTACGGGCCGCTGTAGTTTGAACGAGCTGACGACAAAAAGCAGACAAGTTTGAAAGAGCAGACAACAGTTCGAACGCATGCGCAATGGAGTACGGGCAAGAAGCACCGCGTCCCGCGTCAACAAACCATTGCAATGTCACGTTGTCGGCGTCTGTGTGAGTCTGCACACTCTTTTCCGCGTTGGAATTGTCGATTCTACGTCCTCATAACGATGTCTTATCACTTTAATCGCCCGAGCGAAATTATCAAGGCTTGTTACGCCGCTAAACTTTGCGTAAATAATTTGACCTGCGGCGATTCATTCGCATGAACGCCGCAGAATGGACGCCAATACCATGATGAGATTGTTCTCGCTATTTTCGGTCGCGACGTCGCTCGTGCTGCAAGAGTGTAGAAGGTAGCGGCGATGATCGACGTCGATACTGAAAATCGGAAGCGGGGACAGACCAAGCGTAACAAGTCTGTGACGGCCACTGGTACCAATGAAAAACATCTTGTATCTACTGTTTACACCGAGCCTACTTAAGTATTTTGAGGCCTGCAATTACTTATTGCAATCACCAGGTCAAAGTTTGGTCTACGGGCCGCTTTTGCTTGAAACGAGCAGACGTCAAAAAGCAGACAAGTTTGAGAGAGCAGACGAAAGTTCGAACGATCAGGCGGCCGGGTGAATTTGAAGACGCACTGAACCTGTGGGTGGTCCGGACAACTTGGCGGTTTTCTCTCGTTCATGTTGGAACAAAACAAATACATCTGGCGACCACAAAGTGTTGCCCGTACAAGCAATCGTAGTTCGACAGCAACTGGTTTGCCCTTTTCACGGCTACTATCCACGTTCTCGGACGAAAGGAGGGGGCAGAAACACATGAAAACTGATCTTCAAACCTTTCCAGACTCTCTTCTTACAGCCCCCGTCGCAGCATTTTGACAAGAAGGCAGGTTTTTTGTCTGGTTTCTTCCAAAGGAACAGAGGAATGCATGCCTCGCACGGCGACTTCTGCCCACCACCCCAGACCGGAAGTGCGCCCGACGCGCCACCACCGCGGCGTGACGTAGGAGAGTTGAGTTCGTGTATACACCCACTCAACTCTGTTACGTCACGCCGCGGTGGTGGCGCTTCGGGCACACTTACGGTTAGGAGTGTCGACGGAAGTCACCATGCGGGACAGGCGTTCTGGTGTTGTTTTGAAAGAAGCCAGACTAGAACCTGCATTCTCGTCAAAACGCCGCGACTGGGGCTGTACCAAGAGCCGGGAAAGATGCATGTGAACACCAGTTGGCATGTGTTTTCTGCCGGCTCGGTTCTTCTGAGAACGAGGATAGGCGCCGCGAAAAAAGGAAAGCAGACACTGTTGGATAACTATTGTATGTGCGGGAAGCACTTGGGATTGAATATGTATTTATCCAAGATTAATGCAAAAAAACTGTCAAACTGTCCAGACCCCCCCCCCCCCCCCCCCCCCCGGGCCAAGTTCAGTGCTTCTCCACGTTCAAACGACCGTCTGATCGTTTGAGCCGTCGTGTGCTCTTTCAAACTTGTTTAAACTGTGGCCTGCTAGTTCAAACGACAGCGACCAGTAGACAAAACGTTGCGATAAGAAGTAAGTGCAGGTCTCAAAATACTTTTAAGTTTGAAGGTTTTTTGGGGAAAGTAGATTCCGTGTAAAGAGTAGATACAACATACAAGGGGTTGTTGATCTGTTACCAGTGGCCATCACGGACTTCTTATGCCTGACCCACTTGGTTTGATTCTGCTTGCGATTTCCAGTATCGACTTCGAGCATCGCAGCCCGAGCAACATCGCGACTGGAAATATCGAGCAGAATCTCATCGTGTGTTTCAGGCTTTAGCGTCCATTCTGCGGCGATCATGCGGAATGAATCGTCGCACATCACATTATTCAGACCATGGTTTTCGGTGTAACGACACTCGTTAATTTCGTTCGGGCCACTAAAGTAGTAAGACATTGCTAGGAAGACGTAGAACCAACAATTCCAACGCAGAAAAGAGCACAGAGATTCACTATGCCACGGACATTATTCAGCGTTGGGAAGTACTTTAAGTGCATTGTACTTAAAGTACTTCAAGGAGGTTTAGAAAAAATGTAATTTACTTGAAGTATATTCTCTAAACATGTACTTGTACTTTACTTCATTTTTTTTTACTTTGCGAGGAAAGACAATTTTCCAGTTTCAAGTACGTTCCCGAATTTTGGTCTTGCCAACCTTACGTCAAAGAGTAACACTTTGTCAACTTTTAATAAGTGCTGGAAGGAATATTCTACACTCGCCAGAGATGCGAGCAGACGCCCCAGCGCTCCGTTTGTACTGGGGTTAGCTTTTTCACAGCCTTCGAACTTTCGCTACGTCTCGTTTGGTCAGCGCAAGCGAGGTGGTTCAAAATGTTAGGAGAGGCCACTTTTCCACGAGAAGAGTGCTTGCAGAAGCTACGGGGCTGATGCTATGCTCTCTCTTAGTATGGTTAACCCCCTTGGATGCAAGCCAGTGCATGGAACGCCAAATTACAAAGTCAAGGGGAGTTCTGAATTCAGCGCCATTCCAGAAAGTAACCACTCCTTGGCCACTTGGCTCTATGCAATATTACGCCGCCAATTCCAAAAACAGCTGACGCACCCCCAATTAGCCCCAAGGCAATGCATATCCGATAAAACAACAACAACAGTGTATATGGAAATAAAAGGGCATAATGAATGATCATATTAGAAACTAATTATATTAGAAACTACCTTTACTTTACTTAGAAAGTACATTGAATTTACAGTACTTCAAGTACAGTGTGCTCAACTGTTATATATAACTAGGGTGTGTACTTTCCGGTGTTTATTTGTGAGAAAAATCGGCGGATGTTTTTCGGTGTTTATTTATTTTCAAAACACCGGTGTATTTCGGTGGAACATCTCACGACAAGGCTAGAATCGGTGATTATCGGTGGAAAAAAAAAATGCGATTGATCACAGACAGAGAGTTCCAATTTTATTCACATATTTCGTACACTTCTTTTTTAGGAAGCATCTATTTCTCACACTTTGTTATTATAGTAGATGCAAGCATACTTTGAGAGGCTTGCATCCGTCATGGCAGCAGGTTCCTTGCGGTTCACAACCCACAATTATGAAAACGCACGCTCCTGTATGACACGGACGTTGGCAGTGTCTTCCAGGAACCACAGCAGCCTCTGAATACGTGGCTTGCACCGACATCACTTGGCCAGACACAATGGGA